>NC_138046.1:94407479-94743956 GCF_964194185.1 Rhinolophus hipposideros
CCAGCCAAAATCACACTCTTCCCAGCCTCTTCCCTGGGTCAGAGCTGCCTGTCAGTCTTCCCAGAGCCTGAGCACTACAGTCCCTCTGTAATCTGACACTACTCCTCAGTTCAGGGGCCAGTTTAAGTCTCTGGAAGGGCGGGGGTAAGATTGGAGGAGTGGGGGGCAGGCCCAGGTATGGAGTCTGTGTACTTTGTCCGCCCTAGAGCCCACCAAGCTGCCCCCCTGGCGTGAGCGATCAGCTGTGGGACGCAGGGAAAGAGCCCACCTCCTGGCTTTTGTATTCTCTGTTCCGCCCTGGGGACCCCTGTGTCTTTACAGCTGCGGGTTACCGCCGCCGCCGCAGCCACCGCCGGCCACAATTCCACCGCAGGACCGAGTGTTTCCACTCCGCTCCCTTCCTTCTTCCCCTGCTCGCCCAATTTGCGCACCTTCAAGTAGTCCTTCCACGAGTCTCTTAGGAGTCTCTTAGCTGTTCTGCGTGATGAGCAAAGAGTTATTTGATGGGTTATATGTCCCGTTTGTAATAAGATCCGGAGGAGAACTCAGAAAGTGCGCCCCACTGCCCCCATTCCTATGACGTCACCCCGGGAACTCTTTTTGAAGTAATGAAAATGTACATTTAAATTGGGGAATTTTAACTTAATAAATTATACCTTAACAGATTTTTTTAAAATGCTATTGTGCTTGCAAAGAGGGGGCTTTGACTGAGTGGGTGATATGAATGTGTGTGTAGAGATTCAGTGTTGTAGAAATAGGATTGCTAACATGGTAGGAAAGAGAGGTTACTAATAACTCTTCAGACGAAGCTAGACTAGATTCAGATGCTGAATTTTCTCAGTGATACTAGCTTTTATAACTATACATATAATTTTTAAAATATACACATACAAATCTTTGTTACTGAAAAAACTGCATACATGGGTATGCAGTGTATACATTTATCAAAACTCATTCAATGAAATATAAGATTTATATATTTCACTCTACATAAATTTTACCTGAGAAAGAGAGAAATATTAAAAATCCATGCTAAAGTGTTTAGGGATGAAGTGTACTGATGTTGCAAATATTGCGAACTGTTAGCAATTGTAGAATCTGGGTGGTGAGTACAATTCTTTCAATGTTATATGTTTGAAATTTTTCATAGTAAGACATAGAGGGAAATAGTGTTAAGACAGACCCACCCTACTTTGAGAACTTTTTTGTTTAAACATTCTACTATTTATTTTTCTGTCCTTCCTTCAGGTTATTTTTACTCAGTCAACATTTTTATGAAATTTTTTCACTCTTGTAATGAAATTATTTTAGACTCAATGTTTTTATTGACCTTAAAAGCATATTCCTCTTTAAAGAAATAGACTCAGGGACAGTTTTACAACATTTTGACAGGTTTATGCCTTTTTTGACGATTATTTCATAATAGCAGCAGAAAACTTTCAAGAAACTTGTTTGTATCAGTGAGATTTTTAGAAAAAAATAGAAATGTTCAAAGTTAAAATGTTAGATTATCAACCTAATTTTTAGATACAAACTTATTACCAAATGAGTCGTGCAGAAATTAAAGTACTATTCTGAAGGCAAGGCTTGATTGCTTTCGAATAAATTTATCATTGTGAAAGTTTGGACCAAAGTCTCAGAAAATAAACCTTATATGGTAAATAGAATTGAGATTAAAGAGAGAATAGAAATTAGATATCATCTCATTACCAAATGCAAATTATTCAGCTGCCTTGCTGATGGTGCGATATGGTTTCAGGGGTCTCCAGTCTAGAGTGGATTGTTAGAGACCTGAGTTCTAGGATGCACTCTTCTGCTCACTGCTGTGGTCCCAGGGTCATTTAACCCTGCTGAGGCTCTGATTTTTCAAATATAAAAATACTTCCTTGCAGGACAGGGTTATTGTGGAATCATATAAGGTAATAAGTATAAAAGAACTTTGGAAATCATAAACTGTTATACAAATATAAGTATTAAAATAATCTTCACCATGACTTTGAGGAAACTGCTATAAAATTAAACGTTTTCTGTGATTTTGTTATAATGCTTTTATTTTCAATCTTACAGAATTTGCTCAGGAAAAATCATTTTAATTGAACATGTTTTTATTGTGTTTTTTTTGTACAAAGCACTCTGCAAGTGAAGCCTGGAATGCAAATGTGAATAGGATACCTACAATCCTGTCATTAAATAAATTGGCTTCTAAGGAGGTGAACTCGTACTCTTTATTTATTGATTTTCTTCAAGGTAGTTACAAGTTTATACAAAAGTCTTATAGAAAAAACACCCTATTCAGTTTTTGAGAAAAGTGAAGAGTTCTTTCAGATATGACAGTAATGATCAACAAAATAAATACTAGTAGCAGCATAAGAGTGTGTGTGTCTGTGTGTGTTGTATTAATTATTACTACTGCCTCTGTGTTTAAAATAAATAGCAATGGGAAAGCCCTAGAAATGTCTTTGTATACATTTATATTTTATAATGAATTGGAAAAATTATGGGACTTTTTGATGGACTTGATATTGAACTACAGATATCAATTATACACACCTATCAGACTAAGAATGTATTCTGTGGTTCTGCTGATCATACCCAAAGAAAGAAATAACAGAACTAGAAGAGGTGTCAATGGAAAGTGTTAAAATTATCAAGGGTGAAGAAAGATTTTGAAGTTAGACCAACACTATGTGTTTATTCACTTTTAAACAAGGAAGGAAAAATGGATTAAAAATCAATTTTCCTACCTAATTGCAGAAACTTAAAATTAGGGGCACGTTTCAGAGTTTGCAATAGGCAACTTGAGTATAGCTATGGAAATGCTTCCTTTCATGATTAGAAATTCACAAAGTTAATCACATTAGAGTACAAGATAAGACTATAAATCAGTTCAGAAAAGGTAACAGATTCAAGGAGGTTAAATAGAACTGTTGACCTGGTGGGTCTTGCCTCCTGGAAACACAGGCTAACAGATGCCTTTGTGCTTTCCAACAAAGCATCCCCTGGGCCCATACAAGCAAATTAGACCCTAGGTGAAGGTGTTGAATTCCTGCTCATCCATCTCCTCTCTGAGGCTCTAGGCAGCCTTCTTCAGTGCCACTTTGTTTTTACCTCATCTGTGTCGTTTACATCAGGGTATAAAATAGGCTGTGTACTTTACACAGCAGCCTGAAAGTCCCTTCCTTGAGGCCATAGATCACACCTGTTTTCTCTGAAGCCCCTGCCTAGCATCTGGCAAAAAGCAGGAACGTTCAATAAAAGTTCTGGTTATTGACTGACCCAATAGGGTTCAAGTTCTTTTTTCACCTCCACACCCATGCATAAACCACGTGTAGCTTCTTGTTGAAGGTTCCCCCTGTGTTTCCTGGTATGTCCAATTAATAAGTCAGTTAAAGCATAGACTTCGGAGACAGACACACCGGAGTTGAGTCCTGACTCTGCCACTTAGAGCTGTGACCTTCCTTGGCCTCTCCGAACCACAGTTCCCTGTCTGGAAAAGTCGGGTAATATATCTACCTTACTGTGTTGTCCTGGGGATGTGCCTGGCACATAATAAATAAACACTCAAGAATTGGGAGCTGCTGTTATTATGATGTTTCTTTAGTACTGAATTAATTCAGTGAATACTTTGTGGATGTTATAAAATGAATCAAATATAAACCTGCCTTAAGGACCTCACATCAGAGAAAAGAAGAGTGAGCAAGTGCACACATAGGGTAACCAGCGGAGTATGTTAGTGGGACAGGAATAACGGAGCTTTGGGAGTTCACAGACCAACAAATGATACGTCCCTGGTCTGGTACAGCCCAAATTACTTCCCAGCCATTACACTTGCCATCTTAGTATTTGCTAGACACAGTGTTGTTTTATTTTAACTTTATAGTATTAATAAACTGCTACCTAGACTATATCAGCATCAGCGATGCTGGAAAGAAACTGTAAAAACTAGATAAGATTTCACTAAGATAACTGAGTGAAAATGATAACTAGGTTTCTGTGATATATGTTGAATTATTTTAACATACAAAAAAATTTTTCACTAGTATTTTTGTTATTGTAGTTTCATAAGTTCAGAAGTTTAGAACTGGCTTTAGTAATTTTATAAACCTGGTACCATTTAATTGTGCGGTTGATAGTGTGTTGGTGTCAGGAATTCAGTGGGACATTTGGGACTAATTTCTTCACATCATCTCTTGCTTTCTAAGGCTCTCAGTAAGGGATGACGAATGAGCTGGCTTTGATCTAATTTCCAGATTTTCTTTCCTACTCAGAACAAAGTAAAAATCCTGAAAGAGCAGGTAGAAGGAAGTCGATTAGATTAATCTTTTCAGGAATAGCAGGGGAAATGCGAACTGATTTCCACCTTATAGGTAAGTGTAATTATTCAAAATTTAAAAGCATCCACAGTCCCTTCAACAGTGAATGGTTAAACTGTGGTACATCCATGCCATGGACTATGACCCAACATTAAAAAGGATTAAACTATTGCTACATGCAACAACCTGGAAGAATCTCCAGAGAATTATGATGGGTCAAAAAAGCCAATCCCAAAAGTTTACACACTGTATGTTTTCATTTATGTAGCACCCTTGAAATGACAAAATTTTAGAAATGAAGAACAGATTAGTAGTTGTTAGGGGTTAGGAGGGGTCGGATAGTAGGGAAATGAGTGTGACTATAAAGGGGCAACAGGAAGGATCCTTGTGGTGAGAGAAATATTCTGTAGCTTGACTTGTATCAGTGTCAGTATCTCGTTGTGGTGTTGTATGAGTTTCACAAGAGGTTACCTCACCATTGGGGGAAATCGGGTGAAGGTACATGATGAGATCTCTCTGTATTATTTCCTTCAACTGCATGTGAATCTGCAATGATCTCAAAATAAATAGTCAAAGTTTTTAAAAATTAACCACAGTAATTCCCACATGGATAACCACTTGACTTGCGGCTTAAGCTCCAAATCTTTAATATAATTAAATAGTACTGCACACAGCAGTTGCTTATATAGCAGCTTTTATTTTCTAGCGTGGAAAACTTGGAACATATGGACGAGAACAAAATGAAGTATAAATAGGAAAATAAAGATAATTCCTGTTACCCTTTTGGTGTATTTCATTCTGGTTTTTTTCTGAGTTTGTGTATGTGTATTTTTTCAATCATAATTGGGAATACGTAGTTTATGTGGTTTTATATTCTGCTTTCTTGAATTTTATATCACGAGATTTTTTCTATGTCTTTAAAATTCTTCAAAAACAATTTTCATTTGGCTATATATTCCATTATATGGAAGTTCTATAATTTATTTATGCAATCATTCTCTATCAGCTATTTTTCCATTTTATATGATAAATATCCTTATAAATAAATATTTTTCTACATTTTCTATTTTTTTTCTTAAGTTGGGTTTTTGTAAATGGTATTTCTGAAAGTGCATGAGCATTTTTAAGGCTCTTGGGTGTATGTTACCAGATTGCTTTCTGAAACAGTGGCACTCGTTTACATTCTCACCAATAAGTGTATGCAAATGGATAAAGTCCAAGACCAGAAGTAATTAGAAACAGCACAGAGTTCTAGAACAGAAAGATTCGAGATTTGTATCTTTTTCTAAAGGAGGGTTTCTGTTGACATTTTAGGCTGCATAATTCTTTCTTGGGCGTAGGGAGCTGTCCTTGGCATTGTAGAATGTTTAATAGCATCCCAGGTCTCTACCCACTAGATGACAGTAGCACAACCTGTTCCCCACCACCACAGTTGTGACAACCAGAAATGTCTCCAGCCATTGCCAAATGTCCCCCCTGGGGGGCAAAATCGCCTCTGGTTGAAAACTACTGATCCAAGACTTAATTGTGCAATGAGGCTCTTATTGTTAGAATTTCTCTAACACCATGTATGCTAATATGCTGAAGCCTCGCCTCTCAGAGTTCTTTTCTTTCTCTGGAGTATGTATGTATGTGCAAGTTGTCTGCAGAGTACATAGCCTAATCATTTCTTTAAGTCTGTGTAAGTGACTTCGTTACTACTCAGTATATATCTTGCCAGCTGATACTTCTCAGGATTCCTGGTTATAAAAGGAAATGTAAAGAATATGACCACACTACCATTTGCTTTGCCATGCAAAAATGATCTGCCCTAACATTTAATATGATATTTGGAAGTGTCAGTCAGTGTACTTACCCTTTGTCTTTGTCTTCTGAATAAAAAAAGGCCCA
Source organism: Rhinolophus hipposideros (assembly GCF_964194185.1). Classification (NCBI taxonomy): domain Eukaryota; kingdom Metazoa; phylum Chordata; class Mammalia; order Chiroptera; family Rhinolophidae; genus Rhinolophus; species Rhinolophus hipposideros. The sequence continues at coordinate 94,413,683 of NC_138046.1, forward strand.
ATGGACTGAGAACAACTTGGTTCTCTTGACTTTGTATGCAAAGGAAGGAAAAAGAATGGACTAGGATATTTGTTAACTTAAGTTTGAGCCTTAAAAATCCTAAGAAGCCTGTTTTACACCACAGGAGCTCCCGTTTTGAAGGTTTGTCCCTAAGATCTACAGTTAGCTTTACCTTCCTTCAGTTCTTGATGGAATGCATGTGTATGAAAGGTTCACCTGTTATTTCTGTAATACTGCAAAACATCATGGGGTCATGGAACCCACATTCTTCTGATGTATATAACTTGCTGCACCCAGATCTTCTAACTCAATTAGAGTTGATGAATTTCCTTAATTTGCATAAGACAAGCTTCCATTTACTTTGAAAAATGAGGAGCATACAATACATTATTAAGAACGTGAAGTCACTGAAAATACTCTCTCCTTCAGTGATATGAAACTCATTTAAGTCTATCCTTCACTACAGATACTAACCTTTGAAGTTCGGTTTGTTAGTCCATTGTTCTGAAGTGCAAGATTTGGATTACAAAGGTTAGTTTGACATTGACTTTCTGTACTGGCTGTTTCTTTTCTGTTTGTTCCCTTTAGGAGCAGTCTCACAGGTGCTAGACAGCCTGGAAGAAATTCATGCACTTACAGACTGCAGTGAAAAGGACTTAGATTTTCTACACAGTGTTTTTCAGGATCAGCATCTTCACACACTACTAGATGTAAGTCTTTCTTTTCATTAATTTTTTGGTAAGTTGAATATTTAGCATACCATTTTTACTTTACATGAATTTGCAGATGTCCATCATAACAGTCCCTTTTCAGTTGCCTTAAGTCTGAGAGAAATGTGGGAAATCATCCATCACAGATTCATAATTGAAATAAAGTGCTATATTGTATATAGCACAAATGCAATACAGCCTGACAAGTCACAGTGAAAAAGTTATGTGTGTGTATGTGTGTGTATCTCTGTTAAAAGAATCCATTGATCTTAGCTTTGATTACTTTTTATTGCTTTAAACATTGTTTTAAAACACTGCACCTCAAGCATGAATATAGAAGAGAGAAAAGACAATAAGATATTGTGCTATGGACTGTGTTCACACATTTCATATTTATTATTGCCAGTTTTCATAGACTCAGTGTCTTCTTAAAACATAAGAATATACTCCATTATTAAATTTGACAGGCTACATTGACAGCGGATTGAGATGCAAAGAAAAATCAGAAGCTGACAATTCACATCTACCTTCATTTCAGTCACATTTAAGGAAAGTGCCTTTCTGAGAGAACTTGGTCCACTTCAGCAGTGAAAAGTTTCTTAGCGTATATTAGTCTACTAGTACACATTATTCTTTTTACAAGAAAAACGTTCCTTAAGAGAATGATATTTGCTTTGGGGTGCCTGTAATTTTTGGTGCCAACTCTGATCAATGCACCATATGATGCAAATTAAAGGAAAATTTCCCAGAATGGATTCTACAGAATATTGCTCTGGGAGATGGTGATGGGTGTTGCCATGAGGGGGGTTGATCTTAAATTTATTGGTTAAATTATTGATTGACTAAAGTTTGGGAAATGCTACGTACTTTATTCCCTTTGTATAGATTTACAATGGATGTTAGTATATTAACACCCCTGATATGTCCTATAGCAAAGAAACCTGATTAAGAGAATTTTTCAAAGAAATTTGGGCACAGAACTTTTATTCACAATCCTGTCAAATTAATGAGGACTAGTTTGGGGAAAACTAAGCCGAGAGTGTTGCATTACATTTCAACTTCCCCCTAAGCGCAGTCCTAGGAAACTAACCAGCAATTGTTTCTTTCCATAAATTTGGTCAAATCAAATTAATTATCAAATTTTTAAAATTAGTTTGGCTTTTTTATATTTTATTTCTTGCTCACATCATAGTCAGTCATGTATCCAGGTATCTTCCACTGCCATCCTCCAGGGCTTTGGAATCTTCCACTGCATTCTTTACACCCAGCCAGCTACTGAAAGAAAATGGAGACTTTTTCAGGGTCCAGGCTGGAAATGGGCTATATCACTTTTGCCCATATTCCATTGGCAAGTACTAGTTACATGCCTACCCAGCTGCAAAAGAGCTGGGAAACATAGTTTTTAAATGTGCTCAGTAAAATAAGCCATACAGAGAAAGACAAATACTGCATGGTATCCCTTACACGTGGAATCTTAGGGGGAAAAAATGGAAACAGAGTAGAATGGTAGAATGATGGTTGCCCCTGGCTGCAGGGATAGGGGAAATGGAGAAAAGTTGGTAAAAGGGTACAGACTTTCAGTTATAAGATGAATCAGGCCTGAGGATCTAAAGTAGCACATAGTGACTATAGTTGACAATACTGTATTGTGTGATTGAAATTTGCTAAGAGAGTAGACTTAAGTGTTCTCATAAAAAAAAAATATGTGAGGTGACGGATGTGTTAATTAACTTGATGATGGAAATCCTCTTACAATTGTATTTGTCAATTTTACTTCATAAAGCTAAAAATGTGCTCAGGAAGATAAGGAAATAGCTCTTCTCTTTAGTGTAATTTATCTCAAGTAATTTGAGGACGTTTCAGATTAAGTTCATTTCAAATAACTGTTACTTAGATACCAAAAACCTTTGAAATTCGTTCTATTTTGTGGATAATTCCTAGCATTCCTCCTTCTTCTCCTCCTCCTTCTTTATCATCATCATCATGGTTGTCATTGTTATGTGCTATCTGAAGCAAAGTTTGACCTCTATTCATTGGTTGTTTAAATATCTATTGTTCTTTCATTGCTTCATATGATGCAGAAAGTTTTCCCAATTGTCAATTTCCCATAGAAGTCAACCCTTGACTAGAACTCGTATGCAGGATATATGAAAGAAACTGCAGCACAGCATGGAGATTTGGGTTATTTAAGTATAGTCAGTGGTGAGGTCTTTGCAAAGATTCACTGACCTTCTTTAAATCAAGGACTTCTTGTCATTTAAAGGCTCAGAGAAGCCCAAATTGGTTTTTGAAGTTGCATTTTTCTTACTAACGAAACATGGTGGAAACATGGTGTCTGAGCACCCCAAGCATGAAACCGCAGGGGAAATGCAAGAACATTGCTAGTTTTTACAAGGAGGGGCGGATGGTCGGACACAGACTGGACTATGGAGCTGAGCCAGGCTGCCAGTTATTGCCCAATGCTGAACTTGGCAGACCTCACTGGAAACATTTATTTTTGAATAACTGCTGCATTCTTGGGTAGACACTGTTACAACTTCAGAAGAGACCCAGATTTTAGTGAGGAAAAACATGCTTAAACTTCTTTTGGATGCTTATGAATTGTAAAGTTGTATCTGCAGTATCAGCATCTGCTCCTTTAAAAGGAGCTGGGGGACTGAAAATGAATTGTGCCCAGTAAAGTGACACCATGTCTGCAGAATTTGGCAGACAAGTGCTGCATGGGAACCCCTGTTCCCTCCTGAAATGAGTGGACAGGGTTGGGATGCATTTGTTTCTGAAGAACCAAACTGAGCTGTCCTTCAGTGAAAGCTTAATCATGAATGACCTAAGCCATCGTTAGAATATGCTCTCATAACCAGCAGCCCATAAATGCAGTTCATTAAGCTCTTGTTGCAGAGCTAACAGACTGCATTACCAATAATGTAATCAATGAAGAATTGAAGTGGCTGCCACATACAGAAATCTAGCCATTACATTTTTTTTTAATTTCTTTTTTATTGGGGAACAGTGTGCCCTTCCAGGATCCATCAGCTCCATGTCAAGTCATTGTTTTCAATCTTTCAAGTTGTGGGGGAGGTGCAGCTCACTGGCCCATGTTGGAATCGAACCGATGACCTTGGTGTTGGTGTTGGGAGCACTGCGCTCTAACCACTGAGCAAACCAGCCGCCCCATTAAATTCTTTTTAATTTAAATTAATATTTAAATGTTTAGAATAGGCACAAAAAAGGAACATGATATGACCAACTCTTGAGAAGAAGCTTTTCCAACTTTGACCATTCGTTTTTCTTCATTCTAATGTTCTATATCCCAAGCTTAGATTTGTATTGTTTTGGTTTTTTGTTTCATTTTGTTTTGTTTTTAGTTTTTATTAAATTTATTGGGGTGACATTGGTTAGTAAAATTATATAGGTTTCAAGTGTACAATTCTATAATACATCATCTATATATCACATTGTGTGTTCACCACCTAAAGTCAGTTCTCCTTCCATCACCATATATTTGACCCTCTTTACCCTCTTCTATACCCTCCTCCCCCCTTTTCTTCTGGTAACTACTGATTGTTTTGTTTTGCAGAATCAACGTTGCTTCCTTTTTAAGGATTCCAAGTAGTGACACCTAATGGCACAGCTTTGTGGACCATGGATTGATTGTTACTGAGCCATGTTATGAAACATCTTTATTACATTTAAATAATTCCTATTAATTCAATGATACTCTACGTAGCTAAGTTGAAGCCATAATTTTTAAGCTGACGAAAAGAACTAGAATTAAGTTCATATGGAAGACTAAAACTTCATCAAGTACTTTGTTTTTTCTAATTGTACTTTTAAAACAATAACAAGCTCAAAATTCGAAGAAACATTGTTAGCATTTGTTTGGAGGAAACAAAACATCTGTCAGGTTGAAAGAATTTACAGTAAAACCAAAGAAGAAATACTGTGGTTCCACTGAGGGGAGAAATGCTTCTTATTTAAATTCTAGTGAAACATACCTAGTTTAATCTGTAGTTACAAATAGATCCAGAATCTCTAAATATTTGCTACCCAACCAGTTCCACATGCTGCTTGCTCCTCATTTTGTGGGAAGAAATAGAGGCTTGAGGAGGAGCTGTGTTTGGCCCAGCTTATTCCAGTATGTCTACTTTCAGAAATTAAAAGCACTGTACAGAGGTGATCTGTGTATGAAATACATAGATCAATTATAGTACGACAGAATTTGATAAAGCTGCCATAACAAAGTACCACAAACTGGGAGGCTTAAAATAGCAAAAATGATTCTCTCACAGTTCTGGAGGTCAGAAATCCTAAATGAAGGTGCAGTAAGGCCATGCTCCCTCCAAAGCCTCCAGGGAAGAATCCTTCCTTGCCTCTTCCAGCTCCGGGTAGTTGCCAGCCCTCCTTGGTGTTTCTTGGCCTGTAAATGCATCACTCCAATCTCTCGTCTTCATATGGAGTTCTCCTCTGAATGTGTGACTCTGTGTCTACACATATCCTTCTATAAGGACATTTAGGGGCCACCCTACTCCAGTATGACCTCATCTTAATTACATCTGTAAAGACCCTATTTCCAAATAAGGTCACATTCTGAGGTTCTGAGTAGACATTAATTTTTTTTTTAACAGGACTTTATTGGGGAACAGTGTGTACTTCCAGGCCTTTTTTCCAAGCCAAGTTGTTGTCCTTTCAGTCTTAGTTGTAGAGGGCGCAGCTCGGCTCCGGGTCCAGATGCCATTTTCTAGATGCAGGGGCACAGCCCACCATCCCTTGCGGGAGTCGAACCGGCAACCTTGTGGTTGAGAGGACGCGCTCCAACCATCTGAGCCATCCGGGAGCTCAGCGGCAGCTCAGCTCAAGGTGCTGTGTTCAATTTTAGTTGCAGGGGGCGGAGCCCACCATCCCTTGCGGGAGTCGAGGAATCGAACTGGCATCCTTGTGGTTAAGAGCCCACTGGCCCATGTGGGAATCAAACCGGCAGCCTTCGGCATTAGGAGCACGGAGCTCTAACCTCTTGAGCCACCGGTCCGGCCCTAGACATTAATTTTGAGGGGACAGTATTCAGCCCAGTACAGCATGGAAAACTGACTTTGCCCAGAATTGATTCTTCAGGTGTGAGTGTTAATTACCCACATCTAATATAAAATAGTGAAATGTGACCCTGTTGTTCCTTAATCAGGCTTTCTTGGGAATTGGTGTTAAAATATAGTTGTATCTTTTAATGATATTTTGAATTAGTTTTGGGCTGGAACTTGTATGTGATAAATTGGATGGTCAGATGATGGATGTATTTTTGATGGACTGAAAAATCAAGTTTATCTTTAGATAAAAAGCATTTTGCAAGTGTTACTTGGTGGTGATTCTCAGTCTTCTCAATTTCTTATGGAAATGTTATTACAGAATAAATGTTTATTTTGTAAGTCAACAGTGTTCTAAAACATTGTTAAATGACATTTATCTGTTCTGCCAAACTCTGACAACTAAGTTTTAAACATTTACCCACCATCTGTCGTACATCCGAACAGCTGTTAACATTTATTACATACTGCTGTTTCCATAGTAAATGTGATACCCCACCTAATTAAGATTATTTTCGTGGGAAATCCTAAAATTATTTTTTCTAAAAATATAATCGGTGATTAGATTAATAAAACAAAAATTAACTGCAGTAACAACTCAATTTAGCAGTTTTATATTAATTTATAAGTAGATTTTTATAATAGATCAAATAATAGTTTTAAATATTGCATTAGAAATAAACTGGTATCTGGAATCCTCCATATTTAATATTACTGACATCTATTTTTATAATTGTTTACTGTTTAGGGAAGGTTAGAGAGATTTTCTATCTGACCTGGAGTTAGCACTGGAAAATTACAAGTCTTGATTTACTATTTTGCTTTTTTGAGATGATATTAAATTAGTAGTCATATTTGGGAACAGTATATTTTTAGAACTTAGAAGTTTCCTAAAGGGAAAAAAAATGGAACTTCTGCAGTAATTTGATGTTTTTGAGCCAGTTGGGATCTGAGAAATAAGTTGATACACTGTTAAGTCTGTATGTTTAAATAGATTACCAGTCAGGAAATGCCAAAGTTAAGTTTCCCATGAATTTATAGTCCAGTCGATTGGCACTTAAATGTCTGGAATAATAAAGCCTATCTGAGGACCTTCTAAGGCTGAGCTACTGGTACCTTCTCAGGGTCCCATGCCGTCTTAAGAATCAGCTTCGGCAAATATGAAACCAGCTGGACAGTGGGCCAGTGGTGGTGGTTCTTGTATTGCTTAGCAACTGGAGCTGGAGATTAAAGTGCACTGCTGCTCACTTTGGGTACTGGGCTCTCTCATTCCACTGTTACTAACTGGATGGGCAAAAACTCCCACATCTGTTTCCATCAGTGTATGGCAGTATCAGTGTCAGTAGAAAAGTACCACTTAAAACAAAATTCCTGGGGTAAAGAGTTAGAGATATCATATGTCCTGAATATTTTCAAAGTAGTTTTCCTTCATTCTTAATATAGATACCAATAAACTTAGCTCCCTTCCCCCGAAGAGCTACTAAGGTATATGGTCATTTGTTAAGCAGCAATAGAAAACTAATACAAGCAGAAACAAAACAGGACTGTCTACTCCTACCACCTCTATTCAACACTGTACTGGAGATTCTGGCCAGTGCAGTAAGGCAAGAAAAAGAGATTCAAGGCATACAGATTAGAAAGGAAGAAATAATACCATCTTCTTGCAGAGAAATTTTTTTAACTGTTTTTATTTTAATTGGGGACTATCAGGGAACAGTGTGCTTCTCCAGGGCCCAGCAGCTCCAGGTCATTGTCCTTCAGTCTAGTTGTGGAGGGCACAGCTCAACTCCAAGTCCAGTCGCCGTTTTCAATCTTAGTTGCAGGGGGTGCAGCCCACCATCCCATGCGGGAATTGAACCAGCAACCCTGCCGTTCAGAGCTCATGCTCTAACCAACTGAGCCATCTGGCCACCTGAGAAATATTCTTATATGTAGAAAATCCTAAGGAATCTACGAATGACCCACTAGAACTAATGGCAAGTTTATCAAGATTTCAAGATACAAGATCAATATACAAAAATTAACTGTACTTCTATATACAAGTAATAAATCATGTGAAAATAAAATTAAAGAAATTCACAATACTATCAAAAAGAGTAAAATATTTAGTGGCTTGCACAAAAGAAGTATAGGGCATGTACACCAAAAACTACTAATGTTGCTGAAAGAAGATCTAAATAAATGGAGAGAGATATCATATTGTTGGGTTAGAGGACTCGATATAGTTAAGATGGCAGTTTTCCCCATATTGATCTGTAGAGTCAATGTAACCCTTATCAACATCCCCACAGATTTTTCTTTTTGTAGAAGGTGACAAGCTGATCTTAAAATTTATATGGAAATGACAAAACAGTTTTGAAAACAGAAAAACAGTTGGAGAACTGATTTCAAAGGTGACTATAATGCTACAGTAATGAAACTAGTATTGTATTGGTGCAAAGATAGACATAGATCAATAGAACAGAATAGAGTTCAGAAATAAATCCTCGTATGAGGGTTTGTTTATTTATAATGAGGGTCAATTAATTTTCAACAAAGGTGTCAAGGCAATTCATTAGGGAAGGAATAGTGTTTTGTTTTTTAAACATGGTTCTGGAGCAACTGGATGTCCACATGCAGAGCAATGAACTTAGACCCTTAACCTCACACCATACACAAAAATTTCCACAAGGTGGGTCATACATCCATTGTAAACTTAAAACTATAAAACTTTTAAAATATAGGAGTAAATTTTCATTACCTTGGATTAGGCAAAGAGTTCTTAGATGTAACACAAGGGAACTTTCAGAAATGAAGGAAATGTTCTAAAACTGGATTGAGATGATGGTTGTATAACTGTATGAATTTACCAAAAATCATCATCCACTTACACAGGGACAATTGTACAGTTTATAAATGATATCTCAATTAAATCTTTTAAAAGTGAAAAAATGAAAAGTAACATATTTCTTTTTATTTAAGAAAATCTGTTTTACCCTTTTTGTATTATTTTAAGAGAAAGCACTGTTGGCAGTTGCTTCCATGTGCTATGGGTTATTGTGTACTGTGGATGCCATAGTAGCATTTAGAATCCATGGCTGCCACTACAAACAACATCGGTTTCCAGTGTCCTGACATTGTCTCTGTATCCTAACGCCTGTCTAGCAAAGCCACGCTGCCTGCCCTCTGCAGTGCTCACAGAGCCCACTGAAAGGGTCATTCCAGTTGCTTTCACAGGGTCATTACACTGATTTCTCCATCTCAATATTTACTTCTATGGCTAACACTTTACTTTTTACTGACTTTAAAATGTTGAATTTGTTCTTCTTTCCCAAGAACTGTTTTATTAACCAACATGTAGTTGTGCCCTGTGGAAGAACTCCAAATTATCTTTTTTGTTTAAAAACATTATGAATTACATAGTTTTATGTATTTTGCAATGGGGGGGTACCTTCTCAAAATGACATCTTTTAGTTTATTCTTTTAGTTAATTTCTTCTACATTCAAATACATGAATGTTTGTCATTTCCCAAAGTTCACAGCTTTTCTGTGGATTTTGTTTGACATAATATCAATATTTTTGTCTTTTACTGTGGTAAAATGTGCATAACATAAAATTTACCATTGTAACCATTTTTAAATGTCCAGTTCAGTGGCATTAAGTGTATTCACACTGTTGTGCAACCATCACCACCATACACCTCCAGAAGTTTTTCAGCTTCCCCAAATGAAAATCTGTACCCCTTAAACACCAACTCACCATTTCCTTCTCTCCCAGCCTCTGGCGGCCACCATTCTACTTTCCGTCTCAGCGAATTTGACTACTGTAGGTACCTCACATTATAAGTGGAATCATAGCATATTTGTTCTTTTGTGACTGGCTTATTTCACCTAACATAATGTGCTCAAGGTTCATTCATGTTGTAACATGTGTCAGAATCCTTCCTTTTAAAGACTGAAAAATATTTCATTGTGTATACCACATTTTGTTGTTTCATTCATCCAATGTCAGTGTTTTATGGTAGACAGTTATGTAACAGGAGAAACCAAATTTTCAAAATAAAGCTGTCTGGTAGTAGGGAATTCAGCCTTATTAGTTCCATCCCCAGGTAATTGCTCTATCTGGGCTCCAAGTTAGCTCCTATATTCTATATCTTTGTAAAAGGAAGGTGTGATTTTCACTGAAAGTATTATTAACTACAGGAGTCCCTCTAGTTCCCTCATTTGTTCAGATGAATTACTCCTTAAAACAGGGATTGGAATTTACTCTGAAATACCAAGAATAATGAATCGGCTTATCCATGGTACCAGTGTTTCCCACTGGTTGCCATTCTCTTTTTATAACACCACAGCCAACCTTACCAGAAGGCAAAGGAATGTTCAAAAAGCCTTCAGAGTGCAGCAAGCACTGATTCTTCTTCATGCTATTTTCAAGGAAAGGAGGGGATTTCCCCCTAGAAAGGAATGCAGTATAGGCTTTTTCCTCATGCTTTCTTTTGTTTGCTCAAGAATAAGCATTATGATTTGTTTCTTACAGGGTTCAAAGGAATTCAGTTAAAGAACATTCAATGGGATTGGCTTGCAGCATTCACAATCCAAGAATTTAGCTGTTCCTTCTCTTTGTGGCCCTTCAAACATTATACCATAAAACCACTTCTGCTAGACTGTCTTTGTTTTCTTCTCTCTTAACTTTCCACAACAGAAATTCATTTTTGCTACAGCTACTTGTACCAAAGCTTGGTATTTACCTATGCAAAATGAAAGTCATATCATAAGTCAGAAATTATTGTACTGGGTCTATAATTACATAAAATAGTATATGACAGACACACCTAATGTAAATGTTTTCTTTTAAAGCAGCAAATTATTAATAGGATATTCATTTAGTATAAATATCATTTAAATATTATTGCAGATGCTTCAGAAGAACTCATTAGGAAATGAGGTTTTAACACTTTTTAAAAATGTTTTGAGTGTGTTTTTTTTAAATAATTATTTTATTAGTTTCAGGTGTTATTGGTTTTTTTAATAAAAAAGAAATTTATATCATAGTGAAATTTCTCAGTTGGGCAAACTCTTGTATCTAGTATTAAAAAGTGCCCCATTTCAGAAAGTTTTTTCATTAAAAGCAAAATAAAGCCTGCTTATTTCATCTCTATAGGCTTTTTCCTCATGCTTTCTTTTGTTTGCTCAAGAATAAGCATTATGATTTGTTTCTTACAGGGTTCAATTTTAGCATTATTTGGCAACTGCAAAAGGCCTAAAGAATAGTAAAGTTAGGTCATCTGAGGCCAGGGTTTGAGTTTCTCAGAAAGAGCTGACAGAAATCCGCCACAGTAACTTACACTGTTAGTCCACCAAAAGGACAGTCTTTTTAGATTGAACTAAAAGGTCAAGGAAGTCTTAATTTCCTGAATTCAAAAATAAATCCCCATAAGTACAGTGTTCTAATGGGACTTAAAAGCAGGTCTGTACACAAACAAATAAAACGTAAGCCAAGCAAGCCTCCTTAGGGGTACCTTCGCTTACATAATCCCAGGTATTTTTTTACAACTCTTTCGTGAAATCTTCAGATGGCCCAGATATACTAATTTTTCCGTTTCCTATGTGCTGTCAGAAGAAAACTATCATAATGGATTTAGTTACAGTAGCATATTACTAAGCCAGCCGGGCCTCTTTTTAAGATTTCAAGTAATCACCCCATCGTGATTTTCTAAAACTTTTTTTTAATTAAAGTTTATTGGGATGATAATTGTTAGTAAAGTCACATCGATTTCAGGAGTACAATTCTGTAATACATTATTTATAACTTGATTTAAGCTAGCATTGCACTGCTGTACTCTTAGGCTAAAGCTTTCCTGGGATATCTAACTCAAGGGCTTCCAGGAACATTCTTATTGGCCACTAAATACAAAATGCAGTATATCGGATGTCCATTTCTAACTTGAATTGCCCAATATAAACTGGACCATAGTACTGGTAGCAGCCCTGAACCTTCCTCCAGAGAAAGTCTAAATTCCAAAGTGAGACTCCTGCTACTTTAGTACGGTCACTAGATTTGTGGAGTTGATGCCCATTTTTTAAATGTAAGAAACAAGTTTAGTTTAAGAGTTATAAAATTTAGCTATTTACACGTTTTCTGAACTTTCAGAGGGAAAGTTAGCACATAGTACAAATGGTGAAGGATAATGTGCAAATAAAATGGAAGTTCACTCTTCAGATGAATGTGGCATTATCTCCATCCAGATGAATAATCAATCTGCATGACAAATCTTTGAGTCCTTTCTTCAGCTATTTTTTAAAAACTGATTTTCAGAAGTTTTGTAGAATCTAAATTTTTAGGAAAAACTATTTTTAGTGCTCATAAGTAGGCATTTTTGTATCTCATAAAAGAAAAAAATGTCCTAGGTGATTTTAATTTTTTTGTAAATCATAATATCCCAATGATGCATAATTGTTCATAGATTTGTAAGATGGGCAGGTTATGTCAGTTCCTTCCAAAGTTTAATTATACCTTCTTAAATTTTTGAAAATGCCGTTTTAAATTTTGTAGTGTGTTTCTTTCACACTTACATTTCTCATCATGCAATCTTTAGGCCGCTGTTAAATATACTGCTCTTTTCCTAGTTTGGACTGTGTCATGTTTTAATGATGCCAAAGATATTTCAAAGGGCGTTTTCATATTTTTAACCAAGAGACAGCAAGTTTATATATAAACTTGAGCAGGAGAAAAATAGATTTTAGATCTCAGAAGATTTCTCCGATCTCTAATTTCTGAAATTCAACTCCAGTGCAGTAGTTGGATATCAGTTCCTTATATTTTAGTATTAAATCTTCTTTCCCTAACGTTTTGCTGGATTTCAAATGTATTTTTTTTTAATTCTGTTGGATATCAATGACTGATCTGCTGGGTTCACTAAAAAGATGTGACATTGGAACTTTGTTCCTAATCACACAGGTTCTTCCAAAAAAATATAAAGTCTTAATAAGTTACTCTATTTCCAGTACAAGTTAATTCCATTATTGTTGTGCAGTATAAACTTGTGATCTGTGTTATTATCTGTTTTACTAGGGTCACAGGCACATTTCATTACATACTTTGTAACTAAATATTTGACTCTTGAACACTTCAGTTCTTCTCCAGCAAGGAGCTTCTTCAGTATCTTCAGTGTTTGCTGCAACTCTACAAATAAGACATTATTTAGCCCATGTCTGCAGTCTAGTTACAAAAGCTACAATCTTTCTCAACAAATATACCTTCCGGTCCTTGGATTTGGTTTTCTCTATACTAAAAACCTAGTGGGACACATAACCCAGTGACAGTAATTTTACAGGTTCTCTGCCAGTCGTCCCATTTTAAACGTTGATCTTGCTAAAAGCTGGGTATAAACTATGAGCAAAATAATCCTCTATTTGAGGACTAGAAATCAGAGAAGACAGTGAGATATAATGAAGTATGGTAACACATGAAATGATTTAGTGTTTTGAATGTAAATAAAAAGTGACATATAAACTGATTTCATCGTCTTTAAGTGTTTGAAAGTATAATCTCAGGAGAGTTGAATTTAACGTTACCACTCACTTTATTCTGCTTTGTTTAAAACACCCCTTCTCAAATACAGAATGTGCCCTCCTAATGGAAATGTGCTCGTACTCCTTGACAGAAAGATAAAACGTGTCTGTAGCTGTGTGTGGTCATACCTGACCCAGTGCCAGAGACTGGCCAAGAGCAGGCCTGCCTGTGAGGGAGACAGTGTGAAACAGTCTGTTCCCCTTGCAGCTGTTCATATTTCCTCATTTTGCCTTTTTCTTTAAATAAAAAGTGCTGAGGCTGGGTAAATATAATTTCATTAGAAAGAGAAATCAAACAATAATCAATTCATTCTTGTTTTCTCTCTGGGGATAATTTATTAATATTCTTCCCTCCCTCCCTCTGCCTCACCCTCCACACCTCAGCTTTACAAATACACGTGATATCTTCAAATTTCAGGAAAGCAAATAGCAAAGGAAATATATTTTGTCATTCCAATCAACCTTGCATTTAAGCTTCTAGAGCAGCCAGATGCAGCTCTCAGGCCAATTCCAGCCAGCCACCTGGTCTTGTAAGTAAAGTTTTATTGTAACCCAGCCACTCCTATTCATTTATGATTTGTTAATGGCTGTCTTCCATACACAGCAGGATTGAGTGGTTGTGACAGAGTTCAAATGGTCTTCAAAGCCTGAAATATTTACCATCTGGCCCTAAAAGGATTAGGATTCTAACATTATTTAACAGGGCAAGGCTTATAGTTGATTGGTAGATATCCTGCAAGTCATATTTCGTGTATTTTTTTCCTACAGCCTATAAATGGCATTTTCTACAGTTCTTTCCCCAAGTATTTGCTAAGATATCTCCCTGACATGAGACTTTGTGTATTACTGAATTCTAATCTGGTATGAAAGAAAGGACAGGTCACCAGGCGGCCACGATCTAGTCACTGCTGTTCTGGCTGCAGGACCCCGAGCTTGTCACTTTGCCTCACTGGACCTCAGCTTTCTCCTTCTTAAAATGGAGGATTTGAGTCATGTTAATATCTAAGATCCCTTCTACCTTGAAAACTTGTGAAGTAAGCCATACTTGAAACATACAAAAAAAAAAACGAAAATTAAATGTGGTCAAAATACAATTTCTTAATTTTGCAGGAAATTTTTTAACTACGCAAGCAGCACTGAAAATAAATGATATTTGGCTCCTAAAGAAACAGGCTAAGAAATAAGTATTCCCACTGTTTATTTGTATGTTACTCTGAATTTTTTAAAAAGTATGTCTATTTATAGTTCCCATGCACCAGCTTAAATACTCATTTGTTTTTTTTTAAAGAAACATGTATTAAACATCTACTGTGTACTCAGTCCCATGCTTAAGTACTGTTACAGAATATCAAATAATTCAAGAGTCTGTGGAAAAAAGAAAGAAGCACTTAAACAGCATGTTCTATAATCTTGTCCCTCACGCAGCCATTGCCCGCCTTGTCGGTTAATGCCCTCAGTGTGGCAGGCATCCAGATGTTGGCTCTGTCCTGGGTTGCTTCTGCCCCCAGCTGTTACCACACAGCTACTTAACTTCTGGGTCCACTTGCTCTGTGCAGACAGCTTTCTTGGGCAGGTTCCATCAAGAAGGCTCCAGCCAGATTACTTTCTGAGACAGCAGCTTGACTCAGTGGGAAACACACACATTCTTGCCCCAGTATACAACACCAGTGTGGGCTGCCCTCACCCTACCACCAAGGGCTGCCCCAGGTGGCCTCCAGCCAGGAAAGAGGCAACAGTCCCTTTTCACTTGGAACCCCAAATACCACATATCAAGTTGCCCCCAAGCACTCTCACACCGGGCTCTTTCCTGGTGCACCAAGATAGGCCTTGTAAGTTGCTGCAACTCAGCAAGCATCCCTCCAAAGAATGAGATAGTGAGCTCTCCTCGCTGGCACCTCCGGTTTCCATGCACGATTCTTTTGGAGCATCCACCATTCTTCACTTGCACGAGGAAGGGGGCAACTCCCTCTCCTTTCTTCCCCATCAGGAAAGGAAAGGGAAAATCAAATACATGCTCTCCTCATCCTGTGATTCCTACAGATTCCAGGCTTCAGCTTCTGTAGGCAGAATGGGGTGCTGGGATGACTGTGGAAGGACCATTTTGGCCACCTTTCAGCAAGCTCTAGAGGGATGATCTGGCAGTTTCCTAGCCGACTTGGTGCCACTTACTTCCTACTGGCCTTGCCTCTGGACTTTAGCTGAAAATCCAAAACAGACAAAGTCCCAAATCACATTATTTTGTATATTCTTTATACATAATGGACTCAGGGAGGAGGTAAAGTGTGTTAAGAAAGAGGAGCTGAAGCTTTCGTTTGTTCTCAAAATCCAACCACCTATCACTTGCCCCAGACCTTAACAAAACTCCACCTGGATTTGAACTTCGAACCCTGAATTTTACCTTATAGGCAACATACAATATGAAGATGACCCATAGGAATGAGAAGTTGAAAAGCTGCGTATTTCTGACTCCTGTTTTAAAAACTTTTAAGTTATGTTGAGTTCAAATTTCCATCCGTTGATGACTTTATTTACCTGTTTCTCCACGTTTCTCAAACACTTTGTATTATGGGAATCCTTAAAATATTTAGTCCCTAAGGCAAAAATACAGTCATAGAAATTGAGGGGGGAAATGAAGGTTGGCATGTTATACATACACATAACTTGGTGCTGCTCACTGAGATCCTCTCCAGTTAATAGTGCTGGAGCCCAAACTACTCTCCGGTCCCCAAAGGGACCAAGCTGCCATACGTTTCTGGGCCTTTGGTTATACATGTCTTTGGAATTTGTGAGTTCTTTGAGGACAAGAGTTCTCATCCTTTTCATCTTCATAACCCTAGTAAATACAACCCGAATGCCTAGTGTATAGTAGGACCTCAATAAATATTCAATGCATGGATGCATGGATGGATGGGTGGATCAACAAGGGGTCCCTCCTTCCCACTGATAGTAGCCTGAGCCCCTTCCCTGCCCCTTCCTGCCTTGGTTCTTATTTCCCTTTTTGGTTAATGAGCAGGCAGTGGAGATTCACCATCTATTCTTAGCCACATGGATACCACCCATTTCATCTAGTACCTGCCTTAAGAGCTCCAGTCCTGTGCTCTTCCTCGGAGCTGGAGGGGCAGAGCCCAACGCCCCCAATTCAGGCAGAAGGCCCTTTTGTTTAATTGCTTCTTACTGTATCTGCCTTTGATATTAAGCATCCCACCTCACCCTCATCCCACCACTAGTTCAGTTGAACTTTGGGTGAGTGTGTGATGAACTGGATCAGGCCAGACCAAAGGAGCAGAGGAAAACTTGGTCTGAGCACTTTCCGCGGAGCAGGGCCTTGAAAGCATCTGCAACCTGTGACGTTCTAAGGCCAGAATGGTGGTTCTCACTTGACTGCCCTATGCCTCGGTTCTCTCATCTGTAAAGATGGGAAGTAGGGGTGTCAACCTTATAGAGTTGTTTGAGGTTAAATGAAGAATACAGATTAAGAACTTTAAGTAGTAGCATCTAATAAGTGCTCAATAAAAGCAATTGTCATTGTTATTATTGGTACTACTCTAATTCTCAGAACTTAACAGTGGGCATAAAGATTTACAAATACCTAAAGAGTTTATTAAAGCACAGATTTCTGGACCCCCTTTTCAAATTCTGATTCACTAAGTCTGAAGTGAGGCCAAGGAATCTGTATGTTTAATCACCATTCCAGCTGATTATGCTGTGAGTCTTCAAGAAACCACACTGACATAGACCTAGGGCACCGTATTTGGCGTAGTAAGACCAAGCCAAAAATAAAAAGTCTCCTGACAGAGAGAGAGCAATTCTGGGAGCTGTGGAATTTTTGTTGCTTTGTGAGTAAAAACAAATGTGCATTTATTAAATGTGTAAATAGGAACTAATCCTAATCATAGTTGAAGTTTTTGAAAGTAATGCTAGTAATAGCCCTTGGTGAAAAGAAAGGCAAAACTTTTCGTGATGAAATGAGGTATTATAAAGTGATAGTGCCGTCAGTATGTAAAGCCTTGAGTTAAATTTGCTTTTTTTTCAGAGTAGCATTCAAAAGTTTTAAAAATATTTTTATTATTCATGTAGTTTTTTTAATTTTGTTTAATTATCAGTATTATGACATGTCAGGTGATGACTGTATTTTTTACGTGTTGTGTATTTTAAATGTTTTTTTTATTTAACTTATGGTTCTTTACTTGGGGAGGGGGTCTTCTGTTTTTTGCTGTATATGTACAGTATTGCTTTCATCTCTATAGACTAATCTAGGAACCTAACACTGTGTATAACATTGTTTCTATGGGAAAATATATTCCCTAGTTCCAAAATTCAAAATTTACAATCTTTAGAAATAGAAACCAGTCAGAGGATGGAGACTTCCCACGTGTATTGTACAGAGATTTGGGCAAACTTTGGTGGAACAGCCACACATCACTAGCTCTCTATATGTTAATATAATATCTTAAATAGACCAGCGTTTTACTAACCTACTTACACCATACAGGTTTCTGTTTTAGTAGTGCTTTCTTAATGCCATCATTTAAAAATAGTCACTACTCTAACCTCACATTGTTTTCAGTAGGCATTTTTTAAATAAATTTATTTATTTGTCATTAGACATTTATTTGCTTGTCGTTAGGCATTTTTATGTATGGTGTAGCCCAAATATATACAAATTGTAAACCTTTGTCTTGCATGCGTATCAACAAATCTAACTGTAATCTGAAGAATGCTTAGTCAATATTTGACCTCTCAACTAGCATGGTTGCGCATAGTAGGGGAGGTAAAAAAAGACAAAACCAAAACCAACCCCCCTAAAATCCCCACCTGTTTTAGAGAAGTTAGGAAATAGAAGTGGCAGACTAGCCAAGATCATTTTTAACTTGTCACTTTTCAAAGCAGATTGTTGAATGAGACATTTCATCTAAGGTAGAAAGTAATATTTTAATTGCATTTTCTACACTATAGAGATTTTTCTCTAATGAATTAATTTTCTTCAGAAAGTTAAATTTTGGATCATTTAGATGTATGGGGTTTTAAAAATAGATTTATATTCTTTCACAGTCTTCTCATACTCTGAATTTCAAATACAAAAGGAAAAAAGTTTATGTCCATGATTTCCTGTGGAGAATGCCAGCACTGATACTGTTAATGACCAGCCCTAGTAAAATAGGCATAAACCTTTTGCGAGAACATTCCTTCCTAGAAGGAGTTGGGTTTGCCCTTTCCCAAGATTTAGATTTCCGTGAAAATTCTTTTAGGCATCTTGGCCAGAAAGAGTTCTTTAATTTTACTCTGTATTCATCTTATTAAATGTTGCTTGTATCAGAGGAAAAAAGTACTGTGATTACTGAAATATTGATGAATTTAAAATAAGGAAATTGCCACATTGACAGAATTTTGGACCATCTATTTAAATATGATTTTAAAGAAAGATATGCATTCAGCTCGTATTCTGACAAGTTTCCTTGAACGAATAAGAGATGATTAACAAGAAGATCCCACTGAAATCGTCAGCCATCTTAAGATGAAAATATTGTTTGGTGAAACAATAAATATGAAGTTCTGGATTTTAGCAAAGACTGATAACTGTTGATTGGATTTTCTCCTTTGCTTTTAGCTGTATGACAAAATTAACACAAAGTCTTCACCACAAATCAGGAATCCTCCGAGTGATGCAGTACAGAGAGCCAAAGAGGTAAGTGATATATTTTGTAAATGTATCAGGGTATCACATTTGCTACCTTTATTGAAAACATTTCTCCTGCACAGGAAGAGGCAGTTTCCTTAGAGTCACAGTTGGACCATTATACTCAGATTTAATATTTCTAAGTTGATCACTGAGTATTTGCATAGAGAAAAGAAAAAAATCTCAGCAGCAGCATTGTCTAGATTTCTGGTTCTGGTTCTGCTGTGTAAACTTGAACACGTTAACATATCAATTGTGCTTCTCTTTTTAAAAAATTATTTTACTGCACTTGGTGGAAATAGACATGCTCTGAAAATTTGAGTTGCTTTTTTAAGGTGGTAATGTTTGAAAGTTAATTAAATATCTACATCAACTAAGTTCAGCGATAAGTCATTTTTATAAATTGTCAATGTATATCTGTCATAGACGTTTTAAAACTTTTTTAATATAGACACATGACATTGCAAAAAGTTTGGAAAATAAAAATTCATTTATAATCCCATCACCCTAACACAGTAATTTTCATTTGCATATCCTTTTCCAGTCACTACCATTTGCATATAAATTTTCATATAGTTTCAATCAAAATGTATCTTTCATTTACCTAACATTATATAATGAGCATTTTTCCATGTGTCTACTTTGTCTTTGTATATATAAATTCTAATGACAGCATAATTTTTCTTTGCTATTACTAAATTATAATGAATTAGCAATTCCTCCATTGTTAGACACCTAGGGTTTTTTTTTCACTTTTTGATGTTATAAAAGTCTTTTTGCAAATATTTCCCTTTGAAAAAAAATGTTTCTTATAAAGTGAGATTACTAAGTAAAAGAATATGAAAGACAGAATTCCCTCCCTATCAGATTTTAAACACAAGACCCATACTGGAAAATATCGTATATTCACTGAGAAACAAGACCAGGGATGTGGGGTCTACTAGGCCTGCCCATGTGGTCAGGACACCAGCCTGGAGCAGTGCTAACTTAGGAGACCACATGTCAGTGTTTAAAATCATAGACTGTGAAAGTAGTAGGGGACCAGAGAGAGTATATGGTTTCATCCCTTCATTTCACTGGTAGAAAAACTCAAAGCATAAAAGACAACAAAAGTTGGCTTATCGTCATTAAACCATATGAATTATCAGCATAACCAGTCACTTGGTAAAGATGCATTTAGGTAAGAAAGAAACCCTGTAGTTTCTGTCTGTTCGTTCATTCTTCCTTGAGGAAGTGGTTAGATAGCACAATAAGTATGCTGCTGAAATCTAAGCCTTAGGCTAAGTGACTTCATAATATCCCTTCCTGCCCCAGTATTAAGAGTCTTCAACTTGAAGTAGGAGGTTCCTATTGGATGGATGACTTTTGTGCCCCTGACATCCAGTCCTGCTGAAGCAATCCTTGATTGGATCCACTTTTCGGACTGAATGCAATGTGTATAACCAACCACTCTGTGAGTCCAACCACCTGCTGTTAAGAATCTAACAGTGTGTTTACTCTGAAAGAGAACAAAGGCTTTCCCCAGGGCCAATATCACATAATCAAATTTTAAATGGGTAAATTCCATCCTGGTGTTGAGGAATAACTTTTGAAGAACAACTTCCCTTGAAAACAACCATTTCACCTGTACAGAGAAAATGTTAACACCTATAATTAGTGAAGAAAATTTGAGTAGAAAGAGAAAAGTTTGGGTTTTTGGTTTTTTTAATTATTCTCTTGGATTCCCTGACAATTAATCCTAGGAACCACTGGCAGAGGTGTGGTTCTTTCTATGTGAGGAGATGAGTATGGAAGATAACATTGATTCTCCCAGGCTGCAAGGAAAATTATCTAAGTGTTTTTCTTCTTTAAATTGTTTTTATTTGACCTATGTCATTTTAATCATTCTAAAAGGAATTGACAGTTTTGTTAATATAAAAGAAAGCTGTTATTAAGTTTTATTAGATTCATTTTGGTGGTGAGTTTGGAAGAAAGGTTTGCGGAGATATTTTTCCATTAACTGAATTAAAGTTACTTACACCTGTAATAAATATGTGCTGTGGACTTGTTTTGTTTTGTGTTTTTCAATAACCCTTTGGGTTATAGTTGGATAATATAGGCAGAGACTATTACAGCAATTTGTTTTATTTTTGTTGCTATCAATATAGTTCTCTCATATATTAATAACCTTTGAATAAAATGATGAATTTTTCCAAAATAATTGTTTTGCCTGCCATTAAAAATTCATTCATAGTTTTTAATTTAAAAGAACTCTATATTTTTTAAATCTTACATCCTGTTTTCACTATTATATATCTTGCTTATTTTTTACGTTTCAGGTATTGGAAGAAATTTCATGTTACCCTGAGAATAATGATGCAAAGGAACTAAAGCGTATTTTAACACAACCTCATTTCATGGTAAGTAACAATTAAACTTCCATAAAACTAAAACCTTACTTTCAGAAGAAGTTTATAATATTTTTTTAAATTTTTATTAAAGTATAGTTGGCATACAATACTATATTAGTTTCAGGTATACAACATAGTGATTCAATATTTATATACCTTGCAATGTGATCACCACAATAAGTCTAGTAACCATCTGTCACCGTGCAAAGTTATTCCCTGTGCTGTATATTACATCCCCATGACTTATTTATTTTATAAATGGAAGTTTGTACTTCTTATTCCCCTTAACCTTTAAAAAAAGCTTGTAATATTCCTCATAAAACAGCCATCCTCATCAAATGCATTTTTATATGTATAATATCAGACTGTTAAGATTACAGTACCAACTAATACCAAATACATTAAGATTCGTTTGTTTACTTTGTGTCACAGTTGTAAATATACTATTTTTGAGGTGACTCCTCAAAGACTGCATTGTCATCAGACAAGAGATTTGCTTCCTGATAAGACAGTCCCTAAGTCACTGGAACTGTTTATGTTACTTAAACCACAGGAGCTCAAATTGGAGACAGTTTTCACTAACAAAGAATTCTCTGAATCTAGGTGATATATTGGAAGAGTTATTATATCTCCTGACAATGCAAAATTCCTGTTTTTCTTCATTCATTTCTACTGTATGGAAAATAAGGATAGCACCTGTATTTGGCTATCCTTTATAATTGTAGACTATTATAAAACTAAATGGTTAAGCAGAACTCAAAATAGATAAGACACCTTTCTGTAGAAGAAGGTCCATAGTTGTCTACTTCACTGCAGTTCAAAGACACAATTACAGATGGAAATTCATGTTGAATATAACATTTTTAAAACATTGGCCACATCAGTATATGTGGAATATATATGGAGGGTGGAAAATCCAGGTGACTGCCCATTGGGAAAAAATCTGACTTAAATCTATGTTATTACTACTATTGAGGTGATATTTTTAAAATAACAGTAGCAATATAATAGGTGTATCATATCAGTTACTGTGAGTTTTGAGGTACATGGTACTTTATGATACAATGTTTTTAAAACTTTTACCCAGTCATTGAAATAGAGTTTTTCCTCAAAGTGACCACCTAGAAAGAAGCAATTACTGTATGCACCCTAACTCTCCCACCTAAACATGAAAGGATGAATTCAAGTATAATCCTTGAGAATATTTGACTTGATTCCATGTGATAGCTGCACTCTCCAGTTACAGGAAGCCAGGTTCAGTCTAAACCTGTTTGTATTCACCTGTGTCACATTCTAATACATGCCAGCCTGCTGGCACAGACCCCTTCCCCAGTGAATGGGCACATCTCACTTCAGCTTGCATATTCTTACTGAATTTATTATCTCATTTAATTATCTGTTTAATTATTAATTATTATCTGTTTCATAGACAAGGAAAATGAAGACACACTATGCCTTAGTAATATCCTCAAGTTTGAGAAATCACAAATGTCAGGAGTTAATTACCCCTACTTAATATTATTGTGTTCCCTGATTGTTTCATGTGTGTCGGCCACGTTTCCCTAGATTATAATTAATTCCCCTTTAGCCATCATGTCTTATATAGTATAAAAGTGGTTAAAGCTAGATTCAGGTGGACCTGGGATTGAACTCCACCTTGCCGCCTCCAGTTCTGTGAACTCTGACTCTCTCTGAGCCAACCTCATGGAGTTGGAATAAGAATTAAGTAGATGGTACATCTACCATGCTTAGCGCAGTACCTGACATGTGCTAGATGCCTAATAAATGTCAACTGATGAACATTATTAGTTACTCCATGGTGTCCAATCATGTGTAGGGTCCGTAGTATGTTCTCAGTAAAACACTGACTAGGTTAGGAACGTGCCCATTAGCAGATAGGTTAGCGTCGCCTCAACTGTTCTGTGCAGTGTGTTTTCCATAGACAGAAATCCATACGTTTTGGACAGACATGTCTATCTATAAATTGCTAAGTAACCTTAGCTCAAGTCAGAGAATGACATACGACCATTTGAAACCAGCAGATCTTTCAGATTTGCTATCAACAAAATAAAGAAATTACCATATACCCAAATAAGAGCCGTTTTTAAGGTTAAGAAATTTTTCAAAATAATTAATTCTCTGATAGCCCTATGTCTGACAACTTACCTACCTTTGAAGTCTTGATTTATTTTGCTTTTCTGAAGTCAGAAGTTAATATGTGCATTGCTCTTGGTAAACATTTTCAGAAATAATAATTCTTATAATTTCTGAATACCTAGCTAGATGCTTAAAAGACGTTTTCATTCATTCGTCAAATATGTAAATGCCTACTATGTGCCAGCCACCGTGCTGGGCACTGAGGAGAATGGTGAATAGGACAAACAAGGTCCGTGCCCTCATGGAACTTCCATTCTAGTGGAGGTGGGGTGGGGGTGGAGAGGTGAGCTAGAGACAGACAGTGAGCAGGTAAACTAACAAGATAATTTCATATGAACTATTCAATTATGAAGAAACTATGAAGAAAAGAAAGGATAATGGGGCAGAGATGACAGTAAAGTGGGAGCTACTTTAGATAGTCAGGGAGAAACCCCTGTGAGAAGTGAGTTGAGATTTGTTATATGAAAGAACCAAGCTTCTGACGGTCCAAGCCTGGGGAAGAACAGCTGCAAAAGCCCAGTCCAGAGGAAGGAAGGACCTTTGTAGGTCCAAGGTACAGAAGTAAGGCCGTTCTAGTAAACAAGGGAGCAAGTGGTACAAGAAAAGCTAGGAGAGGTTGGCAGAGGCCCCACCATGTAGAGCCTTCCAGGCCATTGTAAGGAATCTGGATTTTCTGCTGATTGCAGTGGGATGGCACTGAGTGATTGTAAGCAGGAAATATTATCAGATCTGTGTTTTAGAGATTGCTAGGGCTTGTGTGTAGAGAATGAACTGTAGAGGGGATGAGAGTTAAAAGGAGGAGACCAATTAACAGACTGTTGTGAGAGGTGGTAAAGGCTTGGAGAAGGATGGGGGTGGTGGGAAATGGGCAGATTGAGATCCTACAGTAGAGATGGTTGAATGCAACAGGACTTGCTGATGGTAGGGATGTGAGGTGGTGTGACTAACCCCATTTACAGTTCAGAGAGGAAACTGTGCCCTAGAAAGGTAAAGAGGCTTTCTTGAGGTCACCCATCTAGTAAGTAGCGTCCTTGAGATTCAGAACCTAAATCTTGCTGGCTCCAAAGCCCATGCTCTTAAAAATGGTTTGACTTGTAATGAGGATCCATTTTCCTGTAAATTTAACTTGAGCTCATTGGTCATTCCCAAATAAGCATATGTTTAGATTATGTCCTATGTGGGTAATATAATTCTGAGCTATATATACTATGTTAAATAAACTTTTAAATGCTGGGACTTCAGATCTTGTAAGCATTTTAAAATCATGGTTTCAAAATCGTGGTATTTTTAAAGAAATATTAATAGCTGAAGGGAAATATTTTAATGCTTGTAAGATGTTTTTATTAAACCAAGGTTTGGGAGTTGTTCTTAGTTTATTTATAATTTCACACTTACTTGTTCAATTATCTGGCTTTTTCTTTACTTCCTGATCATTAAAACATGAGGGTTTAACATTGAATTACCTGACACTTAAAAATACAGATAATTGGGAAAAAAATGCAGATAATTGTAAATATTTACAGTAACTAAAGGAAGAGTAAGTAAGTAGATTTAAATGATTTTTTAAAGTCTATATTCTAAAGGTCATGGTAAAAAATGTTATCACACTAATCCCTTTTTTAGTTATTCCATTTGAAAGATTGATTTTTTAAAAAGAACAAATCCTTTGCTTATTGCAATTGTAAAATAACAAAACATTAAGGATAAAGATAAATATTAATAGAATAGTTAATTTTTTTCTTTAAGAAATCAGATTGGAACAGAAGATTTTAAAAGTAAATTTGTATCCTACTTTCCCCAAAAACAAGATGGTTAAAATCACCTTAGGTTGTCATGAAAACTTCACTAAGTGGTAAATTTTATGATTTGTAATTAAAAAGCCAGCGGAACCACTTTGTGAACCTAAAATTCATATTTTTCTTATTCATTTTAAAGTAGTCAGATTTTTTTCACTCTCATCTGAAGTTGTTAGTTGTCTTGTCCATATCCTTACTACAGTACAAAGTGTTTCTTTCCTATTACATGATTCTTATGTAGTTTAAAATAACAGGTATTTCAGCTTAGTAACAATTGCTCAATCATACCTCATAACATATTTGAAGAAAAATATTCAAACTTTGATTTTCCTATTTTTTAGTGGACATGCTCGTTTTTAATGGCTTTTTAAACCACCTGTAAATGACCCTTTTTTTTCTGTTCACATATGCATTGGAGCTTTAGGTTAAATTTTATTTTGTGGTAACCATCTTTTACAATGGCAAATTGTGGTTAATATCAAGTATGATCTTATTTGGTGACATAAGTTGAGCATTTTTCTTTTAAAATTCAATGAGGTATTATTTTGTGATTGTGGGTTTATTCTTGCTTATAAGTGATACATTAGACACAAGTGTTTGCTTTTATATTTAAAAGGCTGAATAGAAATCATTTGCGAAAAACAGCATAAACACTTTCTCCAACCCATGTAACTGACATCATAACCTGATGAAATCTTGTTTCTCTGTTTACCTGGCTATATATCCTCCAGTCATACAAAGCATGATTTTTTAAATTCACTAATTATGGAAGACACGGCTATTAGTTGATACAATTGACATTTTAGCAGATGAAGTTTTTTGGTTTGTCTATTATTGATTCTTGCTTTTTACCCTAAATCTTAGTCTCTTAAGTGGTCACAATTAAACCAGAAAAAGAGGGATTTATCCACACAGCACAACCTCCACACTTGGACTTGGGGTACCAGTGCAGGGTGTAGTCAGACAACGGTCAGGAAACCAAGGACCCCAGAGCCATTGTAGAGCCCTGCTCTCTAGCTGCATTGCTTAGTGCCCCTCAGGGCCCCTCAGCAAGACGCCAGTTTAGACCAGCTCTCTGAGATCCTGGAAATACCTGCCATTTTGTTAGAAACCCAAATGCATATACTGCTCCAAGTATACGCTGTATTGATGACAAATCAACACCATCTTCTTTATGATTTGACTGCATTGTTACTTTATTTTTGGCTCATATGCATGCCTTTACAATTAAAATAGTCAAGTCATAACGTTGATAAGCCTTCTAATTAAATAACTTAATTTGAGATGTTAATTATACTTTTAAAGCAATTTTAATTGCATTTCATTATCTCCAGCTATTTCATCACCACATAGATCACAGATTAAACTGAATTTATAGTTAGCGCACAAGAAAATATAATCTGTGTAAAGCTCCAAACATACTGATATTCAGCAGCAAAAAGAAATCATAATAATAAAAGTCAACTTATTTTTCATTTAGTCAAGTGCTCCAAAAAATAGAAATGAATAAAAACATTAGATAGTTTTAGATTTTGAGCTCCATATCGTATGTGATATTCTGGAAAATTACATTTTTTTCAGGTGCACTTATGTTTTATTTTTATTTCTTTTACTAAGTCATGTTATAAATTCTCTTCATCCTTCGGATTATATAAAGAGTTATTGTTAATGCCACCAATGAAAGATATTTGCTCAATGCACAAATTATTGCACTGATTCTTTTTTAATTTGTTTCCATTATAAGGCCCAGTACAAATTTGCCACCTCTATTTACAGATGATTCTTTCTGCTAAATTATTTGAAATTGCATTATGTCAGCCTTTATTTGAACAAGTTAGTTGGTACTTTCTCATAGCATCAGACAACACCTCTAACCCAGGTAATCAACAAACACACCCATTCATTGATTTTCTCATTCATTTATTTGTTCATTCAATTTTTGAATCCATCTACCATGATTATTTGTCACAAAGAAATCAGGATATGGTTGTATCTAGGTGTAATGTGTTTTGAGTTCTCTGTAGACGAGAGATAACTTTGAGAGGTAAAGAATAATTGTATATATGTTTATATAATAGATTTCTGCTAGAATTGTACTATTATTGATATTTCACTTCCTTCATAAAATACCAGGCCTTACTTCAGACTCACGATGTAGTGGCACATGAAGTTTACAGCGATGAAGCATTGAGGGTCACACCTCCTCCCACTTCTCCCTATTTAAATGGTGATTCTCCAGAAAGCGCCAACGGAGACATGGATATGGAGAATGTGACCAGAGTTCGGTTGGTCCAGTTCCAAAAGAACACAGATGAACCAATGGTGAGTGGGAAAAGAAAATGTTTTCTATACTCTCATAAAATCCCAGCATGAATTAAAGCAGCTAACTTCGACCTGTACTACTAGGAAGTGGGAAGGGGAGGAAGGCATAGATAGTTTCAAAGAAATCACTTCCCAGATCCTCATTTCACCACCACCACCACTACCACCACCCATAATTGTTGTGCTGACATCATGTCTGAGGCATATTGGTTCTCCTTCCCACCTTTCCTTTCACAATTGCTATTCAACTTTACAAAGAGAGAGAGAGAGAGACATACCTGGTACTTTACTCCAGAGTGTGAAAACCTCTGGGGCAGCAAAGAAAGGGACAATTTGAAATGTTGGTATTGGTGTTGAAAAAGTGCATGTCCAATGACATTGTAAAAAACATCCTTTTATAAGTCCCGTGGTTTCCAGATCTTTTGCCTTCAACAAAATTAGAGGAAGACTACTTCGGAAGGAATTCAAAGAGTTGAGTAACATTGCTAAAATAAAATTCCTTCCATTCACATCTATGAATTAATTTTCTCAGTGCTTAGGAATAGGATTTGGAATAGAATCGATGCTGACCCCAGCTCATTCTCATAGAATTAACATAGATTGAGAAGATCAAAGAAAGGCTCCTTGATGTTAAGCAGGGTGCGGGGTGGGTAGGGTGGAGTGGAGACCATCCAGGCAAACTAAGTAGCATGTGTAGCAACGTTGGTAGTAAGAAGCCTCTTAACATAGTTTCAAAATGAAAGGAAGGCACCACAGTTGAACTGTAGAAAACAAGGTGAGTGGCAAGAACGGGACCACACAAATGTTGAAAGACATGTTAAGGAGTCTGTTTTTTATCTTAAAATCATCAGGAAGCTATTAAAGAGTTTTAAGCAAGGAGATAAGATCAGATTTTTATTTGAGAAATAATGACTCTAGAGAATGTGTTAGAGGGGAACAAGAGTGGATATGTAAGACCAGTTATACAGGGGAGAGATGATGGAAGTGTGAACTAGAGGGATGGATAGCAAATGGAAAGAAGTGAATGGATTTAACAAAAGAGTAAAATCAAGAGACCTTGATAATGGATTGACCGTGCAGATGAGGGAGAAGTAAGTATCAAGGATGACCCTGAACTCTAGGTTTTCACAACTGGGTAGACAATGATGCTACCTACTGAGACAGGGAATATTGGGAAAGTTCCAAGTTTGGGGGAGGAATCATATCTTTACGGGGAAAAAATTCAAATTTAATGCATTTGTATCTTTTCCTCAGAGCACAGGAAGGGGATATTGGGATATAGAGAAACAAAGACCTACTTAATAAAGTTGCCCAGTTGCTCTCCACATTAAAGGAAGAGTTACAGAGCAGTGATTCTATGACTGCGATTTCTAGAGAGCCCTCAACTGTAGACATTTCAGGTTATAATTCTCATTTACTGTTCTTTGACAGTTATACTTTATTATCCCAGCATTTGCAGGAAGCAGGGGACATGCAAATCACCTCACCCCTTCTTGTGCTCTCCAAGCAAACCTTTGGCATAAGAGTACGGGCAATAGCAGCTTTGGGGTTCCTTAGGCAAATCACTTCATGTCAGTGGGCCTCAGTTTGCTCATATTTTGCTTAGCAGGTATTGCCAAAAGCATACTTGATTAAAAAATCCCCAAGATCCCACCCAGCTCTGAAAGTCTAATATTCATTCATGTTTATATATTCATTCACTCATTTAGCAAATGTTTGTTAAGTGCCTACTGTGCGTAGATACCTATATTAGATGTCAGTGACATAGTGGCAGATAAGACATGGGTCCTTCCTGGAGCTCACTTTGCACAGGGCTGCCTACATCAAACAAGCAAATAAGCAGTTTAGCACTGTGTGTTTAACAAGAACAGTCATGACAGAGCTATAGAGGAGAGAAGTCTGTGTCAGAGGCAGGAAGAAGGGGTGATCAGCCAAGCAAAGCAGACAGGAAAGTGAAATTGACCACAGGAAGGCGGCCCAGAAGTGTCTTGTGATCATCATGTTCTAAAGCAGTCCAATGACAGTTGCTTGGCCTTTTGTATGAAGACTGAAACATATACTGAGGGAATGCTTAAAACTACATCCCTGAGTTACTTTTTTCAGAAAGTATCAAATGGCCTTGAATCTCCCCTAAAGTCTCCTTAAAGAAGCCTTTCTCTCTTCTGTCTTCTATGATCCTAGTGAAGGTGTGTATTTCTTCTCCTATCGACTGGGCGCCATAAAAATGGGAATTATTTTATGGAAAATATATACCTTCAATACTATAGTTCTCTGTTACATTTACTACAGCTTCATTTGCTTGCTTTGCTGTCTTATTAAAAGCATTGCATTACTATGCAAGATATACCCATATGTTCTCTTTTTGCTTTTTGGAACTTCTATGATGTGTCCAACTATGCTAGGTCCACCCCCCAAAGGATTATATGCTCCCATTACACCCTTGTTTTTCCATTTGTAACATCGCTCTTGTAATCATTTCTCTATTGATTGGAACTTTCTTAGTTGAAAGTGATTAAGACCAAACTTGAAGTGCTTAGACAATCGGGGAAAGGCTTATGTAAACAAGAAAAGGCCAGGAGTTTACCCCAAGCTGAGGATTGTTCAGGAGTAGGCACCCAACCCAAACTGGACCAATCCTTGCCCTAGAATTTGGGAACTTGAGGACAGAGAGAGCATGAGTCAATTCCTCTCTGCAGAGAAATATCTGGGGCAGACAGAATGGTGATTGTTAACTCCAGTTGGTTTGCGGTGAACTTACCCTAGCCATGAGCGACCCTGTCTGTCTCATGCACTTGTGCCTAGCAGTGTATTTGCCACATAAAGGTTCACAGTAATGTTGGCTGAATGAATACACTTATTTATTAATTTCAAGGATGGAACCCCCATCATACTATCATTTCTCTTATGAAATTACACATTAATTTACAACATTTTTCCAGGAACATCTCTCTTGGTAACCATACACGTTGATTGAATGTATAAGTTGGAAATGAAACAAGTCTTGCCTGCCACTTCTAAGAACTACAAAATAGGAACCATGCAAGGTTATATTTTGTAGAATTGTACAAATTCAGACAGAGTCTAGATGATCAAATCTCAAATATTTTCATGAAGCTTTCTAACAGTGTTATTCTCCAATGAAGAAGATAAGACAGAGTTCCCTTACCCTTAATCATCTCAAATTCAAGACCAGTTTTCACCAAGAGCACTTATTAAAAATGTAAATGTCTGGGCTCCATTCCAGACTTCTTGAATCTAAATCCAAAGAGTGAGTTTAAAAGTCAGTATTATTTAAAATGCCCCCCTGTGATTCTTGGAATCAACCAGGTCTAGTGCAAAAATATGTTTATGAAAGCTTGTCTTATACTCATAATGATGAATTGTTAGAAAACCAAAAGCAATCTATTTCATAGAATAGTATTCTGGCATTAAATATATGGAGCTTCTGGCCAGATTGACCCTCTCACTTGAAACCACCAAAAAAAAATTTAAACGGACAAAATTACATGAAAGAACACTTTTCAAGATATTGAACATCAAGCAACAAAGGACAGTGATCCCTAAGAGACAGGAAGCAAACAAGATGAGCCCGATGATTGCCCCACCTTACTGACTTGAGAGTTTCCAGGTCCCAGCACAGAGATGGGGAACTGAGACAGAGCAGACAGACTCCCTGAATGAAGGAGACAGAACTGAAAATCTGGGGAGACCAAGGCATCTAAAGTTCATAGGAAAGAGTATTGAAGAAGAGAGGGCTGCACAGAGAGAGAACCCCAGAGATCTATAGAGGATCCCCTTCCCGTATTATTCTGAATAGTGATCAGCACATTTATGAGAGAAAACTACCCAGAGCCAAAGAAAGACCACCCAAAAGGATTAGAGAGAACAGTGCCCAACACTGCCTGCCTATTCCCACCCGCCAAACTGGAAAAACCAATTTGTGGGGCATTGTGGAGAGTGCTCAGGAAGGTTTTGCCTCAGTAATGAGGAATAATTAGCTGTACACAGAGAATTGCTCCAGACTTGCCTAACGAATCATGAAAGCAAGACCCAAAGGATCAAACTTTCTAAGTAACTGAACTACGTCCCAGAACAAAGCTTAAGAATATTTATAGTAATAAAAATAACATCTGGCATGCAACAAGATAAAATTCACAATATCTGGCATCTAATCAAAGATTACTATTATTATAGCAATCAAAATACCAAAATACCAAAAATAATTTGTCACGGCATGGTGGGGTAATGGTTTTCCCCTCCATTTTCCATATTTTCTCTACTGTTTTCCTGACTTCTGTAATTAAAATTATCTACAGCAAAATCACAAATATAGAAACAAGTACCATCTCATAGTAATTCTATTCTTACTTAACTTTTTACAGGGAATCACTTTGAAAATGAATGAGCTAAATCATTGTATTGTTGCAAGAATTATGCATGGGGGCATGATTCACAGGCAAGGTAAGTTTTACAGATAATTCTTTTTCTCCTTTCTTAACTTTTTTTTTCTCTGTGGGCTAGTGGAGAAAGTATTTTTTTATGACCCATATAAAAGATCTGTTAAATTTATGTTCCGTATAAATGATCTATCTTTGGTTCTAATCACTGTTGGCCTCCATTTGTTCTTACTCATCTGCACATGCTCCAGCCTGTAGATAATGGAGGGAGGGTATATTACAGTTCTGTTGCTGGGGCACCTCTGAATCACTGTCTAGATCCTGACTTATTAGAGACCATGGAGAATAAAGTAGAGTACCCTATCGAGCCCCACGATATATGGAAGACATCTATTCTGGGATATAAGGTATATATCTAAAAAGTTAAATGACAGTTCAAGAATTGCTCTCTCTCATTCATTTGGGAACAAGATATACTATTTATAAATTAGGAGATTAGAGTTTGATAAATAATATAAAAATTCAATGGTAAAATAAGAGATATGAAATCTATGATTAAGTTCTTAATACCTGCTACAGTAAAGTACAGTCATTCTGGGGAGGGAATTCACTAAGAACTGAAGTAGACTAAGAATGGTTTTTTTAAGAAAGTGGAACATTCATTAAGCTTCGGGTGGGCAGGATTTGGACATGTAGGGTTAGGCTCCTCTTTGAAAGAAAGGGCTGAGTTATATGCACTAGTATTTAGAGTCTGATCCGAAAACGGTTCTCCTGTCCAAAAATTAGACTTCCTTTCTTTGCTATCAGGTTATATTTTTGTATTTAATACCTCTTTCCTTAACCCCAGAGAGCAAGAAGTAGCACCGTAAGCATTTTAGTGCCTTCCTGTCCTCTTAGAGATGACTGCTGTGTACACAGATGGTGTCTGACGTTACTGCTGCCTTTTGGGGAGTCTTTATGGGCTTAGGGAGTGGACAGCACTCACACAGGAGGATGTTTGGTTTAGATTTAGTAAAGTCACAATATCATTATTTCTTTAATCTTTAATCTCTTATATTACTGCACTTTCTAGACCCTGCCATCTCTAATAAAAGTGGTATAGTGGACGTCTTGTCTTAGTCTTGTTTTTAAAAAGTAGCTTTCCAATTTTTTTCCACGAAAAGTAACATTTACTGTCGATTTTTAGTAGATACTTTTATTAGGGCTGAGGAAGTTCCCTATATTCTTAGTTGCTGAGCATTTTAATTATGATAGGGTTTTGAATTTATCAAGTTTTGTCTGTGCATGTGCTGAGATAATCATTTGGGGTTATTTTCTTCTTATCTATTGTGGTAAATGACTTTTAAAGATTT
The DNA here is from genome assembly GCF_964194185.1 of Rhinolophus hipposideros. NCBI lineage: Eukaryota > Metazoa > Chordata > Mammalia > Chiroptera > Rhinolophidae > Rhinolophus > Rhinolophus hipposideros. Next base: position 94,447,110 of record NC_138046.1, read on the forward strand.
CCTAATGATAAACCCCCTTTGTGTTTCTCACATACACCCAACTTAGTCATTATGTATTATCTTTTGTATGTACTGCTCCATTTTATGTGCTAATGTTTTGTTTAGGATTTTGTATTTGCGATTATAATTGAGACTGGCCTGTAGTTAATTTTCCTTTCTTGTGTTTCTCCGTCTGGTTTTAGTATCAAAGTTACATTGGGTTCATAGAATGACTTAGACAGCCTTTTTTCTTCATGAGTTCTTTAAAAGACTTTGTATGATATTGGAATGATTCGTACCTTGTAAGTTTGGTAGAACTTGCCTATAAAACTATCAGGGCCTAGTGTTTTATTTGGTTTTGTTATTGTTTCGTTTTGTTCTGTTTTAAAAGATTTTTTTTTTTTACAACTGCCTCAATTTCTTTTAAAATTCATAAGGCTACTCAGGCTTTCTATATCTTGAGTGAGTTTTGGTAAATTACATTTTCCTTAAAGATCTTAAATTTTTAAAAATTATTGCAGTAAGCTTCTTCATAGTGTTCTCTTGTCTTTTAATTCTCTGTCATCTCTGTAATTATGTCCCTTCATTCATTCCTAATATCACTTATTTGTGCCTTGTCCATTGTGCCTTGTCCATTTTCTCTTGATCAACTTTGCCAGAGGTTTGTTCAGAAGCCAACTTTGGATTCTGTTAATTGTATGTTTATTTTCTATTTCATTGTTTTATGACCTAATTTTTATTATCTCCTTCTTTCTTTCTGTTTGTTTCATTTAACTTTTTTTTTAAGGAAGGCACAGCTCACAGTGGTCCATGCAGGGATCAAACCGGCAACCTTGGTGTTATCAGCACCACGCTCTAACCAACTGAGCTAACCGGCCACCCCTTTATTTAACTTCTTTTAAGCACTCATTCATTTATTCCAGTCTTTCTTCATTTCTAATACATGCATTTAAGACTAAATTCTACCTCTAAATACTGTTTTATCTGTATCCCACCAGTTTTGGTATGAAGAATTTTTATTGTAATTCAGTTCTAAGTATTTTTAAATTTCTATTGTGATATTTTGCACCGACCCATAAGTTATTTAGAAGCATTTTTGACATACTACATTTAAGAGTATTTTCTGTATTTTTTTCATGATTTACTTCTAGCTTAATTGCGTTGTGGTCGGAGAATGTGGTCTGTATGACACCATTTCTTTGAGGTTTGTTGAGACTTGCTTTGTGGTATAGCACTTTAATCATTTTTGTAAATGATCCATGTGTACTTAAGAAAAATATTTATTCTTTAATTGTATGCAAAGTTCTCTATATGATGATTGGCTTGGGGTTAATTTTTTTGTTCAAATCTTCTATGTCGTGACAAATTCTTTTGTCTGTTTGACCTATCAATAATTGTTGAAATATTATCATAGTAGAGTTTTTCGGTTTCTACCTATAGCTCTTTCTCCATTTTGGCTTTATATATTTGAAGCTGTTTTATTAGATGCATAGACGTGCCTGGTAAATATTTCTATCCTGAATAATACTTTCTACTTAAAACCCATTTTATCTAATATCGATGACATTACTCCAGCTTCATTTTAGTTTTTGGTAGTATGTCTTCTTTCATCTTTTTATTTCCAACCATTCTATGCTTGTATGCTTTAGTGAGTCTCTTCCAAACATTTCCAAAGCTGAGTTTTTCGTTTTTTAACGCACCCTGATGATGACTATATTTTAATGAGCTAGGTTAGTCCATTAACATTTATTGTGATTTCTGTCATCGTACTTTATTTATATTCACTCCATTTTTCAGTTGATCTCCTTGTTTTTTTGTTTCATTTTTTTCCACTGATAGTGTAAAATTTCAACACTGTATTTCTTTTTTTTTTTTTGAGTTGACTTGTTTTTTATTAGTTTCAGGTATACATAACAACATAATGATTAGACATTTACACCCCTCACAAAGTGATAACCCCACCCAATGTACTACCCATCTGACACCATACATAGCTATTACAATACCATTGACTATATTCCTTATGCTGTAATTTACATCCTGTGACTATGTGTGTATGTGTGTGTGTATGTATATATATATATGTATATACACATATATATATTAGTTTATATATATTAGTTTATATGTATACATTAGTTTATATATATAAACTAATATAAAATATATTGACTGTCAATTATATATATATTTATATATATAATTGACAGTAATAATTGTGATAATTATTGTTATGTGACAGTGATATAATATAATATATATAATTATTAAAATTATATATATAAAATATAATTATTATGTGACAATGATAATTATATATATAATTGACAGTCAATATATTTTATATTAGTTTCAGATGTGTGTATATATATATATATGTCAACACTGTATTTCTATTGTTTAGGTGGTTACCTTAGTATTTTTTCATGCATATTTAAATTTACATATAGTAAAGTGAAACAGTGTCTTAATCCCCACTCCCAAAGAGTACAAAGACATTGAAACGGTAATTTGATCACACTCCTGACCTATATTATTCTTTCCTAGGTCTGTCCTGTTTTAAATTGACAAGTTTGAAATTGCTATTAAAATATATGACCATTTTTGTTTGGATTTACAGAAATGTTTCTGACTTTATTTGTTCACCCTTCCTTCTCACATCTCAGACCATCCATTGGGGAACATTTTCCTTCTTCCTAAAATATATCTTCAGAAGTTCCTTTAGTGCTAGTCTCTTGTTGATAGTGTTTATTGTAAATATTTTACTTCAGCCTCAATATTAAAGATTACTTTTGCTGAGAGTGCAATTTTAGGTTGATGGTAACCATTGTTTTTTGGCATCCGTTGTTTGATATTGAGAAGTCTGATGTCACTACAATTGTCCTTGCTTTGTAGGTGATCTCTCCTTTCTCTCTGGATGTTTTAAGAGCCTTGTCTTTGATGTTCTGTAGTTTCATTACCTCCCAGTATGGATTTCTTTTTATTTATCCTGTTTGGGACACATTATTCTTCCGGGATCTCTGTAATCATGTTTTCATCAGTTCAAGAAAATTTGCAGCCATTATTTCTTCAAATATTTCCTCTTCTCCATGCTCTCTATTCTCTCCTTCTGAATTCTAGGTAGATGTAAGTTCGGCATTCCCTCCATATCTCTTAATATCTTTGTCCTATTTTCTTTATTTCTTGTTTCCTATTTTCCTTATTTTGCTATTTTTCTGACTGGCAGTTTAGATAATTTATTTGGTTGTATATTCCAGTTCACTAAAACTCTCTATCTGAACTCCTGTTTAACTCATCCATTCATTGACTTATATCACCAGTTATATTTTTCTTTTCTAGAAGTACTAGACATTTGTTCTTATTTTTATTTTCCAGTCTGTGTGTTCATGCCTGATAATCTCTTGTTGCTTGCTCATCTTTTCCACTGGGTCCTTTATTGTTTTTCTAATATCTGATATATAGCTATTTTGTATTCTGTTATCTGACCATTCAAGTATCTGTCCTCCTTGAGGATCGAAATCTGTTTTTCCTGTTTCTGATGATTCGTGTAGTAGTTTGCTTATTGTATGTCTGGTGATCTTTGATTTTGAGCTCATTGCTTGTTCTAATCAATGGAAGGCCTGTGGGCCTACACTGGATGCACTTTCCTCCAGAGAAGGTTTGTTCCTTGTTCGACCAGTTGCCATGGAGTGCCACTGTTCTGGGTCTTGGCTCCCCACAGAGTCCTAGGCTCAGTTTCTCTTAACTTTCTGTTAACCCAATGCTCAGAATCCAGCTAGCAGGCATTGCTGCTATGGCATTCACCCTTCCCACTATTTCATTCTACCCTTAGTTTGCCACCCCTCTGGATCTAACTCATGGAGTTCTTTGCTTGAAGGTGAGGGTAGGGATGAAAGTAGGAAGTGTTCTTAGGGATTTTGCGCTCCTTTTGTGAGACCAGTAACATTTCAAGAGGTGTGTCCTAGGCAAGATACAGTTGTGAGAAATTCTTTGACTGACCAATCAGCCATATTGGAAGCAGAAGCCTCCAAATTTGGGTTTTTGTATTATGTTAATTTTCAAACATAAATAGGGAACAGTGCAGTGAGTTCAAGTAGAGAAAAGTGCAGTGATCGCCCATGTACCCGTAATCCAGCTAGAATTATTGTTAATTCATGGCCACACTGGTTTCATCTGTACTTGCCCAACTGCCCACCCCTGGATTATTTTGAAGCAAATCCCAGGTGTCTTATTTTATTTATATACATTTTAGAATATGCCTCTAAAAGATACTGTGAGCTTTTCATAATATCAGGTCAGTATATAAACATGTGCACAATTTATAAATAAGGAGGTTAAATTTTACATAACATTCTATTTAAGCATTGGTTCTCGGTCACTTTTTCCAGTTAAAAGTATTACAGGATGCTGAAATGCCTACCAAATTATTATTAAAAGATTGCAATATGTCAAATATACATTTATTGTTACATAAATATTATCATATCACAATTCTTTGAAAAACAATAGCCATTGTATCATATTTGGTAGATAATAATGATAATAATAATAACAGGAAGTACTTAAATGGTACTTACTATGTGCCAAAAACTGTTCTGTACCCTCTATATGTATTAAACTCATTTAATCCTCACAACAATCCTATGAAATTGGTACTATTTTCATTTTCATTTTACAAATGTGAAAACGGAGGCACAGAGGGTTTTCAGAAACTTACCCAAGATCTTAAAGCTAGTAAGAGCTGAAGCTGGGATTTGAACCCAGACAGGCTGGATCTAGAAGCTACTCTTTTAAAGCCCTATGCACACTGCCTCTCTCAGAAAAATAAGCAGATTTCCACAGCCGTCTTTCAAAACTGTGTCTTCCATAAGTAGATGTATCTGTTTTGGTCAGTTTACTACTTAAGCCGAACTTGTACCTGTTTCTGAAATATTGGCCTTCAGTATTCAGCTTAATTTTAAAAAATTACTTACATTGCTGCCTTTGGGTTTTATTATTATAAAAGTATATATCACTTTATGTTTATAATTTTGTGTAATTTCTTAGGTACACTTCATGTTGGTGATGAAATTCGAGAAATCAATGGCATCAGTGTGGCCAACCAAACAGTGGAACAGCTGCAAAAAATGCTTGTGAGTAAATGAAAGTTTCTTTTTCTTTGTCTAAGGTTGACTTTCAGTTTGTCAGCTTGTTTTTTAATGCACAAATAAGGGATGTTTGTAACCAGAGTGTCTCTGGTACCATCATTTGTGTTTCAATTTATGTAACATTCATAAAAACTGACAACTAGGAAAATGTTTACATGCAACAGAGTTTGGAAACATTTTGCCCATCTTTAGCAGTGTGGGCTTTTAACTCTCCTGTCATTCTTTATCTGCTGTTTCTTACTGGGCAAATGTCTAAAGAAGACCTTTCCAGTTGTGCATACCTGTGAACTAGTTTCTCACTGACTTCAACTCTGCTGACATCAACAATGTCACAAACCTCGCTCCTATTCAAGGTGACTCATAGCCAGCTCTATTGGATTTGTCCACAGCAGAGCTTAGAGAAAAGTCATAGCAGACGAGGCCATTTCTGACCATAGGTATCCAAAGTCTGTGTTCAAATTTGGTTTTGGATTTAAAAAAAAAAAAAGCAGAAGGACAGGCCCTAGTGAGCAGAGGGAAATGTTTTGGACATCTTGTCCTGGACCTACTTCCCACCGCAATGTATAATAACAGTCTCCCGTGTTACAAATATCTGTTAAATGTGAAGTAAGCACACAGACTCACTATAATGAAAAACAAGGTCAAAATTATGAAATAAAAAGCAAATTTTATGGAGTATACCATCATAATGTAGCCTACCAAACATAATTTTTATGTAATTACTTGTTCTATTGTCCAGTTTGATTTATATTCACTTATGAAAGACATGTCACTTAGAGTTTTTTGTATTCATGTCTCTAAAAAGGTAACTGTCAGTAGTCTGTTAAACCACTGCTATAGGAACACGGCGATCAGTCTTGACTTTGCAGGGCTTCTTCCCGGAACAACTTGATTGTTACTGTGAGCAGTCCTTGCTTCATAACTCGGTTTTGTTTTAGGCCCGTGTCCTCTCAGCTGGCTTGCGTTAATTGCCCTCACACATTTTGCGTGGTTTCTTACGTGTTTTGTGTGCAACATTTGTTTGTTAAGAGAGCTCTCTTTTCTTCCTCCAGCGGGAAATGCGAGGAAGTATCACCTTCAAGATTGTGCCAAGTTACCGCACTCAGTCATCATCCTGTGAGGTAATAGCTCTAACCAAACACCCCATCTCTTCTGGGTTCTTAACTAACTGTCTGCTGATGGCTGAATGTTTTGGCTTTCTGGGAAATTGTTTCTGCCTGTGCTGTTGATCACTGCACACCAATTTTACAACAAAGATAACGGAACAGAGTAGGTCCCATCCACCTACTCAGCCCTACTTCCATGGGGATCTCCTCAGCACTTTAACTTTCTGCAGGCCAGAATTAAAGGAAAATATAGAGAAGCTACAAATAATAACATAAGGCTTATTAAAGCACAAGTAGAGTCTCTGAGGGGAAAAAAATAACGATCATAATTACAATAATATTTCCAGGAAGTACATTCACTTCCCTTGTTAAGAAATCACATAAATAGTTCTTCTTTCCAAGAATCTGAGAAGCAATCTATTTCTGTCAAGATGGAGTGGTTCAAATAATTATGACAGGTCTCTAGATGGGTATCTGTGAGGAATTGATAACTGGCATTATTCGAGGAATATAGGCTTTTGCAACCTTTTGTGAAATTGCTTAAACTTATAAGGATACATGATTTCATAAACAAGTAAGTTTTATAGAGTAATACAACCGCAGAGTTTCTTTCTTATAATAGGCTTAGCCCATAAAAATTGTAACTTTTCCAACCTATATTATTCAGTTTTATGTTGGTTATTAGGTTGAGATTAAAAACTCTATTCCTTTTATGTTTGGAAATACAAACTGGCATAAATGGTATCATCCTTCGGTTATCACACATTCAGCGGGGGTATTATTTTTTGAAGCCTGTTCTTTCATGTGCATCTTCCAAGTATGTGTACATCAGTATGAAGTACACGTTTCCTTAAGACTGACAGGTAACTTATTGGAAGTCGTCTAGAAAATTGAATTTGTACTTAGGAGAAGTTGAGGGAGAAATTATAATGCTTTTTTCAGTCTCTAGTAGTGCTGTAAATTTCACACGAAAAATCAGAGGCTTTGTGTTTTTTTCTAGACCTATTGAAGATATATATAAGAATTTGTAGTTTTGTCAAGTATATTTTCAGTGAGCCATGACAATTGGGGTTTCTGTTTATATCAGGTCTTGAGCTCCTCTTGGTGGCTTTTTATGGAACTTCAAGTAATACTGTATTTCAAAAGACAATGCAAAACTATTTCTGCTTCAGGATTCGTAGTTTTGCAATTTGTTACCTAGAATACAAACCTGGCTAGGAAAGAGAACGTCATACACACACTTTATGTAAAGCATTTTAATAATCTAAAATCACAGATGGTCCTCATGCCATTTCTCATCATTGAAGAAATTTAGTAAACACATTGATTTTTGTCTTTTTAGCTAACTAACCAGAAGCTACTGTTAGTTATTAATATAACATAGGTTTCTCTTGTAATTTTTTCTAAGTAGTTGAACTAGTTTTCGGGGTGGGAGCAGTATTACAGATGTAAATTCTACATTATTGAGTAAGAAGAGCCCCCGTCTTACTTTCTTTACCTCTGTCTGAATAGAAGGAAAACATGATACTCTCCTCCCAGCCCCACAACCTGTTTGACTCTCCTAGGAGTGCTCTGGCAGAATTCAAGCCTGTGGTTGGACTTTTCCCAGCTGGGGCAGTACTTCCCAAAGGAAGCCTCTCTGGCCCCTGCATCAGCTTCCACCCTGGCCCTTGATAAAAGAGAGGATCCCTTATAAATGATGAACGTCTAAGTATTACCTTGTCTTGTACACCTGAAACTAATAAATAAATTTAAAAAAAAGAGAGAGGATCCTTGCCCCTCACCCTGGCCCTTCTGACTAGAGTCTCTGGGGGTGGCACCTAGAGATCAGTCTGCTCACTCACATTTGAGAATGCTCATCTAAGGGGTCCCATTATTTAAAAGGCTAATGATTTCCAGAAGTTTTCTTTAAATCTTCTAGGAAAAACAAAACAAAAACATATCTTTTGAGCAGACGTGCACGTTTCAAAGGTTTCAAAGAACTCTACTAAACCAAAAAATGTAAAACTCTTTCTCCCTCTCCTTGGCCTTATCATTAAAGTTGATTTGGACAATAAGGGAATGGAGCTTGGAAAGGGCTTTGAGTATGTCGATTAGTATAGAGAGTGCAACTGAGGAGCATGGATCTAGGGCTGTGGCCCCTGGCTTCTTTGCCAGAAGTGTAATATTTTTAGATGCTCAAGATTATTGTTTTAATCAATCTGCTAAAATGATCTAACGAATAAAGGTTTCTTCTCTGATGTGTATGTTATCTTTTACCCTTATTAGTAATATTTGCCCTAGAAAGATTTCAAGGTGATTACAATGTGAGAAGTTTTTTTTTAGATTTGTTTCATTTCAAATTGAGTTATTCAGTAATTTTTGACATTGAGATACCTAAAAACTACTAAATGCTTTTCAAAACTAATTTTTAATAAAGATTAGACAGTTGGGCTCTTCAACACAATAACTTTATAGTAATATTTGTCATTTTACAGTACTTGATAGGATTTTAATATCAAGTCACTCTTCTGGGTCTCACTTAAAGAAAGCAAAGGTTAGAGAATGTTGGAGACAGGAAAGAAATGCTTAATGAATGACACGGTCATCACTTACAATATGTGAATCTGTAAACGGCAAAGTTTTTCTCATACTTCTGTCAAATCATGCAAGTAAGTCAGTATGGCACCTTTGCAGCTAAAACCTCAGAGGAAATGGTTGTCAGACTGTGGTTGTGACTGTTGATGTAAATATCTCTGTTTCTGTGCTGGTGTTCTGTGTTAATGAACCTTGTGTCTTATTTCAGAGAGATTCCCCCTCCACTTCCAGACAGTCCCCAGCTAATGGTCATAGCAGCACTAACAATTCTGTTTCGGTAAGAACTCTAGTTTCACACGGCAAAGTGTGACAATTTTGTTGGTGCCACCTGCCATGAGTGTTCTAGTTACATGTGTTCAGTGGAAATACTGTCTTCTGCCGATATACTAGGCTACTACAGCTACAATGCAGTTTACTCCCAGGAAATCTTTTTCAATATTTTCTTCTCAATAAAATCCCTTCCATTAGTTAAATTTGAAGAAATGTAGTTCAAGACTGCTGTGGTCGTTCTCAAAATATTTCTCTGTCATCCCACTGGTGTTTATGACTTTGCTCAAACTGATGCAAAGGACGTAAATGGAAATTTGTAGAAATTTCTAAATATTTTTTTTTAATTTGAGGAAGATAAAGAAATGTACGGCTTTTACAGAGTAGGCATTTGGGTCTTCTCGGGCTTCGTAGTTGTCTATTCTGAGTGATATCAGCAACATGTTTTAGTTTCCGCTATCTAAGTTTACGAATTGGTGTGCCCTCTGTTATTGTGGTACGTGCACATATTTTTGTGAATTTTAAGCCTTGCCTGGATATGAAAAGCAAAAGGAACTGGCTTCACACTGCACTTAAGCCACGCTATTATCACATCTTTAACACAAAGTACGTTATATTTTGATTTGAACTTGGAATTTTACATTTTTTCAGAACCATCCATTTTGAAATATAAAAAGAACTGTTTTTCACTTATTTAAACAAATGGAAGCACTTACAGGTGCAAGTATGCGATATTTTGGGGTAACAAAATCTTCCGTAAGTTGCTGATATTGCTGTTAAAATTATTGAGAGTTCTAAGAGTGCAGCAGTATCACTTTTTTTACTATTAATTTGCCCTTTAAAAATATATCAACTTTTTTATCAAGTAAAATTTTACATAATTTAGACCATCTCAAATGGAATGATATCAGTAAGTGAAATTATGGAAGAAAATTTCCTATGACTTTTATTTTCAACTTTAAAATAGGCTACCAAAGGAATTCATTTGTAACAGTTAACATTTAATACTTTTAAGATGGTGAAAATCCATATAACCGTTGAATTTTTCAAAATCTAAATGGTTGCATTTAGACTAAGTTGAAAAGTGCAACAGCTCTTTTTAGTTTGGGTTGTTTTTGTTTTTGTTTTTGTTTTAATAGGCTGTTTCACTCGCAGTGGCTTTTGTGTTGAAGATGCTGAGTTGTTTCTTAAGAACACATTTTCTCTCTGCTTAAACTTACCTGCTTTCTTCAGCTTGCTGCTAAATGGCCTGGGTTTGATTTTTTTTTTTTTTTGATAACAACATTTCTGAGAAATGGAATAATGTATATTATCTCTTTACAACTTAAATCTAGCTCACTTTTTAAAACCATATTGTAACAGAACACACAAATTACCTTGTACTCTTGAAAAAGTAAATGAAAATTTTTTCTCCTGGGTTGGCTTTATTCTACAGGACTTGCCATCAACTACCCAACCAAAAGGACGACAGGTGAATAGATATCCTCTATAGAAACTTCTCTAAACTGAGCTGCTATTAGCCAATCCTTTATTAACCCTTTCCATCCCATAATGTCTGCATTTTGGACCATAACATTTGAGCATTGAGAGCTTGTACCATTTCATTTTAACACATTAAACATGACTAATTCTCTATAAAGATTTCCCCCTCACATCTTTGTAGTTGTGATGGTTATTGTAATTTCAACCTGACAATCTTATGTCGATAGATAAGAATTCGGCCTTTCAGGGGTCTTATGGGCCTGCCTCTGGGGTGGAAAAAAATTTTTAAATGTTACAGATTTCTTAGAATTCTAAGACTAACTAAAATGTACATGCTGATGAACATTTTTAAGCAATAATTTTCTGAAATTTAAAGGCTTTTTCTGAATTTGTATTTGCATGTGTATTTATAAAAGCCATTTACCATGAAAACTAAGAACACAAATATCCTGGCTTCACATCCTCATATGCCTCTGTTAGTTCAAACCTGACACGCTAAGTGCTGCCTAACAGTGGCAGGTCACTGCCAATTTGCCAGCTCCACCAAAGTATGGATTTTAGGTACAAATGCAGAGACTTATTAATTTTATAGGCTGGATCTCTGAAAAAAAGAAACTTAAACAGAATAATTACACAATAGTTCCAAAGCCTTCAGGTTGTTTTTACAGTGACTTAAGCATTAATATTCAAATTTAATTTCAAGAGATAGAATTTTTATGGTATTTTTCTTGAAATGTGGTATTAAAAAATAATCAGGTTTCAAGTTAAGATTTGCATAAGTTAACACATGATAGAATTCACCCACAGTTTAGTATTAAGACTGCATAAGTGATACAGCATTGGACACCCAGCACTTTATTTTGAAGCATTTAGAATTCCAGTAATTCATAAAGTGCTGTCATATGATAACCCCTTTTATGCTAGTCTGTTTCCTTCTATAATATTTATTAATTATATTTACGTATCATAAAGCTCAGAGCCTTGAAGTAGGCATTTCTTGAAGCTCTGTGCTGATTTCAAGTGTTAACATTGGCAAAGCTAGGATTCAAATTCATTTTCTTTCTCTAAGACTTGTAAAATACAAATGTAAAGCCTAAATCATTTTTAAAAAATAAAATTATTTCTAAATACCTTTTTAAATTGTTTGAATTACATTGAAGTTTATCAGCAGTGTGTAGACACACTGCTAGTTGTCATGTAGACATTTTACAGCAAAATACCACCAACATGGTGTTGTTGCTAGTTTTGTACCATGTCCTGCTTTAGGGTTAAAATATACCTTGAATGCTTGTGTTTATGGTTTAAAGGGTGCTGCATGATCATGACAACTTATCCATAACATCAACTAAATACAGGCAGATTTTAAAATGGTAAGCATAGATCTTTATAATTATAGGCCTATTCTGTTAACAGTAAAAGCAGAAATTAAGTCTTTATTTTTAGTAAACAAGTATTGTAAGTGTTCCTTCCAAATATGAACAGCAAAGATTTAAACCTGCACACATCAAAGGCAGTGCATTGTTTCTAGTGGTAGCAGTTTTTTGTGTCGTATTTCCATGCTTCATTTTTGCCTTCACCATCTAATGTCCTGTTTGTATTTGTAAGTGTCGGTGTATGGTTATTAGCTTAGAGCTAACGGTTTTCTTTCACATCACCATGGCATCCGTTCTTACAAACTCCTGTTTTATAGATCTATGTAAGAGCACAATTTGAATATGATCCAGCCAAGGATGACCTCATCCCCTGCAAGGAAGCTGGTATTCGATTCAGAGTTGGTGACATTATCCAGATTATTAGTAAGGATGATCACAATTGGTGGCAGGGTAAACTGGAAAACTCCAAAAATGGAACTGCAGGTCTCATTCCTTCTCCTGAACTTCAGGAATGGTATGTCTTTGTTGTTTTGTTTTGTTTTGTTTCATAATAAAAACAAAACCCTTCTCATCCATTTTTCAACTTTATATTATTGTTTTACAGTGTGAAACTTGTTTGATATATTCCTTGCTCTACTAGTCAATCGAAATTGCAACTAGTCATCCAAGAATTCTACATCCTCAGCATCTAGTGAGCTCCTACTTACACAGCCAGATCTTTGTTTCACATCAGGAAAGGAAAGCCTAGAGAGAGGTTGAGTGACTAGCCTTCATTCCCTGTCACATCATGGTCTCTTAGCAGAGCGCTCCACTCCTGTACTCTGTTTCAATTCTTTTAGAATTGCAGTTTTTTAAATGTACCCTCTCCTTGCCCCTCCGCATGCTCTCACCACCCCCATTCCACTCCACCAGCAGCAAAAAACTCAAATGCTGTGATTCAGTGGCACTCAGCGTATTTGAAGATAAAATGTTTCACTGCTAGGAGAAAAAAAGGTAGTCAGAAGCTTACTTTTTTACCTAAAGACCTTGCCAGGTCTTTAAAAATTCATGTCTGTTAGAAAATCTGAGCTTTGAAAGCAGCTTAAAGTCAGACAGTTTTTAGACACTACTTTTAACTGAGAGGAGTTTCAGATTGCTATATATCTTGGTAAAATCTATTTCTGCTGCTGTTAAACAATTTGCTTAGCTGAACTATTTTTTGGAAAATGTTGATGGATTTACCTTTGTTGGTCCTTTGGCAATAAATTAGAAATCTAGTGCAAAAGAGATAATTTCATATCTGAGTTTTGTTTCATGTGACAAAAAATAACCATTAGGCATTGTGCCAGTTCCTCCCAAAATATTTGAACCTAGCTAAAAGAGACAAAAGGCACTGAGCCCATAGACATTTGTAACTGTTCTTTCACCCATGTTTCTCACTAATTAAAGAGATTTCTCAGTGAATCACTTTTGCTTGATTGCCTCTGTTAGCTCTCCCAAGTTTCCCCAAAATATTCTTAAATTTAGAATGTTGGAGCTGATATGAACTTCAGATGCCCTCATTTTACAGGAGGATTTGTGCACCCAGGTAGAGGAAGCCTTCCACCCGGCATTGTCTTTCAGTCTGATCTTCAAGAAACAGTTTAAGCATTAGTAGGAGGAATCATGATGATGATGTTATGTTATTACTGATGTTTACCTTTTACAAAATGTGTTCTTGAATGTTACCATACAAATATGATGAGCATTTACTGAAAATAATTTTGTAGATTCCAGACCTCTTCTCCCAAATCATGTTACGTGTATAAATCATGTTTCACCAATACCTAGAACTCTGAGTCCTCTGGAGCAATCCTGAGAAATGGCAGTGGAAAAAGTAAATTTGCTTTCTGTTTCCTGTAATGGTAGACTGGGTTATTTGAATCAGTCCTCCTGCTGAATAAAATGAAATGTGCTGCAGAAAATATGTTTTTGAAAATTACCTTAAAAGCATTGAGTGGCTGAAAAGGTATTGGGGAACTCAGTGACCAATTTTTATATGAAAACCATTAATCAGAACAATAAAAATTAGAGCACCAAATTGGCCCGTTTTGCCAGGAGGGCATTCCTGTTACTGAAAACTTCTCTGCCAAAGGACCAAGGTTCTGTAAGACCCAAGGCCTGTACCAGAGTCTGTTAGAAGACCCTTCCCACATTATTAGGACTGCAAAAGGCTGTAACCCCAGGTTAAGAGCAAGCAGATAAGCATGCCCTTAACTGTCCTTCAACATGAGGCGACCAAAGAGAAGGCTACCTTGTCACTGAGCAAAGCAAAAGACAAGAGTAAAAGGAGAACAGAGTTCCTCTGAAAAAACTGTGGCCACTGGTCCACCTTCAGTGGATTTGCACACAGGTACGTGTAGCCTGCGACAGCCAGGGAAACTCCAGCCATGCACCTTATGTGAGGTTTCCCCTTTACTAATAGTTCCAAATATCTGTTAGAAACAAAAAGAAAATCTCTGGGGGGAAAAAAAACACTTTTATTTTAGGCTTCATCTTAGAGCTCATCCTAATCCCCCACATAAACTTTTTCAAGGAGAGTGACCAGCAGTCAAAATAGCCAGGCACACAAGGAAACAAGTGAGACCTGACAGAGAGGCCCAACTGAAATGACAGCACGAAAAAACCCAAACCCTCTTCCTATATTGGAATTAGGAAACAAGGTTTTTAAACATCTGTGCTGATTAGCGGGTTTTTTTAAATCAATAATCTTGAAAAATATATTCAGAGAACACGAAAAAATTTAATGGCATAGCAGATTTTAAAAAGAACAAAAAAGGAACTTTCAAGAAAAAAAGGCAGCAACAAAAACTCTGGCCACATACCTATTAGGATGGCAAAAAATTTTTAAAGTTTCATCAACAGATAAATGGATAAACAAATGAAATCATATCCATACAATGGGATGCTGTTAAGCAATTTAAAGGAATGAACTGTTGATACACACAATGTGGGTGAAATTCAAAATTATTATGCTGAGTTTCCAGGCAAAAAAAATATATATTACGTGATTCCATTTATATAAAATTCCAGAAAATGGAAAACTAATGTATAGTGACAGTGGTTGCCTGAGGACCCAGAGGAAGGAGGGAGGGATTACAGAGGGGCATAAGGAAATTCCTGGGGTGATGGAAAGGTTTGTTATCTTGATTGTAGTGATGTATTCATGGGATATGTCTAAACTAATGAAACTGTACAGTTTGAATATATTCAGTTCATTGCAAAAAAACTGAACTCAGTAAGTTGCCAAAACTATAGAGGGAGAAAAGGATTCTAACTAGAATGCTGAGGAAGAGGCCCACTGGGAAGTATGTGCCCTGAGACCTGAGTAGGACTTTGGGGGTACAGGAAGGTATTCCTGGCTGAGGGGAAAGAGCAGTCTCTTGTTTGTAAACTGAAGTGCTCTCTAGAATGTTGGTGGGTATGCAATACTAATGAGAAAGATTTGAAACAACACGATCAGCCAGACCCGGGAAGTTTTGTTCAAATAAGTTGGTACCAACTGAGGTTTTTCACATCCTGTAGATGAGAAATCAATTTTTGTGGACCCAAATGCTACCTTATTTATCCTTGTTAAATTTCATCTTGCTTGACCAGGCTTATCATTCTAGTCCTTTGATACGTTTTGAGCCCCTGAATCCATCATCCCTTCCCTTGCCTCAGCATTAAAATGTTAAACTTGTTTGAAATTTCCCTCCAGGCTGACCTAAATCTTAACACGGTTTCCCTCCACTTACCGAGCTAAAAGAAATAACATTCATTTCCTGAGTAGCTGGTAAAAATCCATTTTATTCCTCTATCATTATACCACATATGGCCACGCCACAAGTTTTTTACTGGGAACTTTTTGTTTTTTTGTTTTTTAAGCTTAAAAATATTTATTATAAGATACTTTGTACACTATAACATAAGCTTCACAAGGTCAGGACTTTGTTTTTTTTAACCTGTCAAAAATTCCTCGGTTCTGTTTATGTTTCCAAAGATCCTATGCCTCACAGAAGCGGTAGTTATGACTAAGAGTACATATGGGCTTGTACTAGAAGAATCCCCAAAGCAAAGACTTCATCAGCCTCCTCTCCTCTCTATGACACATAATATATGCAGAATGACTTTAATAATGTTGCTAAGAGTTCACAGTATTTCCCAATAAATGTCTTTCTCTTAACCCAAAATAAAGAATAAATAAAAATACAACCCCTGATGAAGAAGAGAGAGTAAGAGTCATGAGGACAGTCTCTTCAAGAAAACAGAGAACACTTCCCAACTCATTTCATGATGCCACCATTCCCTCATACCAAAATTCAATAAAGGCAGTTCAAGAAAAGAAAACTACAGACCAGTATCCCTCATAAACATATTTGTAAAAATTCTCAGCAAAATATTAACAAATCGAATTCAACAATATATAGAAAGGATAATACATTTTGACCCAATAGAGTTTGTACTGGAAATGCATGGCTAGTTCAACATTTGAAATCCACCATATTAACAGACTAAAGAAGAAAATCCACTTGGTCATATCAATAGATGCAGAAAAGTCATTTAATAAAATTCAGTATCTATTCATGATTAAAACTCTCACAAACTGTGAATTGAAGGGAATTTCCTTAACCTGACTGAGAGCATCCAGAGTAAACCTACAGCAAACATTGGAATGGAAAAAAACATTGCAGGTTATATGATTCTGTATGTAGAAATTCAAAGAAATCTATAAACAATTAGACTTAATCTGAGAGTTTAACAAAATGACTGATATAAAATCAATATATAAAAGTCAATTATATTCCTATTTACCAGCAAAAAACAGAAAACAAAATTTTTAACATACCATACATAACACTACCTGCAAAACTGTAATACTATGAAGTATTCTTGCAAAAAATAGAGAACTTAAATTTGATCAGGCCTCTAGATATAATTACATATTTGCAGGAAATACAAAAGACAGAAGGACTTACTGAAAACACCACAGGGATGAAATCAGAAAATCCAGACTTGGAAACTACAGAACGAACAACCAGTTTCTGCAACAAATAAATTGCAAGAAGGAAAAGAAAAGAGGGAAGGAGCGATTTAAAGGGAATTTAAGAATATTTAAGGAGGAAATGATACAAGCTTAGATTGGTTTCAAAATAATCTGGGGTGGGTAGGTTGTAAATACAACAAAATAAGCTATGAGTTAATAAATTTTGAAGCTGGGTTTTAAATATTTGAGGTTCATTACACTATTCTCTACTGTTGTGTATGTTTGAAATTTTCAATAGAACAAATTTTTTTAAAATACCATTTATAAAACCTCTTTTAAAAAAAAATGAACAACCTAGGAACAAATCTAACAAAAATGTTCAAGACACTTACAGGATAAATTATAAAATGTATTGAGACATGAAAGAAGACCTAAATCAGTGGAGAGAGATACTGTATTCATGGACTGAATGACTCAATATTGTAAATAAGTCTACTCCTCCCAGATTGACTCATAGATTCACTGCAATCCCAACCAAAATCCCAACCATTTTGAAATTTACAAGCTAATTTTAGAGTTTTCATGGAAATGCACAGTATCAGGAGTAGTCAAGATGCTCTTCTAGAAGAAAAAGGAGGGAGCTCTTACTCCACCTGATACCAAGACTTACAAAGCTGCAGTAATTAAGATATTAAAGGATGGGAATGGAGGTGCTCTAATAGACCAATTGAAGAGAACTTCAAAACACTCCCATACATAAAGAGTCACTGGTGAGGAAGGGATATTTTTCCATAAGTCGTGCTGGGACAATTGGGGTATCTATCTGTTAGGGGGGGAAGAAAGAAAGAAAGAAATCGACCCCTAACCACACCATATACAAAAATCAGTTCCAGTGTATTAAAAACCAAAATGTGAAAGACAAAATTATAAAACCTTGAGAAGGTAATATTGGAGTATATCTTCAGGGACAAAGAAAGATTTCTGAAACAAGATATCAAAAATACTTCCCATAAAAGAAAAGATTGCTAAATTTGACTAAATTAATGCTAATAAATTATATTCACCAAAAGATACCATAAAAAGAGTAAAAAGGCAAGCCACAAAGTGGAAGAAGATATCCACAACATGTGTAACTAACGAAGGTGTAATATCCAAGCCATATAAAGAATTCCTACAAATCAATAAGAAAAAGGTAGACAACTGGATAGGAAAATAGTCAAAGGACTGGAACAGGCACTTTACAAAAGAGGAAAGCCAATAGCCAATAAACACAGGAAGGAGCTCAATCTCATTAATAATCAGTAAAATGCAAACTCAGAACACAGTGTTATTCCATTACTTGCCCACCATGATGGCTAAAATTAAAGACTGATAATACCAAGTTTTGGCAAAGAAGGGGCTCTCATACCCTGCTGGGGGGAGTGAAAATCAGTACAAACTCTTTGGAAAATAATGTGTCATTTTCAATAGCATTGTATGGCATTCTGATAGTGATTTTGGATTCTCCTTATATGTGGCTCACTAGGGGACCCCTGGTTAATCCATAAGCAAAACCTTCTATGGCAATATCACACAATTTGCTTAAACTAAATCTAAGAGAGCAACTTTTTAACATTTGTACATATGTTACAGATGTTGAATATTATAATCATGTACAACAAAATTATAATTTTCTGATTGCAATTCTAACTGTGGGTTTAATCATAGCATTTGTTTCTATCTCGTAGACTAGAATCACCATGAGGTAGTAGGACCACATATTAAGCATCTGCTGTGCCGGCCACTGTGCTAGGGACATTGTTAGCATTTTTTGTTATAATCCATCCAAAAGGCTCTAAGAGGTTAAGGAATTTGCCAATAGAAGGTACTGGCTAAGAGCACAGACTCTAGTGCCAGACTAGACTGTCCTCACTCTTGTACTTATTAGCTGTATGATTTGAGGCAAATGACTTAACCTCTCCGTCCTTCCATTCCCTCATCTGTAAAGCAGTAACACAATTTCATGTGTTTAGAAAGATTGAGTTAATACATGTAAATTTCCCAGAAAAGCACCAAACACTAAATCGATAAAAGCTACTTAAAGAGCCAGGATTAAAAGCAGACCTGTCTCAACTCAAAATCCCATGCTCTTTTCACTGTATGTCAGGACCATATGTTTGGGCTTCTTATCTGTGTTATCAATTAGTATATGCTCAAGGAACACAATGTCATTTTATTGTAAGCCTGTGTTTTTAAAACATTTCTAGGAAATTGTCATGAAAGCCAAAGAACAACCTTTATCTGAATGACGTGAAAAACTTTGTGAGGAGTATGTTCACACAGGTTCATGTAAACTTTTCATGAGTGATTTTTCTCTTTTATCAACATAAAACTATACATTAGTTTTTTTCCCCCCTCTCTTTCTTTGTGTGCTAGGCGAGTAGCTTGCATCGCCATGGAGAAGACCAAACAGGAGCAGCAGGCCAGCTGTACTTGGTTTGGCAAGAAAAAGAAGCAGTACAAAGATAAATATTTGGCAAAGCACAATGCAGGTAGGGAAAAGTACCACTTTCACAAGGCCGGTTATATATCTCAAAAACCGAAATAGATGTCACATCTCAATTCAGTCTTCAGAGTTCTCTATCCCAAAATTCCACCATATGAGATCTTCATCAGCTTGCAAAAACATTAAGAAACCCCTACCTTCAATTATGTTGGTTATTTGCCAGACGTTTTACAGAGCTATACTTTATTGGAAGAAAATACTGTTTGGAAATAGTATTTTCTGGAACAAAAAGAACCCAGTACATTAAGTCCTCCCCTGAGAAATGAGAGCTTGAGAGTTTGCTAAGTCTCCGGGATTCTTGCCTCCTTGCTGAGATTGGTCTTGAGCAAATACCCTTGCTCCTGGCTCCTCTCTGGCCCTTGGACTGGGCCCTACGACACATTTCAAAGGGCAAAGCTGTGCTCTCAATAGAGAGCTATGCTGCAAATGGTTCGGTGACTGGTTTGAAAAAGCACAAATGACATTGGATACTAACTTGGTTTGGTCAGTTTCTGTGACTTGGCTTCTTCCCTATGGTATTTCCTTGGCTCCTCAAAGACCAAGAGCATTATCTTGGCCTTCCCTTCCTCGTACATTTGTCTATATGGAAGCTTGCATCAACTTAAGACAAAATATTCACTTGTTTGCTAAAAATTGAAATGAATACCAAAAAAGCATGATCTGTCATTGCAGTAGAATTCCCAGAAGACTCACAGGATATAACTTAAAGAAAGTGCATGATGATATATAGAGTGGTATTTACTTATTTTCAATAGCTTCTTAATATGACTCCTTTTATAAAGAAATTTTTCTGAGGAATTGCAAGTTCCAACATTGGCATTAGATTCGTTCCCAAGGTTTCAGAAATCACTCCAAAAATCAAACATGTGGCAAAACAAAAAATCAAGCTAATACTGTCATGCAGACCCAATTTGACAATATAATGTTCCTGACAAACATGAAATGCATTTCTCTCTGTAGAATGTTATAACACATTATTAGCATTAATAGGAAAAATTATTTCTGAATGGTTCATTTCTTATTCAGAGAGTAAAAGTAAACATTTTGAAGTACTGTATAATGTGGAATTAATGTGAGTGGCCACATGTGTTAATTTTAAACGGTTCAGTTAAATGAGGAGTCTGTCCCTTCACATTAGGTACATTGTAGCACGTTTTTATTTCCAATAAGTTATCATTTCTGATTATATGCCACTACAGAGGAACTAGTCTGATAATAGCTTTTTTGGTGTGTTTTATAAAGGAAAGAAATATTTAAAACAAGTTAAACATAATTTAGCAACTATTAATTGTATAATGCTCAAGGAGTATATACTACCAGAAGAAATTCACTGTAGTATCAGCAAATGTTTAACACAAAATAGCAATGGTTATTGCCAAGGCTCCGTTCCATAGTCACCACCTTTAGTTCCATCTGCTTCTAAGAGGCTCACAAGATGTATCAACATTTATATATATATATATATATATATATATGTATGTATGTATGTATGTATATATATATCCTTGCAATTTTTACAATAATTTTAAATGCTATAGATCGATAGTTGCCATTAAAATTAATTTAAACCTAGAAAAGCAAAGAAATGACTAAGGCTGTCAATTCATCATTAACTTTATACTATACTAATGGAGGGCACATAGACATGAGTGCTCTGAGGAAAAATACAAAGCCAATTGATTGAAAAACTACAACCTCTAAAAGAATCCATTGAATTGTTCACTACTGAATTTAGCTGTCAAGAATTTTGCCAGAGAACCTGAAACTGAAGCTGAATAATATTGAATGTCAACTATAATTAAATATATATGTATATGTATCTATATCCCTTGACTATGTATATATATGTATATACATATATATACATAGTCAAGGGATGTGGAGTACGGCATAAGGAATAGAGTCAGTGGAATTGTAACAGTTATATACGATGTCAGAGGGGTAGTAGATTGTGGGAGGGAGGTTATCACTTTGTGAGGGGTGTAAATGTCTAACTATTACATTGTTTCGCACACCTGAAACTAATGGGGGAAAAAGTGCCAGAGAATCAGCATCCAGTCTGGCAGCCAGTCTTTTCCACAGTTCCCTTTTTCCATGCTTTGACGGCTGGGGCATCACTGACCTTCCATTGTTTCCGTTCTCCTGATTCATCACAGGTGATGCTCCATGTAAGCTTAATGGGCAACCTGAGATAGGACCAGGAATTAGCACACCTGAGTAACCCTGCAACTTGCACAAATCACTTGGTTCCTGTGGGCCTCAAAACGGGGGGATCACTTAGTCAATCAAGGATATAGTTTCTAATCTAAAATTCAGTGGCTCTCAGGTTCTTTCATCACTGGACTTCACAAATGGGTATCATTTAATGAAGCCAAGTACTCGTTCACTTCCCTTATCTCAGGCTTTAGCTCTGGTAAATATTGCCTATCAAGTTTGAAGGGTATTGCCCTTGAATAAGAAGGCAGGGACCTCAAAGGGATAAAATAGAATTGCTTTTTCTCTTTTGACATTATACCTCCTATCCAAAACTATGGACTTGGCTAAGTTCTTGTAAACTTAGAACTAAAAGGTTGGGGGAGACCCACCACCACCACTTTTTTGTTATCGTTGGCGTTTTCCTAAGCAGTAGTTTTCTGGGCCTCGTGTTACCATATCCTCTGTCCTTTCAAGGGAAGGCAACCCAGATTTTAATGTTAAATATCTGATATTCAAATGTGATAACTAATTAAAATTATTTTAAACACCGTGTGTGTATGGGGAAAACAAAAACTTTGAGTGTGCACTCGGCCCAGTGTTGCCAGTGTACAGTGTCTTTTCTAATTGGTGGTTTGTACGGTATTTGAAGATATTTCTAGCTTTCCAAAACTGAGGTAAGGAATCAATGTTAAAGGCTCATTTACAAAAAACATTCAACTGGAAAGTAGTTACCTAAATACTTAAAAAGTTTCATGAATATTGAATAGCTTACCAGGAAATCCAGGTAATATGAACAAACTATGCCAGACAGTATTTCTGAAGCCTTGGGAATAGATTTGATTATGTAGTGTTTACAGCAAATACATTTTCTGCAATGCAGAAAAGTTTTTAGCCACATGAATTTGATGGGAAAAGCATTGTCATGCTGCTAGAAGAACTATAATCTTGAGACATCGATGTTCCTCAGCTTTAGGACATCCAAAATCAGTTTGAGATCAAGTTACTAATGGAAACTGAAAAAAGGTATTCATTAATTCATTTTTTATGTTAGTCTTGAGCAGAGATGTTTGAATATCCTGAGATAACCTCTTTACATACATCATATGAACATAGAGAATTTCTGCAATGCCATTCATAGGTGTGTTTAAATTGTGCTTAATGCCACAAATTAGTACTGTTGGCTTTAAAAAGCTATAATTTTTTTCTTTAATACAGAGAACTCTAAAGACAGCAAAAAATGGCCCACAATCTCACTGCCCGGTGGATGTTTTTCTTTTTAAACAATAAGTAATAGGCACACGTGATTAGAAATTGCAAATAGTACAGGAAGGTACAAAACGAAAAATAAAAGGCTTCCACACCTGCACTCCCTGAAGAAGGTTTCCTGTAACTATTCCCAGACAAAATTTCTATGTGTATGCTAGTATATAAAACCCACTGGCTTTTATATAAGGATATTGTTGAATTTTTATTAAAATGAGTTTGTTTCTTACTGTGGTTTATTTGCCTCATGTTTAGAATATTGCATGGTAAAGTTTCTTTTGTGCATATTATACTTTTATTTTACTAATATATTAAAAGCCATATTTCAATGACCCCTGTACATTTTTCATGCTGTCTTACTCCCAATGGCCTCTGTGCATGTAAGTAACCTGTTGAGTGACTATGCCTCTTTGTTTTTAACGGTTTCCTTTCACTAAGTCCTTTTTTAATGAGCGAACATCTTAAAACCTTTAAAAGTCCAGTCTTTCAGTGTTCTCCTTATATTCCTTGTATGTCTTATTTTAAAATATCCTTTTTTTATTGTTTCTCAAACCTACGACCATGTGGTTGATTTCATTTAGACCAGAGTAACCTCTTCATGCTACTTGTTTATGGTTAAGATATTGATGTGCCACATATCTGTTCATCTGTTTGTGGTGTTGATGGTTGATATCTAACTCATTCTTAGTGTTTTTAAAAAATGACAAGTCTTAATTCAGTAGGATTGGAGCTAGGGCTCCATAGAGGACAAGGTGTGTGTATACCATTCAGAAAACTTGTGTCATCATCATCTTGCTCTTTTGTGAGATGCTTGATTATTTTTATATATTAAAATATATCTGCTTGTTGATGCATCTCTTTCATAAGCATACTTTTTCTTGATGGAAAATATCACTGAGGGCAGTAGGTATAAAAAGCAATGCCATCAGCACTCCTGCTTTTATTTTTGCAACTCTCGTCACTCCATTACCACTGTAGCATGACTAGTTAGGTTTACTATGAAGAGAACCTCCTGTTCATTTTAATTTTGTGAGTCTGCCATTCTAAACACAGAAAGCATTTCTTGGTTTTTAGCTGTTGGTAGAGAATATGCTTTAAAGACTTTCAGTCAACCTTTATGGAATCAAGTTATCAAAACACAACAAATGCATAAATACCCATTAACATGCACTAACCCTTATTTTAACATATTGTATTTCTTTTTCTTAACATTTTGGGAATGATCCTTTGTTTGTTTGTTTCTGATCTGTTGCATTCCAGAGTATCCTATTTTGTATTTTAAGGTTCTTTGCTACTGGGAAGATCACAAATGTTAAGGACTGAGCTAATATTTGGCCATACTGTTTCAGAGAAGTAGAAGCTTCTCTTAGTGACTGACTGAAGCTCCCAAGATTCCTTTATTACACCAGGGAATCAATTCTATAGAATTTATTTCAACTCCTCTAAAATCCAGAGCTTATTTCATATTCTTCAAAAAAGAAATTGCAGTGTGTGCCTGACAACATTTAGTTATTACTATGCAGAAAAATATTACAGGAAACATAGATGCACGGTTTTAGCCTTTTCGTGAGAATTTTCAAATGTGCAAGAATTGGACTACCTTGAACTTCAACAGGAATGGTCATCCTCTCGGGAAAGTCTTTGTAATAGTTTGGTTAAGAGGCAGGTTTCCAAAAAATATTTTTTAAAGTATTTCTTCTCAGTCTGGAATGATTCGAGAACTCCCTTTTGCAAAGGTTTCCAAGCTCAGACTCTGCTTCATGCTTCTTTCCATTCTATTCATCCTGATTTACTGTACACAGGTTGACAAAGTTTGGGGCCCAGGAAAGCATGTACCCCTACTTACATTCCCAAGACTTTCCATCAAATGGATAGCTGGGTTACAATAAAACTGTGACATGCTCATTTTAAAAGCTTGTAAAATCATAGTTACCGAATTTGACTTTGAAAGAATCTAGCATGCTACCTTCTACAACTCTGTTGAAAGAAAGAACCATGAAGTTAAAGACCAGCTGTCCATGCATCTCTCATCCATCCCTAGCAATAATGGTGTTAGCCTCTTTCTTGGTTAACTTTAGTTGCATTCATGCTATATTCATGTTGGTCACTGTCTGCAGACTTTTTTCTTTTTAGTATTGCTGATATCTTAGAATTGCAAAAATCTGAACAGCATGTGGTTTTGAATGAATTCATATGATTTGTTGGATACTGCATGAAAAGATATGCAGTATCTTTTAGAACTGGACTTTTATGCATGTGTTCAATGTATCTTTGGATGCCCCTGGTTCTAAAGTGCATTTTCATGGGCTTAAAAATGAAATTTTCTCTCAAAAGGTCATATAACTTAAATATAAGTTGGATTTATATTTTTTGAGACATGATTTTACTATTACTTTGGTTTTGCCACTAAAATTATAATTTACATACATGAAATAGTCCTTCTATAAATTTACCTTTCTTCTAAATCTTTGCATTTTAGTGTTTGATCAATTAGATCTTGTTACATATGAAGAAGTAGTAAAACTGCCAGCATTCAAAAGGAAAACACTAGTCTTATTAGGTAAGTTTGATTGTGGAAGTGGTTTTCTTATTCTCATCTTCAAAACATTTTGTGAATATAATATAATTGTCAATTTTAACTTCCTTTTCAAAAAATGAAACAGGTGCACATGGTGTTGGGAGAAGACACATAAAAAACACCCTCATCACAAAGCACCCAGACCGGTTTGCGTACCCAATTCCACGTAAGCCATGTCTCACTCTCTTTTAATTATGTTTTTCCTAGTACTTTTTTAATATTGTGATTTCCATATTTTTTTCTGATTACATAAGTAATAACTGTTCGCTATAGGAAATTTGGAAGCTCTTAAAAAGAACAAAGAAGAAAATTATTTAATATTTTCAACCCCACTCCCCCAATAGATATTTCGTTGTATACCATTCCAGGCTTCTCAGTATAAATATGTGTAGTGTATGTATTTGTCATTGTTTTTTAACAAAATTGGGCACATTTCATTCTGTTTGTAACCTAATTTTTCCAACAGTATGTCATAAACATTACCCAGATGAATTATTCTCCAGAAAAATAGGTTTTAATGATAGAATAGTTTTCTTTGATATAACAATATTTTCCTTACTCAGTACCTAAATGCTTGACTTCTATCACTTTTAAAACCCAGTCAATGTGCTATCAGTTGTTTATTATAAAGAATTTAAATCTGTAATATTTTTATTCCCCTTATTTTCTATTTTATCCTTAACCTCTTGCCCTCTTTGTTTCCTCAACTATAAAATGAAGTAACTCTAGAGAAATAAAGAGGATTGAGATCATGTGAAGCACTTAGCAGATACTGGGTAAATAGTAGTCATCTTGCTGCTAAAGTAGCTTGCTTTTAAAGAATACTGTTGGTGGCCTCAGTCATGTCTACTCTTTGAAATATTTGGCCCCGGTTTTATATATATATATATATATATATATATATTTACCTACTGAGATGACTGAAGATAGTACAGCATCTACATAGTATGCCATTTCTTCAGCTTTTCGTGTGCCTAGAGAAAGAGTTCTTTTTTATCTATTTATTTTTAATTGGGGAATAGTGTGTTTCTCCAGGGCCAATCAGCTCCAAGTTGTTGTCCCTCAATCTAGTTGTAGAGGGTGGAGCTCAGCTCCAAGTCCAGTCGCGGTTTTCAATGTTTTCAATCTTTAGTTGCTGGGAGCACAGCCCACCATCCCATGTGGGAATTAAACTGGCAACCTTGTTGTTGAGAGCTCGCGCTCTAACCAACTGAGCCATCAGGCTGCCCTTCTGGGAGCTCAGCAGCAGCTCGTTGTCTTCAATCTAGTTGTGGAGGGGGCAGCTCACTGGCCCATATGGGAATCGAACCAGCAACCCTGTTGTTCAGAGCTCATGCTCTAACCAACTGAGCCATCCAGCCACCCCAAAAGTTCTTTTTTAAAACATCCACATTTTGATGTCCATGAGCACTTGGAAGTTCTAATAGTCTAGTTGGGGTAGGAGAGGGGGACTTCCCCATAGGTTTAGACCCATGCACAGCAAAGCATAGCATAAATTTGTCCTTGCCACTCAAGGAAGGAAGAAAGGAAGGAAATTGAAAGGGAAGGGAATGAGAGGGAAAGGAAGGGAAAAGAAGGGAGGGAAAGGAAGGGAAAAGAAGTAAAGAAAAGGGAAGGGAAGGGAAAGAAAAGAGAGGAGAAAGAGGAGGAGAAGAAAGAGAGGGAGAAGAAAGAGGTGATGGGGAAAGAAAATTAAAACCAATATTCCTGGCTTGTCTAGAAAAAAATTTCCTAAAGTGTGTTTTGTAGAATACTGGTCCTATTAGTATCCCACAGAACTAGGAACTACTGCAGATATTTTCGTCTACACTCACTTAGGTCAGGAGTCAGCAAACCTTTTTTATAAAGGACCAGATAGTAAATATTTGAGGCTTTGAGGGCCACATGGTCTCCATCACAACTACTCAGCTCTGCCATTGCAGCATGATTAGTCACAGACAATATGTAAACAAATGGACGTGGCTGTATTCCAATAAAATTTTATTTACAAAATCAGGCAGCGGGCCGCATTTGGCCCACAGGCCATAGTTTGCCATCTCCTGGTTTAGGTCTTTCTTAACTACTATGGCCACATTTGGCTAAGGTCACTGTGTTTTCAATATAGTATGCCTTTTGCTGTATTCTAACATTCTCCTTTTGCAAGATGCTGTAGACTAGCACCATCCAATAGAACTTTCTCCAAAACTGACAGTGTTCTGCACTGTCCAGTACAGTAGCCATTAGCCACATGTGGCTGTTGAACCCTGGAAATGTGGCTAATGAGGCTAGAAACTGAATTTTTTAAAAGATTTTATTGGGGAAGGGGAACAGGACTTTATTGGGGGAACAGTTTGTACTTCCAGGACTTTTTTTCCAAGTCAAGTTGTTGTCCTTTCAATCTTAGTTGTGGAGGGTGCCATTCAGCTTCAAGTTGTTGTCCTTTCAGTCTTAGTTGTGGAGGGCACAGTTCAGCTCCAGGTCCAGTTGCCGTTGCTAGTTGCAGGGGGTGCAGCCCACCATCCCTTGTGGGAGTCGAACTGGCAACCTTGTGGTTGAGAGGACGTGCTCCAACCAACTGAGCCATCCGGGAGCTCAGCGGCAGCTCAGCTCTAGGTGTCATGTTCAATCTTAGTTGCAGGGGGCGCTGCCCACCATCCCTTGAGGGACTCAAGGAGCTGAACCGGCAACCTTGTGGTTGAGAGCCCACTGGCCCATGTGGGAATCGAACCGGCAGCCTTCGGAGTTAGGAGCACGGAGCTCTAATTCCCTGAGCCACCGGACCGGCCCCTTTTTTTTTTTAATTGAATTTTTAATTTTAAGTTATTTAAATTTAGATAGCCATATGTGGTTTTCCATTTTTTTCAATTCTTCTTTTTTCCCTATGCCTAACTGCATTAAGGCATACAGTAAATTGTGTTAATCTTGGGTCATTTAGCGTCTTTCTCCTGTGGTGACTCATGAAGGAATGAAATAGATCTGATCTAAACACTGAAAGATTCACCAAACCAAACAACTCACTCACTATTGTGGTCTGATGTCACACAGATAAATATAACTTCTAAAGTTTACTTCTACAAAGCTACTGGGGGTGGGAACAGAGCATAAGACATACACTAAAGAATCCATAGCTTCCAAGAAGAGATTGGGTTTGAGTAGGTCCATTGGGAATGTAGGCTCATAAGCTCAGCCATTTAAACTTCTCTTAACATGTGACTTTGCAGATACAACCAGACCTCCAAAGAAAGATGAAGAAAATGGAAAGAATTATTACTTTGTATCTCATGACCAAATGATGCAAGACATCTCTAATAATGAATACTTGGAGTATGGCAGTCATGAGGATGCGATGTATGGGACAAAACTGGAGACCATCCGGAAGATCCATGAGCAGGGGCTGATTGCAATACTGGACGTGGAGCCCCAGGTAGTGCCCAGCCACATCTAGCCCCCCGCCATCCTGCCTGCATGCTAAGCTCAGGTCCTGAAGTCAAAAATGCCATCAGAACGTCATGGGTTGCATAATAATTTAATAAACTACCAGAAAGTATCAGTAATGAAGGCATCATGGGTTAACAGTCTAGACTGCAAACTGACTAATCGTTGGACTTAGTGAACACACCATGTATATAGGAAGAGACTATTCTTTTATGAGACTCATTGTACTCAGAAGCTCAATAAAGTACCTGATTGGGTCTGTGTCTGCCAGAAATCCTACAGTGCTCTAGCCTCAGGATGAGACTCTGGCACTTGTTATCCCAACAACCACCTTTCCTCTCTGGGTACAGCTCATGCTGGACTATCTGAGCCTCTGCCAGCATCTTATGTTAATCCCCAGCAAAAAACTCTGATCCTGGGGCATGGATCTGAAACACAGCACTAGCTTTATGAGAGCAAGCGTGAGCGAGCCTGGCTGTGGGGTGGGGGATGTCCGATGGAGCTGGGACGCGGCCTCGCAGTGGTTGTCAGCCTCTGCCATCTCTTTGCTGAGGACAATGCCTGACCCTGAGCTAAAGCTAAGAGGGATATGGAGAACTTGCAGAGGACTCAGAGCCAGACGCAGAGATGATTAGATGATTTGTAGATAAATCCTATGCTAGAAGCAATGGGAATTACTAAACTTGCAAAGGAGAAAGCCGAAGGCCTTTACATCAAAAATACAGACAAGCTATTTTTTCACCTCTGAGTGCAATCCCAGCGGAAGTGGGACTTAAAGCTCAGTAGGAAGGATTTGGGAGTTGTAAACATCAGGGCAGGTTACAGGAGAGGCTTCTGCGTGCCCCGTGACACGGGCCTGCCATTTCTAAGACCTGTCTGTACCAAAAGTCCTTTATCACTTAGAATCAGCATACCACCTGCTGAAATGGTAGACCAGCTCCCTTAAAGTGGGCTCCATTTCATCAGGGGGTAACCTGGCTGTCCCAGGCAGGGAAGATCCTTGCTCAGGGCCACTGTGTGAGACTTGGTCCCCTAGCCATCCCCAGAGGGAGGATGGAACCTGCGTAGCCAGAGTCTATGTGACCTGGGGTCTAACGGTTCAGTTACTCGGCTCCAAGACCCTAACATCAGGGCCAGTGGGTTCACCCATTTCCGCTTCACAGCACCTGATGGGCTTCTTGAACTTGGGATCTGGTTAAGGGGCCGGGGAGGGAAGCAGCAGCAGGATGAACACTATCCAGTTGACTTAATTAACTTGGACCTGTATAGAACTAAATATATGATGTGTGACACAGATTGATTTTTGTTTAACTACTAATCCCTCCTCACTAGGGATTGGAAAAACCTTCTGGCCAGGGGTGGCTAGAGGCAAAGTCTCAATCCTGGTCCTGGTCTTCGGCATCCTCTCCTTGGGTTCCACACTGGTCTTCACCTGAACGTCGTTTTCTGCTGGTAGTAATGTCTCTAGCAGTATGCTGGCTGCAGGGCTCCTCAGACCCCCTCTGCATTACCTAAGTCCACTTGTGAGGGCTTTCTGCCTTACCTGCTGCTGCTGCCGCTGCTGCCAACTCCGCTGCTGCTGCTGCTGCTGCTGCTGCCACCACTGCTCCACTCTGAGCGTCCAGCTCTCCCTGTGCCCTTGCCCTTGCACAGTCATGCATTGCTCTGCACTGCTGAGTGGGAGACACCTCTCTCAGCCTTATCAGGACGTCCACAGCAGTCACTTTTACGTGTGGCACTGGGCACCACAACACCCCTCGCCCTGGGCTGGGCACTCTCCCTGCTCCCCCTGACTGCTGGATGAGCTCACTGCATTCTCTCCTGCTTCCTGTGTCCCCAGCTCTCAGAACCGTGATCTCTCAGGGCCACCCACCCCTGACGGCAGGCCTTAGGCTCCCTGTTCTCTGCCTGAGCCTCTCTGGGCCTGTGGCCCTGGGGACAGGGATCATTCAGGTCCTGCTCCTCTCGTTGGTCTGGTTGACCAGTCTGGTCCCAGGCTCTCCCCCTCGGGACCACGCATGCCCTGTCTAGACTCATGCGCAGTTCTGCTCTCACACTGACTGTTCTGTCCATCGGTACTGCTGCAGATGCCCACAGAGTCTTCACATGCCCACAGAGTCTGCACCTACTGGGCTTCGCCCTGGGGCTTCTCTGCCTTTAGCCCACTCTCTCCCCAGGCTCAGTAAGGCCCGTATCCTGCCTTCAGGATGCCCGTGGCCATGACCGACTTGCTGTCACACAGAACCTCATTGCTCCAAGGAGGCTCTCTCCTTAAGACATTTTTCTCCACGCTCCTTTCCCCCCGCCCCAGCCTGTTAGGTTACCCCCTCTACTGTATCTCATGGACAGTTTGATTCAACCAGCTTGTCTTAAGCACTTACTATATTCCAAGCATTGTGCCAGGAGCTAAAACTACACATAAGAAGGCAAGCTGGTGAGGATGAAATTCCTTCCTCTATGTATATCACAAACTGTCCGTAACGGGAGAAATGCCATGTGGCGTTTTTTAAAACCCTTCACTTCTACCACTGCTGACACTACTTCCACTACATATGGAGCATATAAAGACCACCTGACACCAGCATTCAGCTCGTTTAGTTCAGCTCAATACTTCGTTCCAGCTTAACTTATTTTAGACAGTTCAGGCCAAATTGAACACAGGTCTAATAATACTGTATGATAAGACATTGTGGTCCAACTTGAAACCTAGAGGACCATTATAAAGACATGAAACTAGAAGAAAATTTATAACCTGGCTTTTAAAACTAATAATAGATTGTATTCCTATACTGCTCTATATTTCCCCAAGTGTTAGAACTCCTTACCTAATCCTTATAACCCTAAAATAAAGATATCAGTATCTACTTTTGTAGATGAAGAAACCAAGGCTTAACATAATTATGACTTGACCAAGGTTTTACAGCCGATTGAAAATGAGGTTTGAACTTAAACAGTGTTGGTTTGGGTTTTACTTTTTTTGCAATAAATCCCAGCCTCCGTTCACTGTGTTGTCCTAGAAGAGTTAACCCTGAGAATCCTTCAGCTGGTCCACTTGTATGTAGTGGTACAGTTTAAATCTGGGTTGGTTTGTTTGTTTATAGTTAGAAAAAAATCTAGAAGGCAGTCAAACCTGAGAAAAACTATGGGACTTATTTCTCATGGAAACAGCCATGGCTCAGAAAATAATCTATGTCCCTACAGCTGAAACTAATAGCTCCAGTGTGTAATCAAAACTTACTGTGATGGTTTTAAATTTTAATTTTATTCTGATTTATCCATTTGTTACATTAAAAAGTTAAGAGTAGCAGAATATCTGCGATTTTGCTTTTATCCACAAAGGGAAAGGTTGTCATCAAGCTGTAGCTGCAGTCTTGTTAGGAATCTGTACTATAAAACAACAGCCAGGTTCTGGACCAGGGGCTGTTTTGTGAAATCAGCTGGCTCTCTTAAGATGGTTTCCGGGGTCACTGTGCTTTTCCTTAAACCGTTAGATTGTTATACCACATGACTCAGGTGCTTGCTGTTATGTATTTTAAGTTTGCAAACCAAATAAGTCTTCAAGTTATCTGCATCTTAGATACTTGGTCAAATGAGTTTTGATTCCTTGAGCATGGTAACCTGAGATTAATTATTGACCACAGATGAGACATAAAATCAATTTATCTCCTCAAAAGAAAACTAAAGAATTAACTTTTAAGTGTTAAATTAATGTTACTTTGGCTGTTTGAATCCAGTGTATTTTCAGTGATCTTACTAGATTCTCCCTATTCTCTAGGATTCAGAAAAGAGATATTTGCCTGTGAATATTAACAAATTTGTGTCTCATCTTAAGTCAGAAAGGAACCGGGTGTAGAGATCATCTTAAAGTCACATATTAACAGCCTACGGGAGGGGAATCATTGTGAAGCAATTCCATTTCCTGTCCCTAAAGTGACCCTGAACCGCAGGCAAGCTGAGACTGCACAAAAAATGGCACCCATTTGAGACCCATAACTAAAGCAGAGGATGAGGACAGAGACCTTCAAGAATAACTGAGGAAAAATGTGGTAACTCCACTGAAGACATAAGGGTAACTAGACAAGAAAATCTCAGTCAGGATTTGAGGCATCTTATAATTTTTGAAAATATAATAATATGGGATAGACATAGAAAATTAAAGCCCTGAAAAGGAAGAGGAAGCAAATATGCTAACCGCAGAGGCTACAGTAGTTACTGTGATAAACAGGAAATTTAGCTCTAAACTTCCAGGCAACCAGTACAAAAAGGGGAATGTCATGGATCATGTAATTCTCGTCTGATAGAAGTATGCCAGTTCTTTCCTTGGAATTAATTGCTACAGGAACATAACGTGATTCTTAGGCACAAAGGCCACTGGGCAGTGTGATGAGTACAGTCTTCCTTGACAGCTCCATGCAGTCAGTGCGGAATGACCTTCATGTCTTTACGGGTAGAAACAAAGCATGTACATGCGGCACAGAGAAGGGTAATCTGCAGGGAGCTAATGTTTTCTGAGTAGTGTTTTCTGGTATTGCAATATGGTAGAAGGCTAGAACTTAAGATATTCAAAGAATTGGGTGGCTATCAGGCTAGGGTCACCGAGCAGAGAAAACCATTTCATGCCTAAGGTGTCATCGACCTTATCCATGGGTTCCTTTCAGCATCTAGGCTGTGTCGAGTTCCATCTGTCACTGGAAGTAGTTTCAGGGATGGAAGCAAGGGTAGGAACTGTGCATTAGGAATTTTTTCCCATTTCAGTTGCCCAGAAGCTGGCTGTGGGTGGGTGTGGAGTGATGAGGAGCCTTATGTCTCAACTGACCTGTAATCACCTGATTTACAAGCACAGGAAGGACAGAAGAAAAGGCCCAAGACAATACTGACAAAAAGGACCATTCTAAGGGAAAATGCCTGTTAAGCTCAATTCAGTTATATGTGGACTTTTCCATGTCTGTTCCTTGCTAAAGTCTTCAGTCACAAAAACATTGGTAAAGAGGTTGCCCTTTAACCTCCTTCAAACGTAAACATATGCAAGTTTGAAGAGCTTTCTCACAAGAGGAATCTGAGCCAGTGACTTTCACATTTAAAGCACTTTGATGGACAGGTAAAACAATGTGCCAGGTTCCCTTAACCCAGAAGGAGATACTGTGTAACTAAAATTCCCAAACGTAATCCTAATGAAAGTGAATTTGCACACACACAAAAGAAGTGTGCACACAAAAACCTTTATTATCCAATTTGCCTCTTACATTCCTGTATATTCCTAGAGGTCAAGAGAGTCCCTTCAGCCATAAAAGCATAGTGCCCTGTAGTCAAACCTGCCTCAAAAGGCGAAATAGATTTTGTACAAATTATATGTACTGTATTACATTTTCATTTTATCATAAAGACAATGTATGCGAGGTTCCATTTGAGGCCTGAGGGCGACAACTGAACAAGATGCACCCCTGCCTTCAAGAGGTTTACCCTCCAGTATCCTGGCACTTGCTTGCGTTCCCAGTGTGATGGGTACCACAGGTGCATACGTGCAGGTGCGTCCGGAGCACGTGGAAGGGGCGCCTGACCTCAGCTCAGAGCTCACACGGGACTTTCCAGAGTAAAGAACATCAGTACTCTGTTCAGTAAACACTCAGCCAAGCAAAAGGGACAGTGGGGGCAGGGACGAGGGGATGGAGGATCCAGGCAGAGTGAGTAGGAAGAAAACAGGCCAGGAAGCCAGAGAGAGTTGGGGCCTTCCTGGAACTGAAAGTAGTTCAGCAAGGCCAGTGCATGGAGGGCAGAGAGAGGCTGACTACTAAGCCTGGGTCAGCTCCTGAGAGAAGGATCTGACATTTATACTAAGGACTGTGCTTTTTAGCCCAGGGCCAAGAGGGAGCTGTTGAAGGGTTTAAAGCAGAGGAGTGATACGCTGGGATTTGCATTTCTGAAAGATCATTTTGTATGGATTGGAAGGGAGCAAAACTGGAGACAGAGCGACTGGTCTAATTGCTACTACAATAAGCCAGGCAAAAAAGTGTTAATATAAGACCCGGTCTTATTTTACTATAATATTATATAAGACCCGGTCTTATGTTACTTTTTGCTCCAAAAGACGCATTAGAGCCGATTGTCCAGCTAGGTCTTATTTTCAGGGAAACACCAACATAATCAGTGTTAACTTTTCTAAAGAGAAATAAGTCAGATGATTCATGAGATGCATAAGAACGCGGCAAAGCAGTTGAAAGGCCATTTAGAAAGCAAAATGTGGGTAACAGAATAGACATGTTAAATTCTTGGATAAAGGACAGCACGATTTTTACCCCTGATGCCTACAAATTGATTATATGTCAGTCACTTGTGAATTGTGTGCCTGTGTATTTTGGGATTTGTTCCATAGAGGGGAGTTTGTAACCTCTAGGAGTGTCGTGTCCTCATGGGGAGGAGCTGAAGCAGTAATCCCTTACCAGAATCAACTGTTGCACCATCAGATGTCAGCTTTACACTACCCTGTTTCCCCGAAAATAAGACCTCGCCGGACACTCGGCTCTAACGCGTCTTTTGGAGCAAAAAGTAATATAAGACCCGGTCTTATGTTATAAAGACCGGGTCTTATATTATAGTAAAATAAGACCGGGTCTTATATTACTTTTTGCTCCAAAAGACGCGTTAGAGCTGGTTGTCCGGCTAGGTCTTATTTTCGGAGAAACACAGTATGTGCATGCAAACTTATAGCTTTCACAGTTAGAGGCTTTTGATGGCCTGAAGAGGGAACTGAAAGGGGCTTCAGAGGTCCCTCCCCTTTGAATGCAGTGTCTCCTCATGGGTCTACGAATTGCCCACAGCCACACAGCTCCTTTAGTGGCACCAGACTCCAGCCCTGGACAGGGTCTCCCTTCCCCGTGAGCTCACGGGGATCTTTCATCAGGGCAACTCATAAGCTGCGAACACAGCCTCACAGTAACAGGGGCCAGGATTTGCCAGTCCTTGTTAGCAATTTGAAATTTGAAATTTGAAATGTGAAGTGGGCTCTAAATCTGTGGTAAGCCAGCCTGCTGGTCCCAATCTACCCCAAAATGCATTTCCTATAAACTGAAATTCAGGCTATAATTAATAACCGGTTTAAATGAACATTAACCAACATAATCAGTGTTAACTTTTCTAAAGAAAAATAAGTCAGATTGATTCATGAGATGCATAAGAAAAATGTCCAGTTTGTTACCTTTTATTTGCTGATGGCTATTGTCTATCCTTTGGAATAAAAGGAGTAATGTAAGTCATCTATAAAGTTGGTAAATTTAATAATGCCTTGCCAAAAATTTGAATCAAGGGCTTTTTCAGTTGTGTCAATTTTGACTCATTTGAACGTTACATTACTTATTTCTTCTAAGTCTCAATTTTTTTTTTTATTTCTACACAGGCACTGAAGGTCCTGAGAACTGCCGAGTTTGCTCCTTTTGTTGTTTTTATTGCCGCACCAACTATTACTCCAGGTTTGAATGAGGTAAGAATTGATCAGTTTCTCCCCAAATAAGCACACCCACCTACAGTAAGGATCCATTTGCGTAGTACATTCAAGACCAAAGCCCCACCTCATCGGAACGGCTAAGTGAAGTTCTGCTTTGTACTTGATGCTGGCCATGAAGATTTCCAGAGTTTGAGGTCCTCTTTCAGTATTAGAAATTAAGCTGTATAGAGAGGTGTGGTTCTTCTGAGATCAGAGTCATTAGGCAAATTCAAGCCTTAATCCCCAGCACAGGCAGCTTATGACATTCTAATCAGTAAGTCTGCTTTTAAAGTCAGAATTTAAAAACACTCACCACTCCAGCCCAGAGGCTTTCCTGGCAGCTCCCACCTTCCAGGCCTGCCAGCCCACTCCTCTCCTGATCGGGACTGCTAAGAAAGTGGCAGCCCCAAGCCCAGCTCTGGGCCAAGGCTTGCTTTGCCCGAAGCGAGCTGTTAAGGAATCCAGGACCTTGGTGGGGCTGCCCAGGTCCCCCTAGGCAGACTCTGGAGTGGAACCCATTGCAGAATTTCTATCTAGGCCCCTGGAGACTACCAAACCTAGGAATAAGCTCTGTCCCCTGTTAGGCCAACTCAAGTCAGCAACTGCCACAGATGGTGACTGCGAGAGTTGGCTGCCCATATCTTCTACCAGGCTGATTTAGAAGGCCTTATACTGCCGGGCAGATAAGAGGGTAGTTATGGTGTATATTGGTGCTTGGTGCTTACCTGCTGTAGGAAGAGACTCCTACACAAATTATCCTGAAGACAATTACTTCTGCAGGGTCTTGGCTCTATTCAGCAAACATGGGCCTAAACGTCCGAGCTTATGACAATAAAATCAAAGCTTGGAAATTTTCACTTTGTGTACCTTTAAGGAAGATTAAATATTTAGATTTTTATGTTACTTATATTTTCAGTCATTATTTTTTGTCGTTTCATTTGCAAACGTTGTATTCCTCTGTAAATTCTATGTTTTAAATTTTATTTAATACGGAAACGTGTTTGAAACTCCACATTATGGTTAGCTCTTATCCTCTGGTTGCCATGTATTTTTCTTGAATTATCATCTTTGCTTTGTTTTTTTATTTGTTTTTCTTTCTTTTTTTTTTTTTTGCCTGTTTTCCTGCCCTTTTTACTAATTTTCCATAGCTGCCAAAATGGTGCAGAAAATTGCCTGTAAGTACCAGCTAGGAGGTGATGAAATACACCCTTATTTATTTTCATAGATTTAGAATGTAGACATTTTGTTACCACAAATCCTTGCGTTTGCTGTTAGAATGAAGGCATTTTGTTTTCACTGAGTTAAATCCTGCTCACATGTAAGTCAAGCCCACAGACAAGCTGTTGTCAAGGAAGAAACTGACAAATATAGCTTCATCTTATAAGATCCTTAAGAGGGAGCTTTATTTTTCTATAAAGAGAACTGCATTAAAAATTTGATGCTCTCAGCCATAAATTTTCTTGAATGTTTTCATCTGCTCAGCTTTCTGAGCAAATCATAAGCTCTCCTAGTGGTTTTTGAAGCCCAGGACCAAATATTGCAGTAGACTCCCGTAGCCCAGAGAGTGACCTGGTAGAAATTGTTCCTTCTCATACTGGTAGAGAGCACTCCTGTCTTTGGGTGAGTGCATGTTTCCTAAAATGTAGCTTTGGCATTGTGTTTATTGTAAAGCCACAGTGAAAATACTATGCTTTTTAAGTGCAAGCAGAAAGTGTATTGATATGACCTTAGAAGGTGATGAGTAACTGAAGTCTTATCGACACTGCTTTGAAATTCTGGTAGGAGATGACAAAATAGGTAGGACACTTTCATTGAGTTCCCAACTTCCCTGGTGTCCGTCCATCCCCACTGCGGTGCCATGATGGAATCGATCGAATGTCACTTTGGATCCCCCTTCCAGAAAACTTCACCCACAGGCACATCAGGAAGAGTCTCTTACAAATAACAGATGGGCCTCAGAGACGAGGAGGGTCCTAAGCCAGCGCTGGGTGCCACGGCTCCCAGGTCCCTGAAAGCACCACATCTTGCAGTTTGTCTGGAGATCCATCTCTGTCATCATGGGCCCCCATTTCCTAGTAGAATTGCTCTGTCTCTTGATTATAGATTTAACACTCATCAAATCCTATAACGGCCAGTATTAGTCAGCCAAGTGCTTGTTCTTTCGGTAACATTTTATTAAGTACTTACTATGTGCAAGGCATAATGCCAAGTGCTGGGCACAGCGATGACCAGGCACACAAGACAAGGTTATGCTCTGTTTGAGGAGAGATATTAATCAAATAAACAGGTATTTAATTGTACCTATATATATTTAAGACTCAGCCCAATAGCTCACCTACCTAGTGTTGGGGGAGAGGGAGGCAGTTAATTTGACTTACAAAGTTCCCTGGTTTCAAATTCGAACTTGTCCATTGAAAGTTCAGCATAACAAGATCTGACCTGTGAAAATGCAGAGGCAGACTTAAGAGGTCCCTGTCTTAAAAGAACTGCCTTCCTGAGGCTAAAGTTAGAATCATGTGACAAACTAGGGACCCGGAATTTCCTCCTACTGTGCGCTCACCCTAGTGAAAGTTCTCAAAATCTGTAGCAAGCTATGGGAGTTAAGGAAAGTTCTTTACTGCAGCAAAGCTCCCTAGAGTTCAGTGGCTGCTTTTCTTCAGAGTGTTTTCCCTAAGAGGTGTGGGCTTTTATGAACAATGACATTTGGCCATTTCCAATACAGACCAATTTGAGGGGATTCTTCAGATGCCAGTTGCTGTTGTATCTGGGAAATGGCCTTATTTCATTGATTATTTGTAACATCCAAAAAGCTTTTGCCTCTGGCATCCACTGCTATTGAGTGAGGGCTGTTATATGTAATTGAATTCCTGGAACATGTTGAACCTCTAAATAGAAAAGAGAAAAATGCAACTTAATTTGTTGTCCGGAGGCCGGGGCTTCCTGGTGCAAATGCAGCTGGGCTGTGGGGCCCAGTGTAAGTGAGTGCAGCGGACCAAGGGCAGGCAGAGGTAGGGCTCCGACCTCACCACCAAAGCCCTCCCGCCAAACGGGAGAGTGGTTCCAGATGAGGCAGGCCTGGCTTAGAGGAATGAGGACAGAACAGCTGGAGCTATACTAGTCGGTCCCCAGCTGACCCTGGGATGCGCACAGCTAGACCCGGTGGGGCAATGTGTTTGCTGAAGAGTGTGTTTTCTCTGGTCTGTCCAGTTTGGTGTGGAGTCCCCTGTTGCATGGTGAGCAGTCTGGGTTGTAAGCAGTATTTCTGTAACCCTAACATCCCAGACACTGTGGTCTCCTCTGTCACGAAGCGGACTTGGCCTCAAGCCCACATGCAGCACATCATGGTCTGGCCTTGACTGTTTCTGACACTGGGACAAGCAGAAATGAGAAAAGAGGAAGAATCCAGCTGACTTCTTTCTTCTCTTTGCTTTTCCCTTCTCCAATGCCCACCCCTACCATTTAGGATGAATCTCTTCAGCGTCTGCAGAAGGAGTCTGATATCTTACAGAGAACATATGCACACTACTTCGATCTCACAATTATCAACAATGAAATTGATGAGACAATCAGACATCTGGAGGAAGCCGTCGAGCTCGTGTGCACAGCCCCGCAGTGGGTCCCAGTCTCCTGGGTCTATTAGGCCTCTCCCCAGATATGACACATAACTGGGAGCCACCTCATACATGGAAACGCCTCTTTGTTATCGGCCTTGTGTCAGCAGGTCATGGTCCCTAGAGACTACCTAGTTGTAGTGTGACCTACATTTATAATTATCGTCATGTCAGAATAGGTAGGAGGAGAAAAACAATTACACACTAATTTAAAGAGACAGTATCTTTTTTAATCAGTTATCCTAAACTTTAATAAAATGTATCTTTAAATGTATGTATTATTCAATCCTTTGGAATGTTATATTTTTGGAAATCATAGCTTTTTATTTCCAAGGCCCCTAAAAACTGCACAAAATAGATGCTGCTTTCTATAATCTATTTTAATAATAATAAACAATGATTCTGTTATCTTGACTGGGGGTGGAACACTACATTCTTTTTAGAGTCTGATTTTATGAATTGGAATATCTTTCTTTCCTTTATTTATTTTAAATAATCAGTCTAGTGATTACAAAACAGTCATAAATTTTTAAAGGCCTTTTTTCTCTCTCTTTTTTTTTAGAATAGTATTTTTTTTAAGTCCTTTATGTAACATCCAGATAATGTGATACTGTCTCTTTGAAGCACCCTGTAAACCTTTTAGAGATTTGAAGTTGGGTCTTGACTCTTAATGCATGTGGACAGTCGCGAGCGTTTATGCCGTCGGTGTGTCTGTGTTGGACAAAACGATCTGTAATCTACAGCCAAGTACATTCCGTTCACGGGGCACACCCAGGGGAATAAGAATCAAATGCTATTATGACTAAGTTGTAAACCTATGCACATCCCTTGCATTTTGGGCAACTTTATAAAAAAAAACTGATTTTTATTAATAATAATCATGTAGTGAAATGTGTTTGTAATTTTGTCTCAATTTAATTTGTTGTAAGGTGGGAGGGGGAATTGCTGGTTTCACCATTTCAGATCTGTGTTGTCTGAGAGTACTAACGTTTTAATTAAGCAAAGAAATGAGGATTTTTAATACGTATGTAATTGTTTTAAAGCACCCATTTTAAGAGAATATACTGTGCAATGAAGAAACCAGTTTAGGCATTTGCTATAAACTGAATTATTCCAAAAGAATAATCAATCTATAACAGCCCTGTAAATTCCTTTAAAATGATAAGGACAGTTTGACCAATTTGTTTTAAATATACTTCCTTTTATGTGTTCAATAATTAAATGCCTTTGGGTCCTTCATTTCATTATAGGTTTGTTCAGATTCACAAGCCGATAATCTTCTAGATTTTATAATCCATTAGATGCTCATTGAACCATCGAAGGCCCAGGAGTGACTATCAGTTGGCAGGACAACAAAATACTCTGCCAGAGCACAGCTCAGACCATGCGTGGCTCCCAGAGTACATGCAATGCACCCAAGGGCCACCAGTGCACTAGAGGCCATCTGTGGTTTCTCCTTCCTCTTGCTATATCCCTTGGCACAGGAGAATCATCTTTCCTTGTTGCTTTAGAGACATTAACCATCTCATCACCCTTCCATGAGGTCATGTCCTTCCAATATAGGAGATTCAGGCTGGGGTTTTCTGACTCTTGGCCAGAGGTCAGTGGAAGGTTTTTCATTAGAGTATCAGGGTGTGTGCAGAGGTTCTATTAACCTGTGATCTTTGAAAAGGTACCATCGTGTTTGCTTCTTGTCAGTTAGATGGCCTCATTGCTTTGTGCCTTGGCAGGATGTGCAGGGTGTGTTCTGAGCTGAACAGCTCCTCTTGAAGGATCCACACAGAGAAGACATTTGTATACTCTTCAAACCGTGTCATCCCCCCAACACCTACTCTTATTAAACAGTGCTGATTTTTTTCCTCCGATGTTGTCCTTTGTCAGTGACTAGATGAGTCTGCAACTTAATAACAAGATGTTGAGTGAACTGCTTCTGTTGGGGCCGCACAGCAGGGTGACCAAACCACCAAACCCGAGACACCCTGGATGGAGAGAGAAACCCCAAGAGTTGTTTAGGGCTGTGTTAGGATTGATTCCAATCTGATGCCAAGGCCAGATAGTCATTCCCGTGATGGTACTGACCACAATCCAGGCTCTTCTCAGTGTGAAAGGGCCGCTCTACCTCTTTTCCAATGAAGCACAAAGAAGAACACAGCTAATACTTAGGGAACAGAAATTTCCTCCCTCTGGTAGAAATGCCCACACCTCCACTTGCCCTTTTAGACCAAATCTCCAGAGATGCTGAGAGTGCCTGGCTTAAGCCATCTGCCATGTTGATAAACGTGGATCAAGCAAAGAAAGAGAAGAGAAATGCCGAATTAAATCTGTGGTCCTAGAATTGCGAAGCATTGTAGCACCAGTCCTCCCTTCTCGATGGCTTTATGCGTCCTTAGGGCAGCACACAGGCATTGTTCTTGCCATTGTGCAGATGGCAGAACTCCTGCACCCAGAACTCATTCTGTCTGATTTCTCAAAGAGGTCATCTGTTCCATTCCACTAATACACGTCTTCTCTAAAGCAGTGTCTTTATGACCTAGCAGCAAATACTTAAATATCTGAATTCAGAGTAATTTCAGTACATTGCTGCTGCTACATTACAATTGTCCACTAAGCTATCAGAAAAATGCTAAAAAGCTTCTTTATTCCTTCTATTCTATCAGCAAAATCATCTTCTTTTCCTTTTAAATACCAGAGAGAATGATTAGATTATTAAATCTTATCACCAGTCAAATGAGGCGTATCCTGAGGGTTCTCAACCCCACCCCCACCCCACTCCCCACAGCAAAAAGGGGGTGTTTTTAATATGTTGAATTATTTGTTTAAAAGAAGAAATGTCCTGATTTTCTAGTCATAACGCAGTAATTACTTTGCACCTGCATTATATTCCATTTTAACACTAAAAAGGAAAATGTCACTCAGTTCACCTGGAAGTTTCCCAGTGTCAAAATAATATGGTAGCCCTTAAAATGCAATTAAATGTATCTCCTGTCAGGTGGGATGGTTTAAAATATTTGCTCAGAGAGGAAAAGAAATGGATGACCTACTTCTTGCTTTTTACATTCAGGAGGCATCTTCCAAGCCCATCCTATTGGTGGCGGAATATCTAAAGATGCTGTAAAGCTCTCAGCGCATGAAGGAGGTAGTAAGTGGTCCTCTTCCCCAGGTCCAATTCCATCTCCCACTGCTGGAGCCAGCAGGTCCAGTGCTACGGTTGTCTTTTTAAAGTCTTTTATCGCATTACTGCAGAGGAAGGTTTTTGTTTGTTTTTAAATCATTTGTACTTATCTGTTCATTAAGGCTTCGAGTTCATTCCCTGAAAAAGAGTAGCCATTAGAGCCACACTTTGGGAAACTTACAGGAGAGATGCCCAGAGTGGACACTGCCCCTTCAGGACAGGCAGCCCAAAGCAATCTCACTAATGTGATGTCCTTTTCTTCATTTCAGGTCAGTCTCTAAACTTGGTGCAGAGAAAACATGCTGCTAAAACTAGCCAGAATTTTTATTGACTAATAAATTCTTAATTATAATGCCTCCCATGCTGTCTCCTTGGAAAGAGGAGAAGGTACCTTGCAATTGGCATTCCAAAACAAGCCCCATAATGTCCTCATCCCTCCTACTTGTTTCATACCATCAAACGTGTCTGTGTATGTGTGTGTGTGTGTGTTTGCGCATGTGTGTTGCGCCGCAGGGAAAGGGGAGGTTGTTCCAGAACTGAACACAGTCTCCTAATTCCATCCTCTTTACAAGGGCTTATGATACTGAGGCTAATTATGGCATGTCATAGGTTAAAGGTCCCTGTGCACTTTTCTCTTGTTCTGCACCTCCTAACTAATTCTCCTCTTAGAAGGACGTTTTGCTTCTCCCTGCAGTTTACACAAGGGCTACAAGCTTTAATCATGAATCATTTCATTTGGTAGAATTTTACTCCTCTTACCCCTTTCGAAGTAAGGGTTTCCTCTCCGTTTGGTGTCTTCAGTTACAGGACTATGGTCATAAGGCTTCATGCTTGATTGGCTTTGCCCACACTCCCTTATCAGTTTGCCTTAAATTTGGAGCAATTGGAAGTCTCAGGTCTTCCAGCTCAGTGAAGTTTCGCTGTGACATGCATCCAGGAAGTGGAAGACAGGGGGAAGTGTATGTTCATCAATTCACATCCCTTTTATCTGGTCTTTTCTCTGCCACTCTTGGACTGCAGAAGGTGGGCAGACCGAGCCCACAGAGGGAGGAGGGGGAGGAGGGCCATGCCATCTCTAGGACAGGCACTGCC
The DNA here is from genome assembly GCF_964194185.1 of Rhinolophus hipposideros. Lineage (NCBI taxonomy): Eukaryota > Metazoa > Chordata > Mammalia > Chiroptera > Rhinolophidae > Rhinolophus > Rhinolophus hipposideros. Next base: position 94,491,373 of record NC_138046.1, read on the forward strand.
AAGTCTTAGCTCTTCAGGGGAGAGTTGAAAAGCCAGAGCTCCCACCACCTCTCACCTGACCCTCCATCAACTCTCTTGAACCTGTGCAAATGGACCAAGCAAAAGAAAATGGAAAGAGATGTTTGTCACCACACAGGAGACCTCATTTCTGGCCCCAAGCACAACTCCATATCTGTACGCTCAGAAACTCAGAGCCTCGCTGCCACTTATGCGTTAGCTCCATTCTCTCTGACTCGTGGCCGAGGGAACATGTCAGTGTTCTCACCAATAGAGGTCTGGCGGTGACGGTCTCGGGACCCAGAGAATGTGCAATCTCTTAAAAGGAGTTCTGCTTGGGAGGAGAAATAGGCGTTCCTCCACAGTGAGCGGCCCCTCCTATTTTTTTCATTTTGAAGAGACCAAGAATTAGGGGAATTGATTTCCAGTCTCAGCTGTGTCCTGGAATGGCACCCGTGCAGGCAGGTGGGAAAGCTGCAGGGGCAGCAGGCAGGGTTACTAATGTGAAGGCCACACGAGCCTCACGTGCTCAGACCTGAGCATCACGTTTAATTGCAATGCAGGCGCGTCGCCATTCAAACTCAGTTCTGGGGTTGTTTTGCATAAAGTTTTGCCAACGTGTTCTTTTTTCTGTATGTATAATTGCCTTTTTATAAAAGGTTTTGAAGTATTGTCTCAGTGATAAAAAGAGAGCAATGTTAATGGTTGTTGTATATTTCACCGTATCCAATTGTAAGTATTTGCAGGGTACAGCAAAGCCTTAGCGTGCAAGAGCGTTTGTGCAGGAGGTGTCCTTCAACACCCAGGAGGTGAAGGGATCGGAAAGGTTCGGATTCTCTGTAAATGTCCCGCTTTTCTTTCTCTCTGTGCGTATCTATTTACATGCCTTAGCACATGCCCTCCCGCCCTGATCCCTTTGCCCTGTCGTCAGAACTACCAGAACGCTGGTGCACTGCCAGTACAGTACAAGTCAATGGAACCCTAATCAGTTATCTCTTGTGTGACAGGGGAGGAAAAGAAACTCCATAGTATTCCTTGTAGAATATACATACTTGTAGGATGCTGTGTAATGAGAAAACATAGAATTGGGTTTTTGTCATTTCAAAGTTGGAGAAATGTATGAATAAAATGTATAAAACACGAAAAGGCAATTGTCTCCTCAGATTACAAGCCAAACAACTTGGGACAAACCACACGAGGTTTAGAGGGAGAGGGAGTTCCTCTCGCTCCCAGAAAGGCCAGGGGCAGAAGGCAGCTCCCAGGCTCCCGGGGTCCACCCGGGTAGTCTCCCTCTTCAGCATGGCTGGTGCAGACATGCCACGAGAGCTGTTCAATTTTAGTTGCTTGCATTTGGATGCAGATTTGAAGTAGCTTCAGGTTTAAAAAAAAAAAAAAGAGGAAAAAAAATCCAAGTAGTGACAGCTCCTAGAAATAGAAGTCTAAATTGATTTGAGTGGTGTAGGCGCCCAGCATGGAAAACATGTCCTTTGTTTGACACTTGCATAGAAAGCCTGGGGAGGAAGCCTGCTGCCCTTGGTGTTAGGAGGTTTGCTTTGGTCTCTGGCTGGAGTCTGGGACATGGCCCCTCATGTGCCTCAAAGACCTACTTTACACCCTCTCTTACTTGCCCTTGAGCTGGCTCTGCCCAAGCAAAGAACCATGGTGGCTTCAAACACCCACACTTGCATGTGTCCAAACACACATACACCCAGTGTGCTCACAGCTCATGCTAAGAAGACCCATATTAAGGAAACAAACTAAGAGCAATTAATTGCTTTACCCAAGTGAACGTCACCCTACCAAAACTATATAGAAGAGTCTAGATCACATTCAGACATAAGAAAATGATTCTGATTTAGAGAATCCCAAGTCATCTTTCTGCAGACTTCTGACCCTCGATATAGAGAGAGCACCAAAGGTATAATACTACCATGAAGCTCATTTTCTACACTTCATGGCGTTGAAAACACATCCAGCATGCCAATATGAAGCAGGTAGAAATGAATAGAAACATGTATTTCCGTATTTTTCCCAGTTTACTGTAATATGATAAGCTGAATAACACTAAGGTACCATTCTATGAACTACTGCCACAGAAACTGGGAATCTGCAGGAATGTAATGAGATTGGTGCGGGGTAATAAACAGTGACCTTGAGTTCAAGGTCAATGAGGGTAGTAACCTTAAGTATCCTGAGTTGGCAAACCCCCGAAAGGACAATATAGTTGTGCAAGCTACATAGCAACTCCAGGAGAGAATGTTCCAGAAGGTGGCATCAATCATTGAGCACAAGACTTGGGACCTGCAGCCGAAATCCCATGGTTATGGCAGTGTTGGGGATCCTGCACCCACCTCACCTGCTCTCTATGCTCCTCTCCCATCTTAACCTTTCAGGGTGTGGTGCCCAGAAACAGTTTTACCATTGCCCTATTCGTGTCCCAGAAGGCAACTTTATCTCCCTCTCCCCATGGCCACTTGCCCTGCAGAGAATTTGGCTCCATTCCACCACCAGCAGGGTTTTATGAATAACTTGAGAGGGGACAGCCTGTTGGGGGCCTCCCATGTGGCTCCAGGCCCTCGAGATGCTACGCTGAGGGTGGAGATGGGGAAATCAAGACTGCACACGAAGCTGGTGGTGGAGACTCAGTCACACAAATCAACACCTTACCACAGAATTTCCTCTAGAACTTTCTGTGGTGGTGGAAATGTTCTCTTTGTTGTTTGGGATGGTGGTTACATAGGTATCTACAACTGTCTAAACACATCGAACTGAACACCTAAGATCTGTGCATTTTATTGTATATATAAAATATACTTCAGTTACAAAAAAGTAAAACCATATGATCATCTTCACAGCTGCCAAAAGAAAAACTGACAAACGTCAACACCCAATTCTAATTTTAAAAAAAGAACTCTTAAAAATAAGATAGAAAATATCCTAACAGATAAAGGATAACTGTTTCAACGCACCGCCAACATAATCCACTGATAAATGACACAATAAAGGTATTAAAATGGCCCTTTTTTTTTTAATGAGGGTGCAGCTCACAGTGGCCCATGTGGGGATCTAACCGGCAACCTTGGGGTTATTAGTACCATGCTCTAACCAACTGAGCTAACCGGCCACCCCCTGGCCATTATCTTTTAAATTACATAAATAATACATGATCTTCATAGAGTGATTAGAAAATAAGAATAACAGGGCAGACAGATGGCTCAGTTGGTTAGAGAGCGAGCTCTGGGCAACAGGGCTGCCGGTTCGATTCCCACATGGGCCAGCGAGCTGCACCCTCCGCAACTAGAATGAAGTCAATGAGCTGCCGCTCAGCTCCCAGTTGGCCAGATGGCTCAATTAGTTGGAAGGCAGGCTCTCAACCACAAGGCTGCCGGTTCAACTCCTCGACTCCCACAAGGGATGATGGGCTCCGCCCCCTGCAACTAAGATTGAACACAGCACCTTAAGCTGAGCTGCAGCTGAGCTCCCAGATGGCTCAGTTGGTTGGAGTGTGTCCTCTCAACCACTAAGTTGCCAGTTCGACTCCCACAAGGGATGGTGGGCTGCACCCCACTCTACAACTAACAACGGCAACTGGACCTGGAGCTGAGCTGTGCCCTCCACAACTAAGATTGAAAGGACTTGACTTGGAAAAGTCCCGGAAGTACACACTGTTCCCCAATAAAGTCCTGTTCCCCTTCCCCAATAAAAAATCTTTAAAAGAAAATACGAATAATGAAAAGTAGATATTCAACCAAATTCTACCACTCAGAGACAACTTCTATAAATACTCTGTGTCCCTGAAACTAATACAAAATAATATTGAATGTCAACTACAATTTTAAAAAAATACTAAACGCACTTCTCCATGACTTATATAACATACACTCCTCCCTCTATGATTATTTAATATTGCTTTCAAAGTATTGTCCAGAAACAGAACAAAGAAGTATAAACATTGAAAAAGACAAAATTATCTATATTTGCTAATAATATCATTGTATGCCTTAAAATGCAAAAAAAAACAACTGGACATCCATTCAACTTAATAAAGAGCAGATACAAAAACACAAAACTCAATAGTATTCTTATGTATTAGCAATAAAATTGGAAATTTTTAATGGTAAAAGGATGCCATCCTCAATTACAACACATTTCTTGAAACCAACAAAATTCATGGGATTTACGTGGAAGAAAATAAGATAAAGCCACACTGAGAATATAAATGAATAAGTAGAGAGGAATGTTCTTGGATGAAAGAACTAAATATTTTAATAGCATCAATGTTTTCTAAATTAGGGTGTGGGTTTAATACAATACCAAATCAAAATCCAGACAATTGTTTTGGAGCATTACAAAATAACTGTTCATCTAGAAAAAAAAAACAGTGGGTTTTTTTGTTTGTTTAATTTGAATTAAAGGAAATACTAGGGAAAAAAGAATAAATGAGGGGTGAGTAGCCCTTCCAGATTTTAATCTATTCTAAAACTAAGACAGTTAAGACATCATACACCAAAATTAGTTTCAGACAAAGAGTTCAATATAAAAATTAAATGATAAAATTGAAAAGAATATAGAATTAAGTAGTCAGTAAAACCCTGGAAGAGAGTAACTTTTTAAGTTTATACAGGAGAAAGAAGTCACAAAGATTTGATCCCATAAAAACAAACTTATATGATAAAAATTATAGACCACAAATTCAGAAAGACATTTTGCAGCAAATGTGATATGTGAAGAGTTAATGTATTTATTATATAATGAACTTATAAAAGCTGGCTAAAAATATTAACATCCCAATACATAAACAAAGGACATGAATATTTAACAGACTATAAATAGAGCTACTATTAAAAAACAAACATTGATTGATCAAATATATGGTGATGGAAGGAGAACTGACTCTGGGTGGTGAACACACAATGTGATATATAGATGGTGTATTACAAAATTGTACACTTGAAACCTATGTAATTTTACTAACAATTGTCACCCCAATAAACTTTCATTGAAAAAACAAAATTGAGGCAGCCTCTTGGCTCAGTGGTTAGAGCGCAGTGCTCATAACATCCAGATCACCGATTCGATCCCCACATGGGCCACTGTGAGCTGCGCCCTCCACAACTAGATTGAAAACAACAACTTGACATGGAGGTGATGGGTCCTGGAAAAACACACTATTCCCCAATAATTTTTTTTTAATGGTGAATTTAAAAAAAATAAAAACATTGAAAAATATTTCAATAATCAAGGAAATACCAGTTAAAACTTTTTAACAATCTTTGAAACAATGTGTTATATTGACCTATTAATAATTAGCATATTCTTAAAAATGTAATAACCAAAGCTAGTGTGTGTGTGTGTGTGTGTGTGTGTGTGTGTGTGTTGATGAAACTGGTATTTTCAACCATTGACCATAGCACTGGGAGTAATATGGTGACATCTACCAAGAACCATAAAAAAGTTCATATTTTTCATACAATAATTATATTTCTCTGGACCAATTTTAATTTAAAAATCTAAAGATAATAAAGGCAACCAGTGACATTTACTGAGTAGTTACTCTGATGTTCCAGGCCCTGAGTGCTTTGCACACCTTAGTGTATCTCCTTCCTCAGCCATCTGACCAAGAGACCTTAACTATAAAGGAACATTTCCAAATTCAAACAGTGGTGGTAAGGTAATAAATACATTTTTTTCTTTATTTTAGGATTTTATTTGTAATATTTTTAAAGTCTCTCAAACTCATTACCTTGCTCCCTTAGCTCAGGTGGCTGTTGGGGCAACATGGCAGGGACAATTCTGTGGTTCAGTCTCTATATCTGCACATTGTGTTCCCCTCCCCAACTCCAACCCTAGAGCTAAGTGGCATGAGGTGGTAGCACAGTAAGTCCAGGCTTTGTACAGTCCAAATGCCACCTCTTCAACCTGTGTGTCTTGGGCACCTGGCCTAACCTCCCACACTCAGTTTTCCTGAGGATAAAATACAGAGAATCACATCTATCTATCTGATAGGCTGCCTGTAAACATTAAGTGAGGGGAGCATACAACTGATGGGGACTTACTTGGCCCTCTTCCTCCTCCCTGAAACTCTTCTATATTCCTCTTCCTCTCCCTTCATATGTATATGCCTAACACATACACTCCTGGTGGTACTAGACCGTTTTAGTGGAACACATATGACATTTTTTTATTTTAATTGCATTAACGTATACATAATTACATAATAATGATTTCAGCTATCATTGCTCAAGTGAAGCTAAGGTAGATGGAATCTATTTACAGTGTCTAAAGTGAATCAACCTGAGCAAAACCTGAGCATTCCACAGGTGGCTGTCCAAAGGGCACACACCAGAGGATATGGCATGGCAGTGGTGAAGGCTGGGAGCAATGCAGTCGGGCACCAACAGCCCTCCAAGTCTGCGTTGGCCCTGTGACTGGACCTGGCTGCTGTCATCAGGCCCTGATTCCTTGAGAGCCTGAGAACCGCTCACTTCCCTGGGAGGAGAGCCTTCTCCAGCCAAATGGACCTGGACGGGAAAGATCATACAGTGGCAAAGAGGGAAAAAGAGGCAGTGTGAAGTCAAAACACACATCATAACCAGTCACAAAATTCAGTCAAAATAATTTATTCCCCCTAATAAGTGCTTTGGATTTCTGCCCAAGAACTCAAGCTGTTGGCTCCAGCTCACTGAGCTACACAGGTCATTTGTCTAAACCAACTACAATAGCAGACTTGTACTAGGTTGAAAAGAACAAACATCTTAAGGGGAAAGTTGCCAGATGAGAAAATAAAGCATATTACAGAGCTTAGTTCAAGTAATAAAGGCAGTGAGCTGAGAGAGACAAAGAACCCCAAAAATGGAATGCAGATCTCAGAAACACAAGTATGTGAAAAATTGAATATGACAAAGATGGGACAAAAAAATGGCGGCATGAGGTGAGCCTCTGTAAAGCTCCTCTGGAATTTACAACTACTCGAACAACAATAACTCCACAAAGGACTCCCCGCACAGCAGACAGGCAAGACGAAGAGGCCCACTACTGAATTCACCTAAAGGTGGGAGAATCACATGAGCGGGGGAGGAGGGAAGGTAGAAGTGCAGAGACGGAGCCGCCCAGGCGCAGGACGCAGACCTGGCTCAGTGCTCCGAGCTCGCTGCATCCGGGAATTACCGCAGCTGCAGGAGAGGGAAGAACTCGGATTGCTAGGGCTCTGCTTATGGCCCACAGAGCTGAGGGGACAGCAGATAACACGGCTGAACCCAACGCTCATGGCAGAGACCTAGGAGAAAAGACTGAGGGAAGAAGGCTAAAAACAGTGGTTTAAGCCCTCACTACCAAGCAGAGATCTGAAGCCTTAGGCAGTGAGACTAGCCGCCCCCTCACTACCCTCCCAGAGTTCGCCCCGCCCCCACGTGCCCTGTGCTAGAAGCGGAACACTAGCAGTGTCAGATCAAAAGAACAGAATGTTTGCTGTTCTGAGAACTGTGGACCGCAGACACAGATTCCCAACACAACTAGTTCCAGCAAAGGGGAGAGAGCTGTGGAAGCGGGACAGCTGTGGTGGTAGTCGCTGCCATTGCTCTGGGCCCCCTCTCACGACTCACCCCGCCCCTGGCCCCACCTATCTGGGCGGATCCCTGCAGGAGTAAACAGAACTGCTGAAACATACAGGCTCTGAATCTGGTGCAGAAAGACCTTTGGAACTTCAAAAGCTCTCCGCATCCCCATAGGGACGTGGCAACCCTATAACCCAGGTGAACTGTTAACAGAGAAGCCCGTTTCCCAGGGAATCCCCCCATTGTGTGAGAAGCTGCAATAGTGCAGAGAAAACATAGCACTACTGTGTGAGAGAGGGGAAAAAAGGCTGCAGTCGGAGAGAAAATAAAACATTCAACCAACAAGTATTGGAAAATAAAAAAAACACCTCTTCCTATCAACCTGTTGCAGAAACCACTCCTGTAGATGTCTAGGAAGAGAAATAATAAATCAGTAATTGCCATGAATAACCAAGGCAACAAGACGGCTCAGAAAGAAAGTGAAAAGTCTCCAGAAAAGGAACTTAAAAATATGGAATTATGTGACTTAAATGGCAGAGAATTCAAGATTGCAGTTCTGAAAAAACTCAATGAGATGCAAGAAAACACAGAAATGCAGTTTAATGAACTCAGAAACGCAATCAAAGAACAATATGAGCATTTTACGAAAGAAATTGAAATTTTAAAAAAGAACCAAATGGAATTTCTGGAGATTAAGAACTCAATAGAAGAAATTAAGAATGAAATAACCAGCTTAGGTAGTAGAGTTGACCAGATGGAGGAAAGAATCAGTGACATCGAAGATAGAAACCTGGAAATTACACAGATGGAAGAAGAAAGACACTTGAGACTTGAAAGAAATGAAAAACTCTACAAGAACTTTCTGACTCTATCAGAAAGAGCAACATAAGAATAATGGGCATACCAGAAGGAGAAGAAAGAGAGAACGGAACAGAGAATATATTCAAACAAATTGTCGATGAGAACTTCCCAAACTTGTGGACAGAACTGGATCCTCGAATCCAAGAAGCAAATAGAACACCTAATTACCTCAATCCCAACAGGCCTTCTCCAAGGCACATTGTAGTGAAGCTGTCTAAAATCAACAACAAAGAAAAAATCCTGAAAGCAGCCAGGGAAAAGAAGACGGTAACCTGAAAAGGAAAGCCCATTAAATTATCATCAGATTTTTCAGCAAAAATTCTACAAGACAGGAGGGAGTGGAACCAAATATTCAAAGTATTGAAAGAGAGAAATTATGAGCCAAGAATAATATATCCAGCAAAGATATCCTTTAGATATAAAGGAGGAATAAAGACCTTTCCAGACATACAGAAGCTGAGGGAATTTTCTAATACACGACCTGCACTACAAGAAATACTAAAGGAGGCTATTCGACCACCATCAACAGGGACAATTTGTGGCAACATAAAAAGGGGGAGAGTAAAAGCCTGAACTGGAATATGGGAATGGAGAAAGTGAGCGTGCTGAAGAAAATGGAATACTCTAAATATCAAACTTTTTTTACATAAACTTAAGGGTAACCACTCAAAAAAAATCCAGAACTGAAATAAACACTGTAATAAAAAAAGAAACAGAGGGAAACATCATAGAATACCACCACACAGAAATAATAGACAACAACAAAATGGCAAAGAAACAATGGAGACACAGCCTTACCAGAAAACTAAAGATAGAATGACAGGAAATCCTCACGTATCAATAATCACCCTAAATGTAAATGGACTGAACTCACCAATAAAAAGGCACAGAGTAGCAGATTGCATCAAAAAACTAAACCCAACCATATGCTGTCTCCAAGAGACACATCTCAGCTACAAGGACAAGCATAGACTCAAAGTGAAAGGGTGGAAATTGACACTCCAAGCAAATGATACCCAGAGAAAATCAGGTGTAGCCATAATGACATCAGATGAAACAGACTTCAGGGTGAAAAGGGTAACAAGAGACAAAGATGGACATTTCATAATGGTAAAGGGGACTATACAACAAGAAAACATAACAGTCATCAATATTTATGCCCCCAATCAGGGAGCACCAAAATATACCAAGCAACTACTAACAAAACTAAAAGTAGAAATTGACCAAAACACAATTATACTAGGGGACTTAAATACATCATTGACAGCTATGGATAGATCATCCAAACAGAAAATAAATAACGAAATAGCAGCCCTAAATGACACATTAGATGAACTGGACATAATTGACATATATAAAGCACTTCATCCTCAAACATCAGACTATACATTCTTTTCGAGTGTACATGGAACATTCTCAAGGATAGACCATATATTGGGACATAAAATCAGCCTCAGCAAATTTAAGAAGATTGAAATCATACCAAGCATATTCTCTGATCACAAGGCTTTGAAATTGGATATCAACTGCAAAAAGAAAGCAGGAAAAAAACACAAATACATGGAGATTAAACAACATACTTTTAAAGAACGACACTGTCAAAAAAGAAATTAGAGGAGAGATCAAAAGATACATAGAAACAAATGAAAATGAAAATACATCCTACCAAAATTTTTGGCATGCAGCGAAAACAGTTTTAAGAGGGAAGTTTGTATCATTACAGGCCTATCTCAAGAAACAAGAAAAATCCCAAATAAATTACCTCATGTTACACCTTAGAGAACTAGAGAAAGAAGAACAAGTGAAACCCAAGGTCAGCAGAAGAAAGGAAATAACAAAAATCAGAGCAGAACTAAATGAAATAGAGAACAAAAAGACAAGAGAAAAAATGAATATGACAAAGAGCTGGTTCTTTGAAAAGATTAACAATATTGACAAACCCTTGGCTAGACTCACTAAGATAAAAAGAGAGAAGACACTAATTAACAAAATCAGAAATGAAAAAGGGGAAGTTATCACGACACCACAGAAATACAAAGGATCATGAAAGAATGTTATGAAGGATTATATGCCACCAAATTCAATAACCTAGAAAAAATGGACAAGTTCTTAGAAACATGTAGCCTTCCAAGGCTGAACCATAAAGAACTGGAAAATCTAAACAGACCGATCACCAGTAACGAAATTGAATCAGTCATCCAAAACCTTCCCAAAAGCAAAAGTCCGGGACCAGATGGCTTCACTAGTGAATTCTACGAAACCTTCAAACAGGATCTAATACCAATCCTGCTCAAACTCTTCCAAAAAAATTGAAGAAGAGACAGTACTCCCTAACTCATTTGATGAGGCCAACATTACCCTGATACCAAAACCTGGTAAGGACAACACAAAAAAAGAAAATTACAGACCAATATCTCTGATGAATACTGAAGCAAAAATCCTAAACAAAATTCTAGCAAATTGAATACAACAATGCATTAAAAAGATTATTCATCACGACCAAGTGGGGTTCATCCCCGTGGCACAAGGATGGTTCAACATTCGCAAATCCATCAATGTGATACATCACATAAACAAAATAAATGATAAAAATCATATGATTCTATCAATTGATGCAGAAAAACCATTTGACAAGATACAACATCCATTTATGATTAAAACACTTAATAAAATAGGTATAGAAGGAAAATACCTTAACATAATAAAGGCCATATATGACAAGCCCTCAGCTAATCTCACAATTAATGGTGAAAAACTGAAGCCCTTTGCTCTACGTTCAGGAACACGACAGGGTTGTCTCCTATCACCTCTGCTTTTCAACACAGTGTTGGAAGTCCTTGCCAGAGCAATCAGGCAAGAGAAAGAAATAAAAGGCATCCAAATTGGGAATGAAGACGTTAAATTATCACTCGTTGCAGATGACATGATGCTATGTATAGAAAACCCTAAAGACTCCACCAAAAAGAAACCATCGATAAAATAAAAAGGCAACCGACTGAATGGGAGAAGATTTTTGCAAACAGTGCTTCCGATAAGGGACTAATATCCAAAATATACAAGGAACTCATGAAGCTCAACAACAAAAAAACAAACAACCCAATTGAAAAATGGGCAGAGGACCTGAAGAGACATTTCTCCAAAGAGGACATACAAATGGCAAATAGACATATGAAAAAATGCTCAACATCACTAATCATCAGAGAAATGCAAATAAAAACCACAATTAGATATCATCTCACCCTAGTCAGAATGGCTATCATCAACAAGACAAATAGTAACAAGTGTTGGAGAGGCTGTGGAGAAAAAGGAACCCTCATACACTGTTGGTGGGAATGCAGACTGGTGCAGCCGCTATGGAAGGCAGTGTGGAGGTTCCTCAAAAAATTACGAATAGAATTACCATATGACCCAGCAATCCCTCTCCTGGGTATCTACCCAAAAAATGTGAAAAGACTTATACATAAAGACACATGTACTCCAATGTTCATTGCAGTTTTGTTTACGGTGGCCAAGACATGGAAACAACCAAAATGTCCTTCGATAGATGAATGGGTAAAGAAGTTGTGGGATATATACACAATGGAATACTATTCGGCTGTAAGAAAAGATGATACAGGAATATTTGTGACAGCATGGATGGATCTTGAGAGTATAATGCTAAGCGAAATAAGTCAGACAGAAAAAGCAGAGAACCATATGATTTCACTGATATGTGGTATATAAACCAAAAACAACAAAGAACAAGAGAAACAAATGAGAAACACAAACTCATAGACACAGACAATAGTTTAGTGGTTACCAGAGGGTAAGGTGGGTGGGGGGAGGGAGATGAGGGTAAGGGGGATCAAATATATGGTGATGGAAGGAGAACTGACTCTGGGTGGTGAACACATAGTGGGATTTATAGATGATGTAATACAGAATTGTACACCTGAAATCTATGTAATTTCACTAACAATTGTCACCCCAATAATTTTTTTTAAAAAACGAAGGGACTTCAGTGCACTGGTGAAATCATGGACTATTCTATTGAATTATCCATATGGAAAAATTTTGACTTAGTTCCCTACCTCACCATATATAAGACATTAAAATTTGGATGGCTGAAACACCTAACAATGAAGTATTTATATGTAATATATTTTTATGACTTCAGAGCAAGGATGGATTTCTTAAACAAAACCCAAAATGTATAAACCATGAAAGAAAATAATTGATAAAATTAAATTCATTTAAATTAAAAACTGAAAATTTCAGGGTGCCTGGTTAGCGCAGTAGGTTAGAGCGCAGTGCTCATAACACAAACATCGCTAGTTCGATTCACACATGGGCCAGTGAGCTGCACCCTCCACAACTAGACTGAAAACAACGACTTGACTTGTTGTTTATGGGTCCTGGAGAAACATACTGTTCTCCAATATTCTCCAATAAAAAAATAAAAATTAAAAATTTATATTTACAAAGGACACCATAAACAAACTGAAGAAGATAAGCCACAGACCTGGAGATGATGCTAGTGGCACACATAACTGACAGAATTTGCATCTATAGTTATAAAGAACTTCTAAAAATCACGTTTATTTTTTTTTCCAATTTTTATTGGGGAATATTGGGGAACAGTGTGTTTTTCCAGGACCCATCAGCTCAAGTCAAGTTGTTGTTTTCAATCTAGTTGTGGAGTTGTTGTTTTCAATCTAATTGTGGAGGGCGCAGCTCACTGGCCCATGTGGGAATCGAACCGGCGACCTGAGTGTTATGAGCACTGTGCTCTAACCAACTGAGCCAACCGGCCGCCCCTAAAAATCACTTTTAAAAAGAAAAAAAAATGAGCAAAGACAGACAACTCACAGAAGATAAAATCTGGTCTTTCTTGAAACTCACAAATAATCGGGAAAATTAGAAATTAGAATCTTAATAAGAGATTTCACATTCCACTAATAGCAGAGTGTCATTTGGACCAACCCTCATACTTAAGACAACTAAAACAGCTGATTGAAATATTTGAAACTTCTGTTTGGAGATGTTAGCAAACTAACAAGACAGTGAAAAATTATGGGGCCAGGATCTGGAAGAAAACTAACACCCAAGGGAGTAAGTGAGCATTTAGGGCCACTTTTCCTCTGGGGGTAGTTACCCGCTCCAGAGGAGGCCAAGACGCTGAGCAGCATTTGCTACCGCTTCTCAGGGGTGGGAGAAGGGAGTGCATTCAGAGCATGTCTGGGGGTTGGGGGAGGTGAAGAGGGGCTAGTGAACGTCCCTCAATGGGACCCTGAAAGATTGTCTCCTTGGGATAAGGGTGAACAACTGGCTCAGCTTCAAACCTTCTCAAGCCCTGATTGATTGCTTGTGCCCCGATGCCTGAAGAAGAAAATGTCCTTAATCTCTGGCAGAAGATAACATCATCCTAGGCTTCAAATATTTTCTCCAAGTGATTTAGCAGATACAATGTATGACAAACAAAAATAGCTAGGCACATGAGGAGAAAATGGGTAAATAGATGGATACATCTCTATAAACGAATAACAATGTCTTGTGTTTTAAATCTACATAGAATTGAAATACATGCTAACTCTGACATTTAAGTTGAGGAGGAGGTAAATAAAGTTAATATGCCTTAAGGTCTTTACACCATCAAGGAAGGGGCCTTGGCATTAATTAATGCTAGACTTAGTCAAGTTTAGAAGCAAGTTTAGAGTAAGCACTAAAAGAAAAATATAAGAGTGTATAACTGCCAAGCTAATAGAAGGTGGAATAATAAAAAAATGCTAAGTCAAGCCAAAAGAAGGCAAGAAAGAAAAGAATAATATAGAACAGGAGGGATAAATTGAAGGCCCTTAATAAGAAGGTAAATGTAAACCCAAATATATATATATTTTTAATTTCATTAAATGCAAATAGACTAAATGTTCCAATTAAAAGAGATAGATGGTCTATACTTATAAGAGATGCATCTTAAGCATCAGATAGAGAAAGGTTTAAAATAAAAGAGCAAAAAAGATACATTATGAAAACACTAACCAGGGGTGGCCAGTTTGCTCAGTCGGTTAGAGCGTGGTGCTAACACCAAGGTTGCCACTTCGATCCCCGCATGGGCCACTGATCTATAGAGCGTTGAATCTATAAACCAGTTTGGTCCATGCATTGACATCTCTACAACTAGATTTTACATTCATGATTATTCTATATTTCTCCCATTATTTAGGTCTTCTTTTGAGTTTTTCAATAATGTTTTTTAAACTATAAACTACATAGACTTTAAGACAAAAAGCATTACTAGAAATCCTAGGTATGGGAGAAATATAGAATAGTCATGAATGAAAGATGCAATATTGTAAAGATGTCTATTGTAAATTGTAGAGATGTCAATCTATGGACCAAACTGGTCTATAGATTTAATGCGATATAATTCAATTAGCAATAATCGCGCCTTGGATAAACCTCATTGGCTACGATGCTGCCACTGCGCAAAGCTAATGCGATATAATTCAAATTTTCAAGTTTTGCTTGTTTTGTTTTGTCTTGTTTTGTTTTGTTTTGTTTGTGGAACTTGACAAACTGATTATAAAATCTACATGGAAATTCTAAGGACGTAAAATCATCAAGGCAATCTTGAAGAAGAACAAGGTGTGAGAACTTCCTTTAACCACTTTTAAGACTTATTGTAAGGCTACAGTATGCAAACTAGTGTGGTATTGGCACGAGGATAGATATATAAACCAAAGGAATAAAATAGAGAGCCCAGAAAGAGTCCCAGCATATTTGGACACTAGCAGAGCAGTGGGCAGTGGGGAAAGGATGGTCTTTCCAATAAACAATATGAGGACAATTGGATAACCATGTGGAAAAAAATCAATCTGGATCCCTACTTTACATCATACACACAAATCAACTCTTGGAAGAATATAGATCTAAATGTGAAAGGCAAAATAGTAAAGCTACAAAGTAGTATTCTAGAATATCCTCATGACTTAGGATAGGAAAAGATGATTTAAACAAGACACAGAAAGCACAAACCATAAAGAAAGAGATGGATAAATTACACTATTCAATTTAGGATCTTGGGGCCGGCCCGGTGACTCAGGCGGTTGGAGCTCCATGCTTCTAACGCCAAAGGCTGCCGGTTCGATTCCCACATGGGCCAGGGGGCTCTCAACCACAAGGTTACCGGTTCAACTCCTCTACTCCCGCAAGGAATGGTGGGCCGCGTCCCCTGCAACTAACAATGGCAACTGGACCTGGAGCTGAGCTGCGCCCTCCACAACTAAGATTGAAAGGACAACAACTTGACTTGGGAGAAAAAAAAAGTCCTGGAAATACCCACTGTTCCCCAATAAAGTCCTGTTCCCCTTCCCCACCAAAATCTTTTTTAAAAAATTGAGGATCTTAAGAATGAATTAACACTATCAAAAGACACGATTAAGAAGCCGAAAAGGGAAGCAACAGAATGGGAAAAAAATATTGCGAAATATATGTGTCAAAGGACTGGTTTTCTAAAATCAGTAATATGGACAACCCAGTGGGAAAAAACATGAGACTTGAACAGGCACGTCACAAAAGTTGATATCCAACTGGCCAGTAAACATATGGAAATATCCTCAACCTCATTCGTATCAGGGAAATGTACTTTAAAACTTTCAGATACCACTATGCGCTCAACACACTGGTGCTGTCATATAAGAGCAAGTGCTGGTAAAGATGTAGAGCAGTGGGGACTTTATACACGGAGGAAGAGAATGTAAATTGGCAAACAGTTCAGCATTATCAACTAAGGTTAAAATACGAACACCACATAACCCAGTTGTTCCACTATGAGATACATATCCGAACAAAATGCACACAGTTGTACACCAAGAGACGTGTACAAGAATATTAATAGCAGCATTATTCCTAAGAACCCCATAGTGGAAATAACCTAAATGTCATCAGCAGTAGAATGAATAAATACATAAGTTGTGGTACAGTTTTTCCCCCAACATCCAAAGGTAGAGCATTCCTATGAAACCTTTTGTAAATTGAAATGGTGTAAAGCAGAGAAGCAATTACCTGAGGACACATCTTGCTAATAAACACACAAAATAAAGCAAGGCAAAGCACAGATGCTTGCAGACACAGTTTAAAGCTATAGGGCTTGATGCTAAGATGCTGAGTGTAGTAGTTCCAGGTGAAGGAGTTTGGCGGGGCCACTTTCGCTGTGTCTATAATGGCTCACTGCAAAAAAACGCTGAACACTATTTCACTCTTCGCCTTTTTGGGTAAAAGTGGAAATCCTCTTCAGATTTCTTTTGGTTAACGAAAACAGGTACTAATGTAGGTCTTTCGTAAAAGCGAAGATGTAAAGCAAACTTTCGAAAAGTGGGGGAATACCTGTATATCCATAAAATGGAATACTATATAGCAAGGAAGAAGAGCAAACTATAGATAGCCACACAAAACAGCATAGATAAATCTCACAAAAATAATGTTGAATAAAAGAAGTCAGACACAAAAGAATACATTTGGGATAATTCCATTTGTGTAAACTCCAAAAACAAGCAAAACCATAGTGTTCAAAGATGCATGCTATAATGAAAAGCTAGGGAGTAATTACCATAAAAGCCAGGCTAGTGCTTACCTCTGGAGGGGAGAGGAAGGAGGAGAGATTGGGAAGAGCTTTGGGAAGATGTAGGTTTCTAGATCTGGGTGGTGGTTGCCTGAGTATTTATTTGGTGATAAATGATTGAACTGTACATCTTTTCTGTGTGTTTCTCCATAGGAAGAGACCTATTAACTTTGAGTACTATGCCTGTTAGTAAGTTATGTCCCGGCTCCAAACCCACCCTTTTATACTCACTTTGTGATCCTGTGGCTGTGCCAACCACATTTGTTTTGCCAGCTGCTCCCTGTTAGGCTCAGCCAATAGGGGTTGCGAGAGGGAGACAGGCAGGCTGGAGGAGGCAAAGGGACGTGCTTAGACCTGCTTGCTTCCTGCTCCCGTGAGCAGCACCCCACAATGCCTCTTCACCAGGGCAGCAGCACTGCTTTCTTGTAGCAGCAGCTAAGTCTAGTTTGCAGTTTCTCCAACTTGCAGAACCAGTTCCATTGTGCCCCCTTCCTTCAGCAGTCCAGTGACCCCTCCTTAGAGATCTGCGTTTTACCCCCATGGGGCCTGAGGGGGCCCAAAAGTTTTGCCTTTTGGGATATTGATTTTAATCTGGTAATAGAGGAACAGAAGACTCTGAAAGAAACTTTGCCCCTCCCCTCTTTCCTGCCCAAGAGATTTCAGAGAGAGAAAAAACCTGCTTCAGGAAGATCTTAGGATACTGACTTTAGCCTGACTAGACTAATATGAGGTGAATGGGAGGGTTTTAGGCTGGGGCCTGTTGGCCAGATACCCTCTGTGTCCCGTTGTTTGAGTTGCCTAGCAAGAATTTGCCTGCCTTGACTGGTGCAGCCGTTATGGAAGGCAGTGTGGAGGTTCCTGAAAAAATTACGAATAGAATTACCATGTGACCCAGCAATCCCTCTCCTGGGTATCTACCCAAAAAATCTGAAAACTTTTATCCATAAAGACACGTGTACTCCAATATTCACTGCAGCTTTGTTTACGGTGGCCAAGACATGGAAACAACCAAAATGTCCTTAGATGACTGGATAAAGAAGTTGTGGTATATCTACACAATGGAATACTATTCGGCGGTAAGAAAAGATGATATAGGAACATTTATAACAACATGGATGGATCTTGAGAGTATAATGCTAAGCGAAATAAGTCAGACAGAAAAAGCAGAGAACCATATGATTTCACTGATATGTGGTATATAAACCAAAAGCAACTAAAGAACAAGACAAACAAATGAGAAACAAAAACTCATAGACACAGACAATAGTTTAGTGGTTACCAGAGGGTAAGGGGGTGGGGGGTGGGTGATGAGGGTAAAGGGGATCAAATATATGGTGATGGAAGGAGAACTGACTCTGGGTGGTGAACACACAATGGGATTTATAGATGATGTGATACAGAATTGTACACCTGAAACCTATATAGTTTTACTAACAATTGTCGCCCCAATAAATTAATAAAAAAAAAGAATTTGCCTGCTTTATATGTTCCAATCTTCCTCAACTACCTGTAAATTGCCCATTCTCACTTCTGAAATCTAAGACCCCGTTCTCCCCACCCGCTTTTCTGCTTTGTCTAAATTGTCAGATATAATCATTGCTACCTCACTGTCTATGAAATTTTCGTGTATATGTGAATTTCCCATGCACATGTATTAAAATTTTGATTTTCTCGAGAAACAAAAACTCATAGACACAGACAATAGTTTAGTGGTTACCAGAGGGTAAGGGGGGAGGGAGAGTGGGAGATGAGGGTAAGGGGGATCAAATATGGTGATGGAAGGAGAACTGACTCTGGGTGGTGAACACACAATGGGATTTATAGATGATGTAATACAAAATTGTACACCTGAAATCTATGTAATTTTACTAACAATTGTCACTCCAATAAATTTAAAATTTTTTTTTTTATTTTCTCCTGTTAATTTGATTATTAGCCCAGCTAAAACTTCAAAGGTGGGAGGGAAAGTATTGTTTTCTTTTAGCCCGCACAATTCTTAACTGGGCAGGTCATGATGGGTAGCCACACCCAGGCATACAACTTCTTTAGTAAAAGGCTTATCTTTGCCCTAAGCAAGCCCTGTCCATTGTTTCTGTGCATCTACTAGGTTAACACACCTTTGAAATGCCTCTTCAGATTCCTCCTTCTAAAGAGTGATCACCCTCAAGAAAACGCGTAATCTTGCTAACAATACTGTAATCCGATCCCCACCTTGCTTTCTCCCACTTTCAAGTAATCTTCCTTACATTTGCATCCTTAATTCCAAATGGGTAAAAGAAGCTGTAAACTGTCCTTTGTTGGAAGCATTTTTCTCAATCTATTGAGATCTTGCTTCCATATCTTCCAGATGTATCCTCTGTTTGTTTCAAATAAATTATAAACATTCTCTATAATAGATTTAGACGTTCTTATGTCGACATTGGTGCTCTGGCAGCCCTCTTGGATCACGAGCTAACAGGGAGAATAGAAACACACACAGTGGAGCAATAATGCAGGAGGCAGCTGAGTCCTTACGAGCTTTGTGGAGCATAGCTGCTGCACATGCTCCAGCTTTTGAAGGGTAGCAGAATAGACCACCCCAAAATACGCCCTTTTTTGTAAGGATTATTTTGAGCTGATTATTTTGAGAAATAGCAGACAGGGGAGGAGCTGTTAACCTTTTGTGAGGGACATTTACATTTGTAAAGAAAATTTCCATTTGTAAGGGTGTCTCCCTCTCTGTACCTAGAAGAGAAGAATAGCTCTAAATCACAAGAAAATCTTATCAATGGAGAAGGCAGGGATTTAAATCTGCATAGCAACCTTACCCTTCTTTACTGTGCTTTTCCTGGTCACCTCCCACAACTGACCTTCCTTCCCTCCACCCCACTCCGCTTTATTTCTTTTTTTTTATTATTATTAGTTTGCTTTATTTCTTTTGTCTTTAGCTGAAGATGCTATTTAAACTGGTTGGGCCACCTCAGGGAGTTAGTTTCCCTGCTTCTCTCCCATGTATACAGGACTTATACATGTTATTAAACTTCTGGAGTTTTTTTTTTCCCCCTGCTAATCTGTCTTTTATCACAAGGGTCTCAGCTAAGAACTCAGAAGGGTAAAGGAAACACGATTTATTTTTCCTTCCCTGTAACTTTTCCCCTGAGACTTTATCATAAATGAAAAATAAACTTCTTTGTTTAAGCCACTGATATTTGGGGGTTTATGTTACAGCTGAGCCCAATCCTACTTGAGACTCAACTGGTGACTCACATTTCCCTGACTGGCGCCAAGAGCTTCACAGCTATTTCTACTCTTCATTCCTCACAATAGCTCTTGGAGGTAAAAAGCATTTTCCCAATGAAAAAACTGGAAGCTTCGGCACTCAGTGGTGAGGTGAGACAAGTGATGCTGGTTTTGTCTTTACAGAACGCTGTTCCTGCAGTCTCTGTATTAATCACAATGAGTAAGCCCTGTGATGTTGATGGGGAAACTGACCTTAAAATGGTTCCCTGCCACGTGTAACTGAGCTAAAATGGTGGCCCCAGTGGAGAGAGAAGTCCCCAGCCTAAGCCCCAGCCCACTTCCGCATAACCCCCTCCAAGCCACACCTTGAGCCAATCACCAGACGACACCTACCCCTTCCCCGACTCAAGGAAGTCCCCAACCCATAAAAACCTGCTCAAAACCTTGCTAGTGGCTCAGTCTTTTGGGAAAGATCTCGCTGAGCCCCCCAGCATAATAAAGCTGTGTTCTCCCTGATCTCTGCGTGCCGCTTGAGTTTCTATGTCCTTGCCGTTTTTCTGCAACATTTGGTTCCCTGACTGGAAACCCAACGTGCTGGCCCCTTGCGCCACCGGTGTGGGGTGAGAGGCAGGCCATGGAGTGACAGGGAACCCGAGAAGGCTATAGGCACACCCCGCTGATTTCGGTGACCCCGAACCGGACCTTCCCCGGGTGACCGCGGCCCGCACCTCCCCAGCTGGACCCGCTGAGAGGAACCGGGGACAACCAGCTGGATCCTCCCGTTGGACCAGGTAAGCCCTGTCCAAGTCAGTCCTGTCCCACGTGACAGAAGGGGAGCCTGATCACCTCCCACTGAGTCCCACTTTGGACTCCAGTTAGGGCCATTCCGGGGTAGCGCGTCTTTCCTCCCTGAATGAGTGTGTGTGTGCTTGGTCCCGAACGGGATTCTGTGTGGATCCACGGCCTGTTGGCTACGGAACCCAAGTGAGCCCCAAGCTGCGTTTCCGTGGTAGCGTCCTAAGGCATAACGGTGATTCGCACTCTCAGGGTGCGACCTGACCCAGGGTTTATATGGCCACACCTTTACCAAGATGTACCCTAAGTTCCCGAGAGGGAAACAGCCAGGCAGGCGCCTGATTGAAACCCTTCCCTTGTCCTCACAACACTGAACATCGTGGGAGGGAAACACTGGAAGCCCACGGTTCTAGATTGCATGTTAAAGAATTTCGTGTCACCCCAATAAAATTAATTAAAAAAAAAAAGAATTTCCGGAAAGGTTTCGGAGACGACTATGGGGTCAAAATGACTCCCAGATGTCTCCGCACTTTATGTGAGCTGGAGCGGCCAGGTTTTGATGTGGGATGGCCCCCAGAAGACACTCTTGACCTACCCACGATTCACCAAGTCTACGTAGTTGTCACCAGGATCCCAGGACATCCCGACCAGTTCCCTTACGTTGACTCGTGGTTGGAAATAGCCCAAACCCTTCCTCCTTGGGTACGATTCTGCTCCAAAAGTAAGGGACAGTCCAGGATCTACGTTGCACGGAACCCACGAGGCCACGCCCAGAAGGACATGGCTAAGGCCATTTACCAGGGGGACCCCGGTGAAGAGGCACCACCACCTCCCTACACAACACGGCCAATGGCTGGTGTGGCCCTGCCGCTTCCGGATATTCTGCTTCCAGCCTCGGCCTCCCCGTGGTCCCAACCCAATCAGCCCAGAGCCCAACTTCATAGGATTAGCGGGAATTGAGTCGGAGTAAAGAGGACTAGGCTCGTTCGAACTCGGCCCCCATAAGCCCACAGTTGACTTAGATGTAGGGAGCCAAACAGTGACTTTTATGGTAGATACTGGAGCAGAACACTCAGTAGTCACCACGCCAGTGGCACTGCTCAGGGACCGCAGAGTCACCATAATGGGAGCCACCGGGGGTCAATCTAAGAGCCAACCATTCTGCCAGCCTCAGACTTGTAAATTGGGAGGACACACCGTGTCACATGAGTTCCTCTACTTACCAGACTGCCCAATCCGCTCCTGGGATGCGACCTCCTTACCAAGTTAGAGAGGCAGATCTCCTTCGAATCATCAGTTCAGGCCACCATGTCACTGCAGCCCCCGTCAGAGGGAATTATTCTGTCTATCACCACCCCGAGGGAAAAAGAATGAAGGCCTTACAGGACCAGCAGTGTAGAACAGAACCCGGAAGCATACAGGACCGATTTCCTGGAGGTTTGGGCTGAAGATAACCCGCCTGGGCTAGCAAAACATAAGGCCCCAGTTTTGGTGGAACTGAAACCCAGAGTTCAACCCCAATGGCTACGCCAATACCCCATCTCCAGAGAAGTTCGGGCAGGGATTCAAAAACAACGTGCCATCTCAGAGCAGCAGGGATACTCGTAGAGTGCCATTCGCCATGGAATACACCCCTCCTGCTGGTAAGGAAGCCTAATGGAGAATACTGGCCAGTACAAGATTTAAGAGCAGTAAACCAAGCCACAGTCTCCCTACACACCGTAGTCCCAAATCCGTATACTCTCCTCAGTCAGCTGCCCCCGGAGGCCGGGTGGTTCACCTGCCTGGACCTGAAAGATGCACTTTTCTGCATTCGGTTGGCACCCCAGAGCCAATCACTGTTCGCCTTTGAATGGACTGAACCTGATACCAGCCAGCAGCTCTAGCTGACATGGACTCAGCTCCCACAGGGCTTCAAAAACTCCCCAACCCTCTTTGGGGAGGAAGCACTAGCCTCAGATTTAGCCACCTTCCTTCGAGAAGAATACCGCTGCACTCTATTGCAATATGTAGATGATCGGCTCCTAGCCTGTGCCACCGAAACCGAGTGCCAAACCACGATGCAGGCACTCCTGGCCCGCTTAGCCAAGACAGGGTATAGAGTCTCCTGGAAGAAAGCCCAGCTCTGCAGAGAGCAAGTACAATACTTGGGCTTTATCATCTCCAAAAGACAGCGGGTCCTCAGCACCGAGCGGAAGAAAGTCATCACTTCCCTCCCTCAGTCCACCAGCTGGAGAGCGCTCCGTGAGTTCCTCGGGGCTGCCAGCTTCTGCCTGATCTGTATTCCTGGCTTTTCAGCAATAGCCCGGCCCTCATATGAGGCTCTAACTGATGGAGAAAAGGCCCCCATTATATGGACAGAAGATCAAGGAAACGCCTTCCAGCAGCTAAAGAGCTCACTTGGACAGGCCCCAGCCCTTGGGTTACCTGATGCTGAGAGGCCATTCCACTTATTCGTCCATGAGAGAGACAAAGTAGCCTTAGGACTGCTGGCCCAAACAGTTGGACCGTGGCTCCGTCCCTTCACCTACCTCTCAAAGAAACTAGACCTGGTAGCAGCGGGTTGGCCACCATACCTGCAGGCCCTAGCAGCCACTGTGATTCTCATCAGAGAGGTAGATAAGCTCACCTAAGGCCAGAGACTCATAGTTAAAGTACCCCACTCAGTCACCACCTTAATGAACAGTCAAGGACCCTGATGGCTGTCAAATGCACGGCTGACTCAGTATCAGGGGCTACTCCTGGAAAACCATTGGATCTCATTAGAAACTGTGCGTGCCCTGAACCCAGCCACTTTCCTGCCAACCGAGGAAGGTGGTCCAGAACATGACTGTATAGAAGTTATCAACGAGGTCTACGCCACCAGACCTGACCTCCGGGACAGCCCACACCCTAACTCAGACCTTACTCTGTATATTGATGGCAGCAGCTTCCTGAGGGATGGGAAACGTCACGCGGGATATGTGGTAACTACCACAGATGAGGTACTCGAGACAGGGGCACTTCCATCGGGATGGTCGGCCCAACGGGCAGAACTATGGGCACTAATAAGAGCCCTCACTCTATCCAAGAGCCGAAAGGTCAACATCTACACCGACTCTCAGTATGCCTTTGCAACCGTCCATATCCATGGGGCTATATACAAAGAAAGAGACCTTCTGGCCGCGGAGGGAAAAACGATTAAAAATAAACAAGAAATCCTTAAGCTCCTTCAAGCTATTTGGCTTCCCCAGCAGGTTGTGGTTATCCATTGTCGGGGCCACCAGAGGGGCAATGAGCCCTCAGCAGTCGGAAACAGGCTCGCCGACACCATGGCCAAATCAGCGGCCATGGGAAGCCTTAGTGAACTACTCTTGGTCACTGACACTACCACCACATCCCTCCCGCGGTACACAGAAGAAGAACTCAGATGGGCAAGATCAGAAGGGGCCACCAGGTTGCCACAAAGGTGGTGGCAACTACCCCACGGAAGACTCTTTATCCCGGCCCTACTGGGTCCTCAAGTAACCGCTGAATACCACAAGTTAACCCACTTAGGAAAAACTGTTCTCGAAGGCCTCCTAGCCAAAAACTTCTACATTAGCTGGTTGTCAGTTCTTTGCAAATCCATCAGAGAACGCTGCCTCACTTGTGCAAAGAACAACCCAAAGTCCGGCCCCAGCCCTATTCCCGGATCCAAAGGAGCAGAGCTGCACCTTTTGAAGACCTCGAAGTCGACTTCACCAACATGACAAGCTGCCGCGGCATTAAGTATTTACTGGTCTTGGTCTGTACCTACTCCGGGTGGGTTGAAGCTTTCCCCACTCAGACTGAAAAAAGCCGCAAAGTAGCTAAGGTCCTCCTCAGGGAAATTATTCCCCGTTACGGGCTTCCACTTTCCATACACAGTGACAACGGGCCAGCCTTCGTAACAGAACTTCTCCAGACGGTAGCCAGAGCTATGGGCATCAACTGGAGGCACCATACAGCTTACAGACCACAAAGCTCAGGGAAAGTTGAACTCATGAATCGTACCCTCAAGGAGACATTGGCTAAACTCCACCAGGAGACCTCCCTAGGGTGGGTGGACCTCCTACCGCTAGCAATCCTTCTAGCACGCTGCACCCCTGGCAAATCTGGATTCTCTCCCTTTGAAATTATGTTCAGGAGGCCCCCACCCCTGCTAACCAGTCTCCCTGGCGACATTCGCCAGTTGGGGTTCACCAGCTGGGGTTCTCCAGCCTCCAAAACCAGACGGCCGCGCTAGGCAAGGTCCTCACAGATGTATGTGCTTACATTCTGGAAAGGGCCCCCACTTCCCTCGGTACCCCGGTATATTTCTTTACCCCGAAAGATCAGGTCTGAGTCAAAGATTGGAAACACGAACCCCTCCGGCCCAGGTGGACAGGCCCTCATAGTGTAATACTCGTTACTCCCACCACTCTTAAAATTTCAGGCATTGTCCCGTGGATCCATCACACCCGGGTTAAAGGAGCCGAGCCAGAGACCGACGCCTGGACGGCCCGGCCTGACCCGTCCTGTCCACTCTGTCTGACCCTCAAGAAACAGCCTGGATGAGCCTCACCGTCGTCTGCCCGGCCTCTATCTTCACTGTTATTGGACTCCTATTGTTTCTAGCCTTTGCTGGTCTCATTGCATCCTCCCCACCGAGCTGGGCACCACTGGAAAAGGGATTGTTAGGGTTCTACTTCCTGTTCTGGGCTGCTTGCCTCCTCGTCCTAACCTGTCTTAGGCAGCAACCATGAGTTGGCTTTTTCTCATACTATCTCTTCCTCAGGAAGGAGTCACGACCTCCCTTTCCTGTCCCTCAGGCTGCTGGGGAAAATTCGTTGGCCACCCAACCTTCTCGTACTTACGTTTCATAGAGACCTCTGTCACCCGTGGGGCTCGGGCCCCGATCCTTGCCCTACGGGCTTATCATCCTCTTAGCTAATATGATAATCTCTAAATTGTTACCACTTACGATCATCAACAGAGGGGACATGATGGGGAAACTGACCTTAAAATGGTTCCCCGCCAGGTGGAACTGACCGAAAATGGTGGCCTGAGTGGAGAGAGTCCCCAGCCTAAGCCCCAGCCCACTTCCGCATAACCCCCTCCAAGCCACACCCCGAGCCAATCACCAGAGGACACCTACCCCTTCCCCGACTCAAGGAAGTCCCCAACCCATAAAAACCTGCTCTAAACCTTGCTAGGGGCTCAGTCTTTGAGAAGGATCCCACTGAGCCCGCCGGCATAATAAAGCTGACTCTCCTAACTCTGAGTGCTGCTTGGGTTCTTTCTGGTCTTGGATTCTGCAACAATGTCAGCCATGTGTCAGGGAAACCAGAAAGCATAAGTTTTTCTTGGTCGGCCATAACCTGAAATTAGTGAAGTGCTGTGGTGGGTTCATCCATCTGGAGACCAGAGGATGCTACTTACAAGGGCCAAGGAACGTGCCAGGGAAACACGCTATGCCACTTCTCAGCTTGAGATAGAAACATTTCAAACCCCCAGGGGAGCTTTGATATGCTCCGTATAATAGGCAGTGATCTGTTTTACTGATAAATGTATTTTAAAACTACTCGTTTCCCCGAAAATAAGATCTAACTGGAAAATAAGCCTTACCATTATTTTTCAGGCTGACATCCCTTGAACATAAGCCCTAATGTGTCTTTTGGAGCACATATTAATATAAAACCCGGTCTTATTTTCGGGGAAACACAGTAGAGAAAGCAAAAAATGTCAGCAAAGAAAATTACTAGTGGAGAGCAGGGAAAAGCCAAAAAAATGTAACCATGTTTAATAGTGAAGATTGTTTTCCTTATTAGTAAAATTTTTTTGGAGGATGAGGGGGATGGAGACCAATACCATGCCAAGAATACAAAAGGTCTTGAAAACACCCTTCACCTTGAAAATCAAGGATCCACATGTTGGAATCTTTTTTTTTTAAGATAATATTTTTATTTATTTATTTGTTTTTTATTTGGGAACAGTGTGTTTTTCCAGGGCCCATCAGCTCCAAGTTGTCCTTCAATCCAGTTGTGGAGGGCGCAGCTCAGCTCCAAGTCCGGTTCGCTGTTTTCAATCTTTAGTTGCAGGGAGCGCACCCACCCACCCATATAGGAATTGAACCTGAAACCTTGTTGAGAGCTCGTGCTCTAACCAACTGAGCCATCCGCCACTCCTGGAATCTTTTTTTTTTTTAGTCCAAGTATCTCTGTTTTTATTTAGTTACTAGTTATTTTATATATATTATTAGTTTCAGGTGCACAAGACAAAGTAATACTTAGACGTTTATCATTTATATCCCTCACACTGTGGACCCCCTCTCCCCCCATCCATTATCTCTCTGACATCGCACCGAGCCATCACATTTCCACTGTCTCCACTCCCAATGCTGTACTCCGCCTCTTGTAGTATATACATACATATATATACATATATATATAAAATTATAGTTGGCATTCATTATTGTTCAGCTTCAGGTGTACACTGCAGTGATCAGGCATCTACATCTTCCCTGAGGTGGTCTCCCAAATGGGAGACATGTCCATCGAATACCCTACAAAATCTTTACAACATTATTGATTATCTTCCCCAAATTAATTTTCAAAACCCCGTGGCCATCTTATGGTTACCAACTGTTTTCTAATCCCCTCACTTTCCCCCTTATCCCCACCCCACCCCGCCCATCTAACAACCCTCAGTTTTTCCTTTTTGTCTCCAAAACTGTTTCTGATTAGTTCATTCACTTATTCTCTTCTTTAGCTCGAATTGTTTTTTAATTGAAGTATTTATTGAGATAATTGTAGATTCACATGCAGTTGTAAGAAATAATGGAGACCCCATATATGCTTTTCCTAGATTCCCCCAAAGTTAACATTTTTGCAAAACTAGAATACAGGGGGGAGGGGGATTATCACTGTGTGAGGGATATAAATGATAAATGTTTAACTATTACATTGTTTTGTACACTTGAAACTAATAAACTAATAAAAAACAATGTTAAAAAAAGAAATGCGAAAGCAATTACACAGTTGAGGAAAAAAAACTAGAATACAATATCACAACTAGGTTACTGACATTTAATCAATCCATCCTACTGATTTACTCAGATTTCTTGTTTTCCTTGTGTAGGTGTGTGTGTGTGTGTGTGTGTGTGTGTGTGTGTGTGTATGTGTGTATCTAGCTCTGTACAATTTTGTCACCTGTGTAGGCGCATGTATCCATCACCACAGTCAAAATATTGAATGATTCCATTACAAGGATCTCTCCTTTTACCCTTTATAACCACACTCACCTGCCTCCCGCCCCAGTCCCTATCCCCTGGCCACCACTAATCTGTTCTCCATTTCTAAAATGTTGTCATTTCAAAAATCTTATGTAAATGGAATCGTATAGTATGTAACTTTTGGGATTAGGTTTCTTCATTCGACATAATTCCCCAGAGATTCACCCACATTGTGAGTATCAATAGCTTATTCCTTTTTTATTGCTCAGTAGTATTCCATGTTATGGATCTACCATAATTTTTTAAATCAGTCAACCACTGAAAGACATAAAGCTGCTATAAACACTCATGTACAAGATTTTGTGTGAACATAAGTTTTCATTTACTGGGATAAAGACCATTTAATGACCAGGTGTACAAATGCTGAGTCATATGATAGTTGCACATTTAATTTTGGAAGAAATTGCCAAACTTTTTCTAGAGTGTCTATGTCCTTTTACAGTCCCATCAGCAATGTATGAGTAATCCAGTTTCTCCTCATCTTTATCAGCATTTGGTGTTGTCACTGTATTTTAGCCATTCTCATAGGTGTGTGTTGTTATTATGGTTTTAATTTGCATTTCTCTGATGGATAATGATGTTGAACATCTTTCCATGTGATTATTTGCCATCTGTATATCCTCTTCAGTAAAATATCTGTTCATGCTTTCGGCCCATTTTCTAATTACACTGTTTATGTTTTCACTGTTGAGATTTGAGATTTCTTTGTGGAATATGTGATTTGCAAATATTTTCTCCCAGGCTGTAGCTTGCCCTTTCGCTGTTTTCACATGGGCTTTTACAAAAAAAAACTTTTACTTTTAACGAGATCGAATTTATCCATTTTTTTTTTTTTTATGGATTGTCCTATTGGTGTCAAGTCTAAGAACTCTTTGCCTAGTCCTAGGTCTCAAAGATTTTCTACTTTTGTTCTAAAAGTTTTATAATTTTATATTTTACATTTAATTCCAAGATCCATTTTGAGTGAATTATTGTATAAGGTACGAAGTTTAGGCCGTGGTTCATTTTTTTGCCTGTGGATGTCCAATTGTTCTAGCACCATTTGTTGAAAAGTGTATCCTTCAGTAAAATGCTTGTGCTCTTTTGTCAAAAATCGGCTGAGTCTATTCGTGTGGGTCTATTCTGTGTCCTCTATTCTGTTCATTGAGCTCTTTCTATGTTCCTCTCTCTTTTACAATACCATGCTGTCTTGATTACTGTAGCTATGTAGTAAAACTTAAATATCACATAGAAATATTCCTCCCACTTTATTCTTTGTCAAGATTGGTTTAGCTATTTATTCTAGGGCCTGTACCTTTCTGTATAAATTTTAAAATAAGCTTGTCTGTGTCTACAAATAATCTTGCTGAGATTGTGATAGAAATTTTCAGTCCTTTCCTCTGAACTTGAACTCTTAGCTCCAGAAGAGATAAGTTCCCAGAGGTGAAAAGCATGGCATCACCATCTAGAGAGGAAAGTTTACTCTGGGTCTGGAGCTTACAGACCTGTATTCAAATCCTAATTTTGCCAGTTACTAGCTGTGGACCTTTGGCAAGTCACTTAATTTTCTAAGCCCCAGTTTCCACATCTGTTAAATAGGATAAAATACCTAAATGAAATAATTAGATGGTTCGGCACTGAGTATCTGAAACATAATAGGTAGTCAATAATGGTAACCATTTGAATTTCCAGAGCAACAGGTATTTTGGAATAGAATTAGGAACATTTTATACAGGCAGTTATATATAACATTAGGAACAGGGCACAGAGGTGATATAACAGGGTTAATCCTAAATGATCACAATCTCTGTAATCATTTACCCTTTTTTTTCCACGTTATTGGATGCTTTTATTGGCTTTTTAATAGATATCACTGTGAGACACCAGGAGGGTCATTCAAAGACATTCTCTTTATTAATTATTAACTTATTAAGTGAAATAGCCATTAGTGCTTTGTGGGCCTCTCAGGAGCTTCACACTCATTAGCCACCTGGGCTGCACATACCACTTCACCTTGCCTCTTTAAGCGGATCAAAGAGCACCTCGATTCCAACTGCTAATTGCCCAGGTGCTCTTCAAAATGCCCAGTCTTGCTTCTTTTGATCTAATGAGGTCTAACATCTAACATATAAAAAAGGCAAGTCCACTTTCTGGTGGTGATGCAAGAAAATTAATTGATTGGGAGAAGAATAATCAACAAATGAAATGGAGTCCTGCACTTGACTTTCAACCCCACATTCTTTGAGAACAAACAAGGAATCAAACTGATCTATGACTGGCTTTCAAATGTTCATGACTGTAAAAAAAAAAATGTTCACGATTGTGATCCACAGTGAGAGATATATTTTTATATTGTGATCTAGTACACACACGCACATACACACACAGACACCCAACTGAAGCAAAAGTTTAATGAAATTATATATATTTTTTACAATCTGATGCATGCTGAAGTTTCCCCTGTCTGCTCTGTCACTACTATTTTTTAATGCTGGATGCCACTACCGATGCCATGACCAGCTAATGACGAGGTCATATAGGCTCAGAGAGAACTGCTAGGCCACTGGGAACCACAGAGGTAAGCCCTCCACAAGCCTCCCTGCGGCTTGGTGTTTCACTCAGTCTGGCTGTGAACAAAGGCTCTCTTTTTCTCCTCTCAGGATCACAGTTTTAAAAGTCAGCAACATTTCAAGGGAACTCCCCTGAAAATTGAAAATGTTTGTATGAGTGTTTCTAAATTTTCTCTGCCTGGAACACAAATAGAAGGAATATGAGTAACATTCATTCAGCAACTGAAGTTGGCCAGGCGCATCGTGGAGGGGGCCATGTTTCACTTCAGCTTTGTACCACAGGCTTCAGGGAGATAGACAGGGCTGCTCAGGACTCCTTCTCAAATCAGCCCAGCCCGTGTGTGTGTGTGTGTGTGTGTGTGTGTGTGTGTGTGTGTAGAGGGGGCAGAAAGCAGAGATCCAGTTGCTATTACTGCTTAAAACATAAAAATACCACCACCACCACCCCTGTATGACTCCTGTCTCCTTCAGCCTTTCCTGACCACACTGGCCACAAGGCCCCTCTGTCCACATCACCCAGGAGAGCTAGTAGGTACAGAGACACTCCCTGGCCAACAGAGTGAACAGGGTGGAGATGGAGCTCAGACTTCTGGAACCTGGAAACCCAAGCAGTTTCTGCTCCCTAGAGCGGAGACTTGTGTGGGCCTCCAGGAAAGACTGTCCTCTGCTCTGTGAAGCCATCAGACTCAGTGCATATAGAAAGGCAGGGCCCACCCCTTGCTCTTGGGGGTACACTTGAACACAGTCTCAGAAAGGGAAGTGAAATGTCCTGTTTGATAACAGAGAAAAGGAATATTTTTCAAGATAAAAAAAAGTTAATCATACATGTAACATTTAAAAAGGAGGGGGAATTGCTATGTTTTATCAGTGCTGTGTCTCCCAGTCCCCCAGACTTTGGAGTTTTTTGGAGAGAAAGATTACTTGACTCTGTGCAACTTTAGGTTACCTGGTGTCCCCAAAACTATTGTTTGTTCTTTTGGAACTCTGAGCAGCAATTTTCAGGCAACGTGGACTGGGGTGAAGAAGGGGCTGGCAAGCAGACAGGCAGACGGGCTGAGGGTCTGGACTTGACTGGCCTCTTCAGCTCTGACAGACCCCTCTGTGGGACTGTGTGTGACATATGATGGGGTATGCTGCAGACGGGAAAAACCAGCCTCTGTTCCCGTGTGGGGCTGAGGAGGTGGGCCTTAGACTGGGAGAAAGGAAAAAGTCCTCCCTGGGAGTTTGGTTTCAAAAACACAGGAAGGCCTGGGCTTTCCCAGTGCTTGCGGGTTGTGGAGGAATTTAAACCAGCCCAGGTACAGAGGCCTCTGAGGGTGCTGGCATCTGGGGGTTCTGCCAACAACCACATACAGCTGTGGTCAGAAGGACTACTTACTTCTCTTGCATTATACCCAACCCTTTGGAAAAGTCTCCTTTGCTACTCAGCTGGTGTGCTCTTCTGTGCTGTGATGGACTCAGTAAAAGGGCCTAAGCTGTCCTTAGTCCGGAGGGTCAAAGGGGAGAGTAGGGTTCCCTCCCTTGAAGTCTGGGTGAAGATGGCAGAGGGGACCAACAGCCAAGGACAGCTGTGCCCAGCAGACAGTGTCCTCTGGAGGGCAGCATTGTGGTGGCCTGACAAAGAGGTGGGTGGGCCTGAGGGCTGTTGACCAATTCTTGTGAAACCAAGGCCCAGCCAGGAGAGAGTCCTCTTAGAAACAGCCAGGGGGCTTTGTGAAAGGGAATTTTCCAGTGATTAAGCTTCTGGGAATTTGAGTCTTTGTGTGGAAAACATTTTTTAAAGGGGAAAATATGAATCTTTTGTCTCTACGTTTTCTCTCCCCTTCCTTTTATTTTTTTTTATCAGTTTCAGGTGTACAAAACAATGTAATAGACATTTATCATTTATATCTCTCACACAGTAATAATCCCCCTCCCCCCTCCCCTTCCTTGAAAGAACCAATATAATGAGGTCATGGTGTTCCTATTGGCTGGAGCAAATACTGTCTTCAATGCCTACTTGGGGTGCTGGGAGGAGAGAAAGACTGGGGTTAGTGGCCTATTCACCAGATTTCCCCCTAAAGTGTTTATTTCTTCTGACAGTGCTGAGAAGCCCAGGCTTGATTCTATCAGGAGAGATGCCTGGAGCCACTAGTACTTTGGAGCATTGCTAGTGTTCACCAGTATTCCCAGTTCTCTCCTTCTGGTCACGCAGGAGGACCACACTTCCTGTCTTGGTGAAGTTAAGTGTGGCTGTGTGACATTTTGGGCCAATGAAATCTGAGAAGTAACAAGTGTTACATCTAGGTGGAAGTTTTAAGAGTAATGCATGATTCTCCCAAGCTTTCCTTCTCTGTTGCAGCAAACTCTAGAGTCCGTGTTTGGATAACAATGTCCTAAAATAGCAGCTCCTTCATCAGCTTGGTTCTCTGAGTGGCTCCAATGAGCAGAGCCCCCTAATAAGCCCATTTTGGACATGTTGCATAAACAAGAAATAACCCTCAGTAAGATACTGAAAATTGTCGGGGGAGGGAGCATTTGTTACCACAGCATAAAGTGATCCGTCCTGACAAGTATGCATAGTTTTTCTCAGCACAATTCATAGGACCTTTATATTTCCGAAAATACTAATTAGCCAATGATGGGGTGAGAAAATAAATTCAAAACTGGGAACTCTCCACTCCCCTTTCTCTCATGAGAGCTCATAATGGTCACAATTCACTGGGAACTCATTCCAGGCAACTCTGGATCTGTTTGACAGTAAGTAACTCCCACATTCCCAGAATTCTACTGGGCTAGGTAGCTCTATAAAAATCTGTCTCCCTGGAGGCTATTTCACTGTTGATACTTGCTCAAAAACATTCAGCCAAACAAATGTTCCTTAAAAAGCTGGCCATCTAACCACCCAGGCAGAACTGGAGCAGCATTTTGAGGCTGGCTCTCAGGAACTCCGTCTAAATAAAAGGAAGGACATTCCTCCCAAGGCAGCATCTTGTTCCTCAGTAACGCAGGCTGCATGTCTGCTGTGGGCTTCCGTGGTTACCCAAACGCAAAGATCTGGTCTCCACAATTCTCGTGATCCTCACTCAGTTCCCATGGCCACAACACATGGTTTGAACAAACATTTCTGACCTCATCTGGTTCTCACATTTGGAAAGTAAGATATTTGGAGAATGAATTCATTTTGAAACACTAAAATCAATATACGGATTGAGAATTTTTAAGTATGATCAAATGAACACAAGCCACGACCTAGGAACCTCATTTTCCACCCACAGGAAAAACGATTGCTTAAAAAATCATTTAGGTGCCGGCCTGGTGGCTCAGGCGGTTAGAGCTCCACGCTCCTAACTCCAAAGGCTGCCGGTTCGATTCCCACATGGGCCACTGGGCTCTCAACCACAAGGTTGCCAGTTCAATTCCTCAAGTCCCGCAAGGGATGGTGGGCTATGCCCCCTGCAACTAGCAATGGCAACTGGACTTGGAGCTGAGCTGCGCCCTCCACAACTAAGATTGAAAGGACAACAACTTGACTTGGAAAAAAATCCTGGAAGTACACACTGTTCCCCAATAAAGTCCTGTTCCCCTTCCCTAATAAAATCTTTTTTAAAAAAATCATTTAGACAACTGTTGAAATTTCAATATAGTGTATATTTTAAATAATTGTATCATATTGATGACAAAGTTCCTGATTTTGATAATGGTATTGTAGATAAGAAAATGTCCTTGTTCTTAGGAAATACGTGCTGAGGTATTTAGGGGTAAAAGGTCATGATTTTTGCAACTAACTGAAATTGTTAATAAAAAAAATAGTGATATGGAGAGAGAGAAAGCAAATACAGTAAAATGTTAACAACTGGAAAGCCTAGGTGAATGGCCAAAGTGTTCATTCTACTATTCTTGCAATTTTTCTGTAGGTTTGAGATTTTTCTAAATAAAAAGTTGTTTTAAAAAATCATGCATGCTCCAGCTTAGTTACTTTCAAACTTTTTAATGCTAACCCACAATAAAATACAGATTGTATGCAGCAATCCAGACAGACACATACATACATATATAATCTGAACAAATGCATTCAAATTAAATATAAAGTTTCACAAAACAATACTTTTATAATATTTCATGTGATGCTCTGTGACTTTTGTGTTTTATCTTTTCTTTAAAATGCCGGTTGTGACCCATTAAATTGAGTTGATGACCACTAATTGTCACAACCCATTTGAACGCTTTTGCTCTCAGCGGTGCTTTCTGCAACATTTCTGATACTTAATATCACCTAGAGACACAAAAGAAATACTGTCACCATGAAGAACTGACAGCTCGGTGCACCTTGAAATCTGTGTGGGCTCTGAAAACCCACCTTCTCAAATACAGAGAGAGGAACTCAGGACATTAAGATTAGGGATTTCCAGAGTGTTGACAAATACAGTCAAAATCCCCATGTATGGATAACAGTTTGAGCAAGTATTTAGCAGACATACAGCCTGTGCTCTGATACTCAGGCCTGGGGACTTAGAGTTGGCCAACTCCCACCCTGAGAAATCTCTCATCCCCGCTTCCCACCCACTGGCTGCCTCCTTTCCTCTTGGCCATCAGTCAGCCCCAAAGTGTGCAGTCCATGATAATTTCCACACCTAATAGGATCATCCAAGCTGGAAACTCCCTGTCCTGCTAACATAGCATCTCTGTGTCTTAGGGATACTCTTCTCCACAAAACACTAAGAAAAGAGGATTTTTGTGGCCTCCCTGGAGATTCACAATGCATGTTTGTATATGAAAGATTGAAAAGTCCTGGCAGTAGAAAAACCTGTTTAACTTTTTTTTTTAATCTTAGGATTTTACAAATTTATTTGTCCTCAAACACTTCCCCCTTTTTTTCCCCTACCTTACCCTAAAGTTCCTTTGTGCCTAAGGCCACCCCTAGG
Source organism: Rhinolophus hipposideros (assembly GCF_964194185.1). NCBI lineage: Eukaryota > Metazoa > Chordata > Mammalia > Chiroptera > Rhinolophidae > Rhinolophus > Rhinolophus hipposideros. The sequence goes on from NC_138046.1 coordinate 94,527,123, forward strand.
AATCATTGTGGAGAAAATGAAATGGATCTTTCTTGTAACTGCTTCCTAACTTCTCAGACACCGGGAACTACTACCACCCTCTTAGGTCTAAGTCCCTCTCCCATTTCCCTTCTCCCCTGTCCTGTCCATCTTTCTGGATCCTAGTGTCCACAGGCCCAGGGGGAGGCGGATTGTGGTAGAAAACAAAGGAATTGGGCCTACTGGGCTGCCTGGCCAAGAGAACTAGCACAGTTCTTAGTATTTAGCCAATGGACTGACTCTAATTCAGGCATTGCAGTCCCTGTTTCCTGGAAGATGGTGGGAAAGGGATGGGGATGGAGACCTGAGGCCCTAGGAGCTCCCAACTCCTAGCCTTCTCACCGGAGGTCCCATGTTCATTCTTGCTTCTCTTTTCCAGTTGATGCCCATATGACATAGCAGAAATCCATACCCCACCCACTGCGTGGCATTTCCCAGGGTTGTACTCTTCCTAGGGCCATCTCTGGAGGCAAACTGTTCCTTCCACCTTCTGCTGGAACTTTCACCACCTACCCCCATTCTGTTCTCCTCTCCTGGCCACCCCACAAACACCCTGGAGCCCAGTTAAGTAAAATTTCTCCCACTGGCCCAGGCAGTTTGGGCCACCCCAGTGTGGCAGAGTCAGTCTGTCTGTAGGACAAACATCACATGCTGGGCCACACTGAGCAGGAGACTAGAGTGGAGGAGAAATGGGGTGTTGTGGCCCAAGCCTCCCACTCCACCGGAGAGAAGGCTGTCAGACAGCGAAGCATTGATTGGCCCCTGGGTGGTGTTGGCCGCTGCCTCCACTGGGGCCCTCGGGGCCAGCAGCTTGGAGAGGAGGCTGCTGAACCTGCTCACGGTGGTGGCCGCTGGCTCTGGGGACGGGCCTGGGCCGGACCTAGTGAGGTTCAGCTCCTCGGGGTTCACACAGAGGCCATCGGAGGAGCGCCCAAAGACCACCTGGCTAAGGTCCAGGCCAGCCACGGAGCCCGGGGAGGTGCAAGACACATCAGCAATGTGCCCAGAGCTCTGCATCCAGTCCTGCAGCCACTCCAGGCCGCAGTCACAGCGCCACTGGTTGCGAAAGAGAAACAGGCGGCCCAGGAAGAAGCTGGGCTGGAAGGCGGCCCAGGTGAGCACGGTGAGGCGGTTGCAGTTGAGGTGTAGAGCGAGGAGGCTCGAGAGGTTCTGGAAGGCGCCCTCCTCCACGAAGGCAATGCTGTTACGGTCCAGGTAGAGCAGCTCGAGCTCCGCCAGGTCTGCAAACCAGGCGCGTGCCACGTGGCCCAGCGAGTTGCCACCCAGGTTGAGCGTGCGCAAGTGGCGCAAGCCAAGGAAGGCGTCGGCCGGCAGCGTGGCCAGCAGATTGTCATTGAGCAGCAGGTGCTCCAGGGCACCACAGTCGCGGAAGGCGCCAGCATGCACGGCGCGCACGCGGTTGGCTTGAAGGCTGAGCGACTGCAGGCTCTGCAGGCCCTGCAAGGAGCTGGAGGCCACGGCCTCAATGCGGCCACGCTCCAGGTGCGCGTGTGTCAGGTTGGCCAGGCCACGCAGCGCACCGGGCACACGGCGGAACAGGTTGTCGAAGGCGGCGAACTCACGCAGGGCGGGCAGCTCGGCCAGGAGGCGCTCGGGCACACTGAAGAGGCGGCAAGCGGCCAGGTCTAGGCTGCGCAGGCGGCCCAGCGCGGCGAAGGTGCGCGCGTGCATGTAGCGCAGGTCGCCGTTGTGCGCCAGGCGCAGCTCGGCCAAACGTGGCAGGCCCTTGAAGGCGCCCGGGGTGATAAAAGACAGGTTGTTATGGCGCAGCGACAGGCAGCGCAGTGACGGCAGTGTGCCAAATGCCCGCTCGCCCAAGAAGCGCAGGCCGTTCCGGTCCAGGTCGATGGAGGCCGCCTCACACGGGAACTCGGCCGGCACCTGCAGGAGGCCCGCGCGGTCACAGCGCACTGTGCAACCGCGTTCCGCGCTGCTGCAGGCACAGGCCAAGGGGCAGGTGCGTGTGCAGGCCTCCTCGGCCCAAGCGCCGGGCAGGCCGAGGACCACTGCTGGGGTAGGGTTGAGGGAGGGGGAGAAAAGACCAAAAACGAACAACCGTCAGCCAGGGGATCAGTCAGGGGGTTACCGCAGGTGACCTACCTGTCTGCGCGGCAGAATTTGGCCCTTCACAAGTTCTCGTACTTCCTGCATAGCTGCGTCTTCCAAAAGGCCTCTTTCCACTTCCCATACCTTACACAGGATTCCCCACCCACGACGCCCTCCCCTTTGCCTCCCAGTTATCTCAATCGGCAAAAACCCAGCTGGAATCGCAGCACCTGACCCATTCTAAACCCCCTCCTGCCTGTATCATCACTGTGCTCTCCTAGAATTTGGCCTAGAGGGTGTGTTGTTTGCATGTGTAGGACACCCCACCCTAGAGTGTGGCCTACACGCTAGGCCTGCACTGCCCAATACCATAGCCACTAGCAACATGTGCCTCTTGAGCGTTTGAAAGGTGGCTAGCCCAAATCGATGTGCTGTAACTGTAAAATACAGACCAGATCTTAGACTTAATACCAAAAAACAAAATTGAAATCTCATCAATAATTTTATATGATTACATGTTGAAATATTTTAGATATATTGGGTTAACTAAATTATTAAAACTTAATGTCAACTGTTTCTTTTTACCTTTTTAATGGGGCTACTTGGAAATTTAAAAGTATTGTATTTCTATTGGTGCTACTTTAATCCCTCCCACCATAAAAATTCAATTTCTAAAAACCCCCATTGAGTAAATTAAGCCTCAAGAGAAGGGAGAATTAGGGAACAGAAGGTTGGAAATTAAAGAAAAGACTATCAATCTTTTTTTTTCTTTGTCACTAAAATTAAGCGATAAGGACAACATACTAAATAAACAAGACAATGACCTTATACATCTCAAAAGAATAACTGTGGACTCTGTGCAGTTAATTTTCATTCACCAGCCCCTGCTCTTTAGGGACTTTTTTTTACATCATCAAGGGAAAGAATGGTGTTTATAAATTTATTTTGTTCTGAGTGTTTGAATGGAGGATCAGATAAAGACTTCAAAAGCCCTCCAGTAGGCTTGCCACCTGCAACAAAGCAAAATGGCATGGCCTGCCTCCCTTTCGTAGCCAGCGGTCCCAAGCCCCATCTTGAGTTCCAATGGAAAAGGCAGCATGGAAGATGCACAAGTTTTGTTTTTCTGGCCAGGAGTAGCTCACAGGTAAAGTGTGCACAATCTGAAATTCTTGCAGAAGAACAAATAATAAACCCAACCACTGCTAGTCATAATTTCTACCCCTCCTCAGCGGCACTCCCAAATTCCTAGCGAACCCCCCTGGCCTACCATTCAGGCCCTCCCACCATGTACACATGACCCTGCCTTGCCTATCCACGCCCCTGTGGGAAACTGAAGGTGTGGCCACACAGGAGTGTGTAGAATATGCTTGCTGCTGCCTCTGTAGGTTTGCTCAGCTTCCAGTGTCTTTTCAGAACATCCGTTGTAGGCACTCCATGTTTTTTCAGGGCCTGGGAATAGGATTCAGCCCTTTCAGACATGGCTGGAGGACACTTAACCCTTTGAACAACCCTTCAGCTGTACACTGTAGCTAGTTTGACACTGTTGCGATATTCTGATCTTGACTTAGCTATTCTCTCCCCCTAAAAACTGAATTAGACACCAAAGTTCTTGGATGGACCCTGTGCTGAGGTTGGCTATAAACAGGGCAGCTGCTGGCCTGGAGAGACACTCTGTTAGAGAGACAGAGCCAAGATTATAACCTTAACTCCAGGCGTCAGCTAGACAGAGGCGGAGCTTTTTTTAATCAACTCTTCCAACTGGGTCAAGTAGAAAGCATCAGATTTCCTTACAAATAGTCCTTAATTCTACTCTTTTCTCCTTTCTAATTAACAGAAGTGCACTCTCAACCATATGACTCATGTTTCTACTTCACAATAGCTAACATTGTTCTGGGCACACTATATGGCTCAGTAAATGTTTACAAAATTAAATGGAATTGATGCCTTCCTCTGTAACGATTCCTGCTGGAGGATGTCATTTATTTAAAAAACAAACTCTTTGTCAAGGAATTCATGGGATTATGACAGGATACAACCAATTTGCTTGTATAATTCAAGAAATAAAAAATGTAGCTGCCAATTTTTTTTAAACACATACAAGAGGGGTGAAGTTTTTATTGTATAGCTTCTTTACCTTTCAAATTTTGAACTATGAGTGCAATACCTATTTCAGAAAATAAATTAACGTTTATTTTTAAACTTTAAACACTCAAGTTGTTGTCACTACTAGAGACCTATTTTCAACCTCTGAAACTTTGATAGCCATTAGGAATAACCAATTTACTGGATTATGTAGTGAAATTTAAATTAAATCAAGTAAATTCTCCGAACAGACAACCAAACTCCAGTATTAGTTTACCCAATCTGAAGACTAAGTATATGCCTAATAATCCAGAAAAGCAGGGCACCAAAACAAAATTTTAAAAAATAATAATACATTTGGGTGACTTCTGCTTGCAGTAAATGGCAGAGTAGCTTGTATCAGACTAATATCCCTGCTGATAGCTAGTGTAAACTCTGGGGGGAAAAATTTTTTTTAATTGTTTGAGGGCACTAGAAAGCAACCTAAACAGGCAACTAGAGTAGATCCAACCCTTAAAAGAAGAGAAGCAAACTAGGTGAGAGCCACATTTAACTGGCTTTTCCTCTCAGGCTGTTTTCAATTCACACTGCACACGAGAATAGAGCAGAAAGCAAGAGCCTTATTGGGCTTACAAATTAGAGATCAGAGTGTACAGCTGCCACAGTGGCTGGAAATTGAGAAGGGAAAACATGGAAAAGAGGGAGCCACAAAATTGGAATACAGACTCTCCTTACATCCTTATTTGAGTCCTAAGGTGTGTATGTGTGGGGTGACTTCAAGGAGCCAAGAACTGAAGGCCAAAAGACCTAAACAGAGATTGCAGTAATTTCCCAGTAATGGGAGACAGGTTAAGAGTTCAAGGTCCACCCAGTGGACCTTTTTACAAAGGGCTTGTAAAAATACCTGGAGCTTTCCATTGACAACCCAGGGGACCACACCTTAGGAATGAAGACCATTTCCCAGGACAAAGGGCAAAACTGAATTAGGCCTATCCTAACAAAACCTAAAACCAAGCCTCACCAGTATCATAGTGATCTGCCAGTAAGTTAATTAAATGCCAGAACTAAATTCAATACTCCTCCAAGGAAGATAAGAGAATCTAGAGTTACTATAACTACCATCTACAATATCCAGTATACAGTCAAATAATACTAGATATGCGAAGAAGCAGCAAAACATGACACTTATCAAAAGGGAAAAAAATAGTTGACAGAAGCAGCCCTGAGACAGCTCAGATGTTGGAATTACCAAACAAGGATTTATTAAGGAATTTATAGGGAACAAATGGATATGAGTGAAAACATGGGAAAATTGAATTTCAGAATGGAAACTCTGAAAATCTTAGGACTGAAATAATACAATGTCTGAAATTAAAAAAATATATGTATATTGAATAAGAACAGCAGATTAGACGCAGCAGAAGGAAAAATCCATGAACTTGAAAAGAGGTCAATAGAAATTACCCAAAATGAAGCACAGAGAAAAAAGATTGGAAAATAATATGATCAGAGTTTCAATGACCTGTGGGATAATATCGAGCAATTCGATTAAAATGCATGTATTTGGAGTCCCAGAGGAGAGAAAAGAGAGAATATGGCAGAAAAATAATTGAAGACAATTTCCAAAATTTGATTAAAAACAAGCTCAGCAAATCCCAACTAATATCACACACACACACACACACACACACACACACCTAGGAACATCATAGTGAAGTGGCTGAAAACTAAAGATAGAAAGAAAATTGGGCAGCCAGTTAGCTCAGTTGGTTAGAGCATGATGCTTGTAACACTAGAGTTGCCGGTTTGATCCCTACATGGGCCAGTATGAGCTGCGCCCTCCACAACTGGATTGAAACAACTGCTTGACTTAGAGCTGATGGGTCCTGGAAAAACACACTTAAAATAAATAAATTTTTAAAAGTTTAAAAAAAAAGATAGAAAGAAAATAATTTAAAGCATCCAAAAAAAAAAAAGACACATTACGTAAACAACACTAAAAATGATGACTGACTTATCAGAAATAATGGAAGCCATAAGACAATAGAATTATATCTTTTAAAATGCTGAAAGAAAAGCAAAATCTGACAACCTCGAATTCTATATCTAATGAAAACATCTTCACAAATGAAGTAAAATAGAGATACTTTCAAGTTAGCAAAATCTAAGAAAATTAACCTTCAGCAGAAGATCTTCACAAGAAATGAACATATTCTTTAGCCTAAAGGAAAATGATACTAGATGAAAATCAGATCTACAGGAAAGAATGAAGAGCAATGGAAATGGCAAATATGTCACTAAATATAAAAGATTACTCTTTTCTCACCTTAATTGCTTAACAGACAAATGACTGTTTAAAGTAAAAATAATGCTGTATTATGGAGTTTATAATATATGTAAATGAAAATATGATAACAATAGTATGAAGGATAAGAAAGGAGGCAAACTGAATTGCACTCTTATAAGGATCTTACATTATTCATGAAGTGCTATAAGATTAATTCAAGGTAGACCATGATAAATTAAAGATGCATATTGCAATCCTTAGAAAATAAAAAATAACATTGACCCCTACCTCACACAATACACAAGAACTCATTTTAGATGAACCATAGACCTAAACATAAAGGTTAAAACTATAAAGCTTCTTGAAGATAACATAGGAGAGTATCTTTGTGACCTAGTGGTAAGCAGAGATTTCTGAGGACAAAAAAAAAAAAAAAGAATAAAGAACTAACCATAAAAAAAAAAAGTAATAAATTGGACTTCACCAAAATTAAAAACTTCTGTTCTTTTAAAGAGAATAAAAAGATAGGCCACAGACATCTCATAAAAGACTTGTATACAAAATATATAAAGAGCTATCAAAAATCAATAAGGAAACAGACAATTCAATTAATAAATGGGCAAAATATTTGAAGAAACACTTTACCAAAAAGATATACAGAAGGCAATAAACACATGAAAACATGATCAACATCATTATTTGTCAGGGAAATGCAAATTAAAATAACCACCTGTTAAAATTAGAAAGACTGACCATACCAAGTGTCAGAGAGCATATGAGACAACTGGGACTCTCTTATACTGCTAGTGGGAATGTAAAATGGTGCAACCACTTGGAAACAATGTGGCAGTTTCTTTAAAAGTTAAACATACACCTACCTTATGACACATCCATTCTACTCCTAGGGAAATAAAAGCATATGTTCACACAAATGACTTGGCATAAATGTTCACAGCAACTTTATTCATAATAACCCCAGACTGGAAACAACACAAACATCCATGAAGAGTTGAATGGGTAAACAAATTATGATATATCCATACAATGGAACTCTACTCAGTGATAAAAAGGAATGGACTACTGATATATGCAAGATGGATAAATCTCAAGATAATTTTCCTGGGTGAAAGAAACCAGATAAAAAAGAGGACATACTGTATGATTCCACTTACATAAAATTCTAGAAACTGCAAATTAGTCTATAGTAACAGAAAGATCAGTGGTTGCCTGGGGATGGGTGGGGAGGCAGGGTGGGGCAGGAGGGAGTGATTATAAAGGGGCATGAATCTTGGGGGTGATGAATATGTTCATTATCTTGATTTGTTAAGGATACCAGGACCGGAAAGAACCCAAGCAGCACTCAGAGAGTTAGGAGAGTCAGCTTTATTATGCCAGAGGGCTCAGCGGGATCCTTCCCAAAGACTGAGCCCCTAGCAAGGTGTAGAGCAGGTTTTTATGGGTTGGGGACTTCCTTGAGTCAGGGAAGGGGTAGGTGTCATCTGGTGATTGGTTCAGAGTGTGGCTTGGAGGGGGCTATGCGGAAGTGGGTGGGGCTTAGGCTGGGGACTTCTCTCTTCCCTGGGGCCACCATTTTCGGTCAGTTTCTCCATCAGATTGTGCTGATGGTTTCATGAGGGTATACTTTGAATACATTCAGTTTGTTATATGTCAATTACACCTTAATAAAGCTGTTAAAAAAGATAGAATTAAGAAAAGGAATAACATATATATATAATTCATGTATTATATATATGTAATATATATGGCTTGTGTACAGAATATAAAAACAACTCCTACAAATGAATAATGAAAGACAACTAAATAAAAATGAGTAAAAGACTTGAACACTTTACGAAGACTATATTAAGTAGCCATCAAGAACATGAAAAGTTGCTCAATATCATTAATCATTAGGGAAATACAAATTAAAACTACAATAAGATTTCCCTAGACACCCACTAAAATGACTAAAATTCAAAAGACTGACAACCCCAAATGTTGGTGAGGATATAGAATAACTGGATTCTCTTACATTATTGGTGGGAGTGAAAAATAGTTCAATATCTTTGGAAAACTTTGGCAGTGCCTATTAAAGCTAAACACATGCCTACCCTATGACTTAGCAGTTCTACTCAAGAGAAATTTAAAAAAAAAAGTTCACATAAAGACTGTACAAGAATGTTCATAGTGGCTTATTCATAACAGATAAAAACTGGAAATTACCCAACAGTACAGGGGAGAAGTAAATTACAATACATTTATATAATGGAATACAACGCAACAACAAAAAGGAACAAACTACTGATGCAAACAACAAAAACATTAATGTTGAACAAAGAAACTTGACACAAAAGGGTGCATACTATACAATTACATTTATATGCAGTCCTAGAACAGAGCTGCTGCCAGTGGGAGCTCAACAGAACAGGTCTACAGGTGGACTCCATCTCAAAAGACAGCAAATATCTACAAGACATAGTTTAGGAATGTTACCTATAATATGAGCATGTATGATGCTACTAAAATTCATCAAATTTTATGGGTTTCTTTTGCTCTTATAACAACCAACTTTTAATTAGTATTTGCTCAGGGCTAAGCTTGCTACATACACTATTTCATTTAACCCAACAATCCTGTGAGGTATTATTCTCTTCTTCTCACAAAAGTGGAAACAGGTTCAGGGTGGTTAAATGACACCAACATTTGTTCTTTGTCTTTCCACTATACTGTACTATCTCCCACCCCACACACTTAGCCTTTCTGAGCTTCTACTTCTTTAACTGTAAATTGGGTCTGCACTTCCTGACCTTTTGGAGCCCTTCTGGTTCTCATTTCCCATGGTTGAACAGCAGCTGTTGCCAACCACTGCGTCTAAGAAAAAACACCCTACTCAGAGCCCCATGTGTGACTCTACTGCCTCCTCCCAGCCACAGCTGTTTGGGCTGAGGGTGAACATTTGACCTACGCAGAGTTAATCAGATTCATTCCCTCCCAGTGAACACGGAACAGACAGTGAAATAATGTGAGCACCAACCTGTATGGCATTGGGGATGGGATTTGTACCAAAACCACATGCAGGTCAAAGCTATAGGGAAGCAGGAGCCAAGGACAAGGTGAGAAAGCTGGTGTGCAGAGAGAGGACTAGCTCCAATGTGAGAATCAGAGATGGAGATCAAGGAGAGTGGGAAGCTGCTGGACAGCTCTCTAGTTCCCATAAGGCCCTGCTACAGCTGTTTCTGTGATGTTTCACCTGTGTCCATTTCAGAAACCCACTCAATCCATCTACGTGGACGAGTGGATTTCTATTCCTTACTACCAAAGCATCTCTGATAGTTGTGGACATTTGACATTGTTTCTGGCTCCCCAGCACCCTTTAAGCACTCTTTCTACATTTAGGGAATTTTCTACATAAGTTCTACCTCCACAAGATTGAAACCACAAACTCTCTTTCCCAACTTCCCTTGCAGCTAGGGCCCAAACATGTGACCTAGCTTTGTGGATTACACACACCCAGCGAAACTTGGATTCAGAAGTAAGCACCAGGCAGAAACCATTTTCTGGCCAGGATGGTGGCATGGGCATCTGGCTTTCAGGCTCCCCTGGTGGAATTTCTGGCACCCAGCATGATTCCTGTGAGCTGCCAGGTGTGTCGCCAGTGGCCACAGGGTCTTTGCTGGAACTGCCCCACTACCTGGTTTAAGCATTGCTTAAAGTGGCCTCCAATCCGGAGATCTGGGAACACCTAACATCCCCGAATAACCCCTTCTTGGCTTCAATAGCCTACAGTGAGTTCTATGGCTTGCAGCGAAATTCTTGAGCAACATCCTGAGTAAGACAGTTTCCCTTAATCTCTCGAATACCATTTCCTTCTGGCCCCTCCCCCTTTCCCTGAAGAACCATGTGAAGTCTTCACCTTGAAAGAGAAAAACTACTCGAATTCAGGACCAGGCTGTGACCCTCAACCAAAAGGAAGCTCCTTACCACTCTTTGCCAGGAAATATAGAAAATTGAATTCAAAATTATTTAGGCCATCCCTGACTTTTCCAAATCCAAATGAAAAGTGGCCTCTCCTGGAACCAGCAGTGATCATTCCAAAAACAAATCTCCTTGGCTGTCCAGAGCTAAGTTCCATGGGAATATTCTGGCCAGAAAAACATTTACCAAATTAAAATAAAGATCACAGTTTGTGAGAAGAGAAGGTCAAATTCATCGGCAATTGCTTAGCAATTTTTCTTCTCACACTGGTACTTTTGGGAAGGATCCATGTGGAAATCTGGAAAGGCTTCAGCGCTTTTATTCCCAGTCTGAGGTAGGGAAAGAAAGATGAGAAACTCAGCAGGACTGGCCTGAGTTTAGGACTGGCCCCTGCTCAGCCAGCCTCTGTTATAGCTCCAGGATTCACATGTGGGGCTTTCCAGAGTAGTCAGTCTGGAAACACTCATCCTGAGGGTGTGGCCTCTCACTCTAGTTCTCTCAACAACTCTGATGACACTGCCTTTCATCCCTGCTCTCTCATACTGCTTTTTTTGTTTGGGATTTTTTCTTTCACCTCAGGTAACCTTTCTGCATCTCATTTTTCTCATCTGTAACAGGCAGACAATTATGAGGAAGAGATGAGTTGGAATGCTTGAAACAGCTGTGAAAGCATTGGCCAAAGCTAAGAGCAGGCTCCATTGAGCCAACTGTTATCACAGGATTAAATCTCACCAAGGGACCAGTACTTCAAGGACCATGTGGGAATCTGCCCCCAAGTGGAAAGCAAGACACCAAGTGTCAAAATATTGATGTTATTACTACAAGTAGACTGCGAGAAGAGTCTAGCATAGTTCTCTACCTGGGCTGCACATTAGAATCACCTAAGGAACTTTTAACCAGCTCTCAACTCACAATGCCCAGGCCATACACCAGACCAATTACATCAGAATCCAGGGGTAGAACCAGGCATTGATACTGCTAAAGTTCCATAGGTGATTCTAACATACAGCCCAGGTCAAAAACCAAGGGTTTAGGTAGACCAATTTTATAAACATGGGATTCATCTGTGTGATATTCAATGTTATGAGGTATAAGATAGAGTTATCATAAGTCCCAGCAGTTTCACTCCTACGTATATACCCCAAAGACTTAAAAGCAGGTCTTCTAACAAATACTAGCACACAAATGTTCATAGCAGCAGTATTCACAATGGCTCAAAGATAGAAACAACAAATGTCCATCAATAGATGAATGGATAAACAAAATGTGGTGTATCCACATAGTGGAATATTATTCTGCCATAAAAAAGAGTGAAGTACTGACACATGCTACAACATGGATGAACCCCAAAAACATTATGCTAGGTGGCAGCAGCCAGACGTACAAGGCCACATATTGTATGATTCCATTTATATGAAATGTCCAGAATAGGTAAATCATAGGAAGTAGATTAGTAGATTAGGTAAGAGTGAGGCGTGACTGCTTAATAGGTATAGGGTTTCTTTTCGGAATGATGAAAATGTCTTGGAACTAGACAGAGGTGATCGTTGCACCTTGTGAGTGTTCTAAATGCCGCCGAATTGTACACTTTGAAATGGTTAATTTTATGTTATACGAATTTTACTTCAATAAAAAGAAATTTTTGTAAGGTGTTCCTGACTCTGGGCAAACAGCAGAGACGGGTCTCTGCTTTTGTGCTCTGGTCAGTGTACTGGGCAGCCCCTTCCTTCCCCGAGCTGCAGGGATATAGGATGGTGAGATTCACATGCCCTACAGAATGATGTCTTAATGCAGACCAGCTGAGGAATTTCTCCTTCATAGGCCCTCAGCTTTTTGAATATGTGCCTTTCCCCCTTGAGGTTTGCTAGAACAGTTACTCATGGAGTTTCCAACCACAGACTGAGTTTGAAGTGTTTCTTCATTTTCATTGTTTTCAAAGAACTTGTGCCTCATGAATTCAAAATAGCAAGGGAAAATATGGTCAATTTTCTGGTTTCAGCAAATCTGTTCAGCCACTTTGGCTCTACAAGCCATTCCTCTCCCACTCCTGGCAAATGCTACCCCAATTGCTTCACAGGCCAAGACCCAGTGCTTGATTTTCAGAACGAAATGGGCTAAGGGGAACAGAAATGCATTGGGGAGACCATCCTGTGGCCTCTGACCTCAGGTGACCCCAGAAGTTGCTTCTCACACTTTTTGTGACAGGAAAGAAAGCCTCATGGATTCATGCTCTAGCTTTGCTGGCTACTAATTCAAGTCATTGGGGATGGAAAAGTCAGTTTGTCTCTAGAAGGGAGATCTGCTGACGGCCTCGAAGTCTCTGTGCGTCTCGAGGTAGAGAGCTGTTCCATCTGAGGAGTAGACCACACGGCTCCAGAAAGAAAAGACCTTGGGGCCTAAACATTGATGATTGCCCCAAACTAGAAACAATTTAAATGCTCAGCAATGGGGAGTGAATAAACAAACAAATACAACCATGTGAGGCAATACTACATGGCACTCAAAAGGAAAAAGGAAAAAGAGCTATTGATCTTTACAATGACATCAATGAATCTCACACACATACTGTCTGACATCCCACAGTGCTTGACTCCCAATAATGAGGGATTTGTTCTCCTTGGGGTGCAGCTGCTCTCTCCCTACAGCTTTCCTTTTTCCTTTTAAATCAAGTTGATTGAAGTACACTTTACTTACAATAAAATGTACCCATTTGAAGTGTACAGTTCAGTAAGTACAACATATGTATACACCCATGTAACCACCAACCCAATCATTGTTTATAACACTCCTATCAGCCAGAAAGTTTCCTCAGGCCCCTTTGACAGCTGTCCCTTCCCCATCCTCAGCTCCAGGCAACCACCAATCTGTTTTCTGGACTATAGGTTAGTTTTGCCTGTTCTAGAACTTCGTATAAATGGAATCAAATGGTTCTTTCAGTCAACAGCATGCTTGTGGGGTTCATTTATGTGGTTCCGAATAGCAGTTGATCGTTCCTTTTTATTGCTGACAGCATTCCATTATGTGAATGTATCTCGATTTGTATATTCAGTCACCTGTTGAAGAGCATTTGGATTGTTTCCAGTTTTCACCTATTGTGACTAAAACTGCTGTAAGGACTTATGTGCAAGTCTTTCTGTGGACACTGTTTTCAATTCTCATTTATCTAGGACTGGGATTACTGGGTCATATGGTAAGTAGATGTTGAACTTCAGAAGAAACTGCCAAATTGTTTTCCAAAGTGGCCAGACCATTTTGCATTCCCACCAGCAGCATCCTCACCAACACTTATTATTGTCTTTGTTATTCCAGCCATCCTAGTGGATGTGAAGTGGCACTTCATTGTGGTTTTCATTTGCGTTTCCCTAACGACCAATGATGTTGAGCATCTTTTCATATGCTTATTTGCTACTTTTATATCTTCTTTGATGAAATAGCTACTGTGTTTACCCGAAAATAAGACCTAACTGGAAAATAAGCCCTAGCATGATTTTTCAGGATGACATCCCCTGATGCGTCTTTTCAAGCAAAACTTAATATAAGACCTGGTCTTATTTTCGGGGAAACACGGTATTCAAATTTGCTTGCCCAGTTTTAAAAATTGGGTTGTTTGTCTTATTATTGAGTTTTAAGAGCTTTTAAATATATGTATATGTATATTCTGGGTGCAAGACCTTTATTAGATTTTGTAACAGTTCTAATCTGGGTGGCTTCACCCATTCAACAAACAAATCCTTATGAAGCAACTACTATGTCTTAGACTCTAGAAACTATGAGGTGAGTAAAACACAAACTCTGGCTCCCTTTAAAGAATCACAGTTTAGGAGCAGCCAGGTGGCTCAGTTGGTTAGAGCATGAGCTCTCAACAACAAGGTTGCCAGTTCAATTCCCACATGGGATGGTGGGCTGCGCCCCCGGCAACTAAAGATTGAAAACAGCAACTGGACTTGGAGCTGAGTTGCGCCCTCCACAACTAGATTGAAGGACAATGACTTGGAGCTGATGGGCCCTGGAGAAACACACTGTTTCTCAATATTCCCCAATAAAATTTATATTTAAAAAATATCACAGTTTAGAGCAAGTTGCTGGTGAAGAACCCTGTAAAGCAAGTTAAGGAATTGGGATATTATGCTGTGAGATATTATGCAGGATGACCCCAAAGAGGTTGACATGGGGGAGGGGTGAGAGGCGAGGCCTTCCAGGAGACCTTCGTATCCAGAGAATTTGTTTCTGTTTTGCCCCAGATTTACTCTGTTGTGAGCCATATCTGATTCGTTTTGTTGGGCTCACTAAGTCATTTTTCTCTAGTTGAGGAAGCAGAGCTCTATCCCTGCCTGCTCAGGAACATGTTGTCCATAATTCTTGTGACTTGTAGTCAGAGGAATATTGTCTATGCTGCTGAGTGTGTTTTAAATTAAAGTGCCAGGGGATGTGGAGATGGTCATTAATTTTAAGTGCATCTATTGTTAGCAAATGATGTCACCGCTAAGCTCTCCAACTTGTCACAAGAAGTCTGGATGTATTTCTGGTTCCTGCAGCAGGGGCAGTTCCTGTTTTGCAGCACGCAGGCTGTGAACACTGTCTGCGTTCTGAGGAACAGGAAAGTTTTTGATGCACATTTAATATAACACTGGCTCTTGGAAGCAAACATTCTGTCCCAATGAGTCAATCAAACTTCATATACTTTCTAGGTAGGGGAAATGGCAAGGAGCTGGCTGTTTGTAATTATATAAATGTCAACCTCTGTCCTTTGCAGTCTCCTCGAGGTAGGCAGTCATGTCTATTTATCATAGTGTTCCCTGCACCTTGTTCCGATTTTTTTTCTCATTTATTTGCTGAGTCTCCCATAAAAGAATGTAAGTTTCTCAAGGACAAAGTCAATGCAATCATATCTCTCATAATATCCCTTGAGTGTATTGAAGGTACAGTGTATACCTGTTGATTCATTGAATAGAGCAAGTTTTCCTTTTTGAAAAAGTAGAATAAAGAGTAAAAATATATATAATATTACCATTTTAGAATTATCTGGTAAAATTTTTCTCTGACAGCACTGCAGACAGAGGTCTATTTGCATGGGTAGTTATAACCTCAAATAATTATATTCATCTGACAGTCAGAAAAGCAGATTCTTTGTTTAGAATCATTTACTGCAGAACTTAACAAGGGACTTTTCCTTGAGGTATCTCTGTTAGATTTGAGATCCTAGAGTTATAGTGCTGTGAGAAAACATTTGCAACGAGTCTTCTTTTTGTATTAAATCCCACAGAACAATAGGACAAGAACTTGGAAAAAAATTTGCAACACCATAATTACACAATTCCAACATGACAGTTTTCATTTTTTCTTCTTCCTTTAGGACAATAGTTTCTTAAAGGGATTTTTTTTTTTTTAACTAAGTGAGCTTAAAATATGTGACTAGAAAACCATGTAGTTTTTGGTGATTACACCAATGAATTCATATCTGAAATTAGAATTTAAAAAAGTCACCAAAAGATTATTTCATATATTTGGCTCAGGAGCTTTGTTTTTAAATAAACAAAAGAAAAGGCCCACCACCTACTGTTTTACTCTCATTCTCCATTCCCTCCCCCACAATCACACATTCAGTGAAACCTACTCCAAAGAACCAGTGTCCAGGTGCAGCTTTCATGGAAGCCACTTGAAGACCACTCTCCTTGGGCTTCCACACATCTTGCAGCATCTTCTATGGGCTTCCCCGCCCCTGCACCTATTGGCAACTGACTGCTCGGGGACAGAAATGGACCTCGGAACTCACCATGCAGCAGCAGGACCAGCATCCCGTGAACCTTTCAGGAACCTGGTGGCTTAGAACCACCCAGCTGTGGGATCCCTACCTGAGGGGAGAGAGCACAGGTCACCAGGTGCCCAGGAGTGGTCCCTGGAGAACCAGGACACTCAGGTCCTTTCTCACACCTCCATACTTCCTCCTGACTGCCCTGCTTTTCCCCTCTTCTTCTTTACATTCACTTCTCCCCATTAATCTTAGTGTTGGCTTAAGAAAAACCAGTAACAACAGCCAATCAGAAGCTCCCTGCAAACTGACAGCTTGAATCTGTTTGGAAACTCTTCATCAGGCTAAAACCCTGACAGCAACTCAGATGGACTCACTGACAGCCCAACAAGAAAATGGACAGAGAGAAAACCTCTGCAGAAAAACTTTAGTAAATAATCCCCAAATGTCACTTACCGTCCTGGGGGATCTGCCTGGTCCCGCTCCTCCTTCGAGGCGCCCTTTGTCACCCCCAGCCCATTCATCTCCCAAGTCAGGCAGCCACAGACACTAAAAATCATCTAACAGAGAAGTAAGGTGGGGGTGGTGAGCAGTGGGCAAGTAGGGATACTTGTTTGTGCAGGTTTGAGCGCTTATTTTTCCTTCTACAGATTTAATGGCAGGAAAATCCTGTATCAGATGAGGATTACTAGAGATGAAAGAATGTGTCTGCCTTTTGAATCAAAAAAGCCAGTGACAGATTTTGCTGACACACCAATCGGCTTTATCCCCAGGCCTTGGCCTCTCCATCTGCTGAGCCCCTTTTTCTCCTTAAACGCTCCGCAGACCTCACCTCCTGCCCTGACCCCAGCCCAGCCCCAACCAATATGCAGCCAGAAATTGGCTTCCTGACACCCAAATAGCGTTATCAGCATTTTCAACAAGGACATGTTATATAACTTGGAGAGGTGGGGAAAGCAGAGGACAGCTTAAAATTATGATGTTTTCCCGAAATGCAGGCTGCTGATTTTCTTTGGATGGTGGATGATCCAAAACAGACCGGGGAGGGCCCTTCACAACAATCTGGCTAGAATCCCAGCTTTGGGGTTGAGGCTGTGCTGACCACCACCCAAGGTAGCAGGTCCATGGGCAATTTTCAGAACCTGACTGGGGTTTCTCAGATCCATCAGGACTCAGTCAAGTCCTCACTACTCAGAGTGTGGCCCTCAACCAGCAGCAGCAGTGGCATGAGGAGCCAGTTAGGAATTCAGAATATCAACAGCCCCACCCCCACCCTAGACCTCTGGGATCAACATCTGCATTTGAACAAGATTCCTATGGACAGGAAAGCTCAGGAAAGCCTCAATTTGAGAGAGTGGTGGAGGGGGTCTGCTCAAGGTGGTGGAGGCAGTTCAGGTGTCCCCACATTTTTCTGGCCCCAGCAGATCCATCAGGCCTGGCTATAGGGTCTGGCCTTCTGCTTTCCTGGGACCAAGCTCCCAGGTATCCATGGCAACCTGCTATGTCCTGGCCACGCTGGCCTTGGTGTGCCCAGGCTGATGGGCAGAGGCCTGGAGTTCCCTTCCCCCAACAAGGGCTCTGGGTATAAATCTAAGCATCTGAGACTGCTGTTTCCTGGGGAATTTTTGTTTGCTTCCATTTGGGCCTTGAAAGCCAAAATATGGCTGAACTTGTCATAACCTCTGCTAAGAAGGAAACCATATGGGGCATGGGGTAAGGATGTGGGTGGAGGAAGCCCCCAAAATGAAGTCGCTGTCCCCAGGGTGGGTTTGCTCTGCCCAGGTGAGAGCAGTGAGCAGCACTCTCCTCGTGCTAGAGGCCTCCTTGCAGTCTTCATCCCAAACCTTGGTCCTACGAAGCCTCCACTCCTCCCCCAGCAGTAAGCCAGAGGCTGAAACATGGCTATCAAGCAGCCTGCTTGCACCTACAACTTTTGTTCCCAGCTTATTGGGTCGCCCTTGCCTTCAGTTGCTCTGGGCCAAGGATATCCCTGAGGAAGATCTTCTCTGCCTGTGCAATCAGACATTTCTCCTGAGTGGAAAGTAAGGAGCAACGAGAGACTCTCTCAGGAGAGAGGAAAGGTCCCATCCATTGGTGACTACAACTGGGGGAGACAAGTAGCCCTGTAGTGAAAAACTTGTTCTTAAAGGGGA
This sequence comes from Rhinolophus hipposideros, assembly GCF_964194185.1. Classification (NCBI taxonomy): domain Eukaryota; kingdom Metazoa; phylum Chordata; class Mammalia; order Chiroptera; family Rhinolophidae; genus Rhinolophus; species Rhinolophus hipposideros. Next base: position 94,545,454 of record NC_138046.1, read on the forward strand.
AAAAAGCAAGTAAGGAGGAGTTGTCACAGGAAGTGTGATTACTGGCATGCCCCTAAGGAGAAACTTCAGACAGGACCCTGTTAACCACAGATCAAGATAGCCTGATCCCCAGCCAATTGGAGTTTGCAGGGTGGGGCTGAGGGGTGGGAAGGCAGTTTGCACCCGCGCTGGCTCTCTGTCACATTGCAGTTGGCAGTTGATAAGAAGGGGCAGGAAAGGGGAGGGGCTGTGCTAAGCGAGCGTGTGAAATAAAAGCGGCCCAGGATGCAATGCTTTTCCTTTGCAGGTGGCCTTCTAGAAAAGCTGCTCTCTGCAAAGAGGGTGGTGGTAGGGGGCCCTAGTGTTGCTTTGTAACTGCTGCTGCATTGGTGGGGGGCAGCCAGCAGGGACTCAGCAAGGGGCCTCTAATGAAAGAAGACAGAATTCCTCCTTCTGGTTCCTGAGTAGAGACTTTCAGCAGCTGTCTGTGGGGAGTTTCAGAGGGGACTTGAATATTAAACCAGATTCCTTGTATTTCTCTTCTCCTAGCACCTCCTGCTTGCACACATGTACACACACCACACGGAGACAAGACCATTCTGCGGGGGCAGAGGGCACAGGCAGCTTTAGACTGACAGCAAGTGAGACAAGGCCAGGTGCCCCATTTCATCTGATATGAGAGGCAAACTCTGCGATTGTTTCCTTCGACCCTTTGTTTCCAGATGAGGAACCTCGGGCCCAACTGCAGCATGAAATGTCCTTATGCTTAGTGCAGATTCCCCCAGTAAAGCAGATCCAGAGACAAGGATATGAATGGAAGTACTTGATTTGGGGAGTGAGGGAAAGCACCAGCAGGAGTGTGGGGAAGGTAGAAATCAATGGTGTTATCACGCAAGTTGTCACTGTGGGCAAGTGGCACCTAATCCATGGCAAATTCTGGGTGACGGTGTAGAGCACACATCTCAGAATGATCTCAGCTGCAGGGTAGGGAGCCAGGATGTTTATCCACCAAATCCCGCCCTTGGTAGAGGACTGCTCCCAGAGGAGATGAGGGCTGTTCATTATCCAGCAACCTCTGGCTACCAGGCAAAATGATGCGATACACTGATTCCTAAAGAAAACATCTTTCCAGGATCATCTCTCCGCAAATCAAAAGGCAGAATTCCTTCTGAAAGCTGGGAGGAACTAAGCTTCCCGATTTGGAGTTGGTAAAGAAGTGCCCACGACCAAGGTGACATGGTGCAGGAGGGGTATTGCCACTTTTGCCCAATGCAGGGCTGCCTTTGATGTAGGTGATGTTGGATCTGCCAGCAGTTTCTGAGTGCGGGCCGGGATTGTCTCGTGAAGCCGAAGAATGGAAACGCGGACCAGGGAGAGGCAAAGAGTTTTAAAAAGAGGACAGTTTATTAGAGGCAGGAGAAGAGGTTGCAGCTCCTGAACGGGAGGGGGTCCCGAATGGGGGGTGCCCCATGACTGAGGCAAAACCTCTTACTTTTATACCTTCCCTTGCCTGCTTGGGGAAGGGGAGCTGTTTGAAGAAAGGAACTTGTTTTAAGAAGGGAACTGGGGCGCCTTCTAATGAAATTCATCTACCAGGTTTGTTCTGCTCACCCATCCTGAAGGAATTAGCAAAGTAACCCACTCTTTATCTATCAGATCTGCTCCATTTTTCAGGCCAAAAGGAATTTTATGATTATCCTCAAGGCCTTGTTACATTATGTCCTGGAGCGAAGGAGTGATTTCAAAACGTGAAGTTTTAGGATATGGCTGTCTTTGTTTATTCCACCAGGGACCTCCCTGTCTACCGAGGGACATGCTAGCTGACCTGTATCACCTTGGGACGGGGCGGTAAGGTCTCATCCTGCTCTGATGGATGAGGCTGCTCAACCCCCCCCCCCCCCACAGCCAGTGGCCCCACCCTACATGGTGCAGCGAGGCTGGAGGCTTTGCCTGTTATTCGAAGGACACAGATTCACCTCCAGCCTTTCTGCACTGTGGTCACAGCTCAGACACCCCAACCCTGGATGGCTGGTCCCTGGGCCTTTGCTCCTTTCTTTCCCACTTCTCCACCTGCTGAAAGCCCATCCTTCCCAGCAGACTTAGCACAAATACTACCTTCTCTAAGAAATAATCCCCTTCCTGGCACCCTACCTCCTTGCCCACAGGCATCAGTCTTGCCATTGACAGTGTCTGGATGGGCCAGGGCTGTGCTTGACCCAAGTCCGCACCCCAGCAACGCCTGGCCGCTACCACCTGCACACTGGGCAAGATGGAGGGTGAGCAGTAATGGGGCCAAAGGACATACCTACCCAGGTTCTGGGTACCTGGGGCCTCAGAACTCCCTGACCAACAGATTCTGAGCTTTCTTTTCTTAGTCCATCTTCCTGAGGGTAGACAGTGCCACCCACCACTATACACATGGGAGAAATGGCCCCTTAAGGGCTAGCTGTTTGCACCGAGGACATGTGTGGCAAAGGGCCCTTGTCGCGTGGGATGGACTGTTGCTGGGAAGAGTGGGAAGCCACACTATGAACCTTGAGCTGGGGCACTCTCTGTGCCACCACCTTCCAGCTCAGAATTAGTAAAGAAGCACCAATACAAACATTCCAAACTTGGAGCTGGCCTCCCAGATTGTTATGAAGATATCTGACAAGATAAGAGGATAGGACATAGTTTATTTGACAGTTTGTTAGCTTGATGTATAACTTTAAAATATGTATAATATGGTATGTGGCCACCATGTGTACTCTTACCCCAGGTCTCACAAACATTCATGGAGAGCCTATGTTCAGCACACAGGCAGTGGTGCACAAAGGTTTGCTAATGAAGCCCATGTGAAAATGCGTGGAGCAGCTATAGAAAGAGAACTGGGGTGAGTGACAGCCTTAGCCTCTGGCCCCGCCTTTTTCTGACTTACCGTGTGGTCTCAGGATAGGCACCCTCACTTCCCTTGCCTTATACTCAAAACATATTCCATAATTTAGTTCAGACCATCACTCTTCAAGTGAGGAAACTGAGGCCTACAAAGGTTAAGTGACCTGCTCCCCAGGGTGACAGTCAGGTGGAGGTGAAGTTAGGAGCCAGTATTCCTGTCTCCCAGTCCATGGGTTTTTCTGGGACCCTAGCAAGACAGGGATACAAAGGATCCCCATCCCGGTGGCCACTCCGCTGCCTGCATGATAAAAGGAGGGAGAGATAGCCACTCCTATTCTCGCCAGGCACCCCTAAACTACCTTGACTGAACCAACCCATCCTGTGCCAAAAGCGCCTAACTCCTTTGTTCTCTATTAGCAAATCATCCTACTTTCCCTGTCGTTTCACTTCCGACCTTCCAGTAGAAACCCAGCTCCGTGGGGGCTGGTTTTAGTTCAGTTTGGGCTCACGGGTTCTGCAATTAAGGGACGGGAAGGGCAGTAAAAACAGTGTCTTCATTCCACTTCATTCCACTATTCCCCAGCGGAGTGATGTCGCCCCAACTGCGGGTCGGCACACAGTCGGGGTGCGAATTTGCGCCCCCTTCCGTACCCCGGGGCACAGGGCTCACCACCGCGGTAATGGAGAGGCAGTTGGCAGCCAGTCACAAGTCTGGACATTTCAGCCCAGTCCCGCCCTCCATCTCTCCCTGGGGAACTAGTTCAGCTCGCTAGCCCCGGTTGGCAACCCCGCGTGACACAGTGGTTTTTTTCCCCTTAAGGTCATGTCCTTGCGAAACCTCTGCAGCTTCTACTGGCAGCCTCTCACCCAGCCCCACCCAGCCCCACCGGGGGGAGAAGAGGTGGGGCAGCCCGACGCTGAGCTCCGCCCCACCCAGCGTGGTCGCCAGGGGGCGCCGAGGTTCCAGAGCCCCGGCAGTTCCCAGACCCCGGACTCCGCCCGCTCCCCGCCCCCGCCGCGCCATTCTCACCGACTCCGCAGGGCAAGGCAGGGGCTCGGGAAAGTCCCAGGGCGCGTCTGCGCCGGAAACGTTAGTCACGCACCTGCAGCCGCAGAGTGTCCGGCTGAAAGGACTGCCAGGGCAAGGGCCCGATTTGCCAAAGGTCACACCCTCGGGAGGGTCTCCGAGTGCTGTGCACCCCTGACCTTGCCACGTAGTAGTTCTGATGGTGGCTGATACCCTGTTTGCTCTTTCATAAAGGAACAGCTGGCCCAGGGTCCCTTCCTGCCATTTCACTCTACAAACGCTGTCCGCTGCCCAAAGATACACCTCCTTGGAGCCTATTTTGAAATCATCACTCTGCAATTGCACCTTAAGCAGGTTTCTCTTCATTTCTCAGTAAAAAGAACCAGCGCTCCTTGAAGAAAAGGCTGCTTCCAGATCTGGGCCAGGCAAAATACAACACGATCCTGGAACATATTATGTCAGAAGACAAGCCATCAAAGATATTTGGGTCGAAGGAAAGTTGAGTGGGTCCACTGGTCAAAGGTGGGACAAGCATGAATAAGAATAGTGACTGTAATGAATTGAAACGCATCAAATAAAATAAATATATTTGTTCAATCCATGAGTTTATAATGATACTTTAAAAAGAAAAACTCATCAGTAGCCTTTGGAGGTAACTAGGGCATTATTCTGAAAGGTGATAACTAAAGGGAAAGAATCAAACATTTATCTTGCCTTTCCTTTGTGGACTGTATTTCAGGGTAATCAAATACACTAGTTGATGAAGGAAAGGTTTTCTTTATAAAATAATCACAGCTAATAAATGCAGATGTGATAGAATGAGGAAATCACTATGTTGCAATAAAACCGTGGCTATGGATTTCTTAACATGTCCCAAAAATGGCATAACCAGACATTAGGCGCCTGCTGATGTGACCTAATACAAAGTGCACAGCATTATCACTGACGCTCAGGGCCAAAAGAGAAAAAGAACTTGAAGAATCTAATCAAGCCTCCAAATCTAGCTACTATTTAAAGAAATATGAAGGGTGGAAAGATGTTGAAAGCCACCAAAGATACAATCAGTTTAAATATACAGACTGTGGAAAGTTCTACAGGGCAAATGATCCAGTTTTTCCAACAAATGAATGGAATGGAGGAGGAGGGAGAAGAAAGGAGATGATTTGTTAAGTTAAAGAGACTTAAGAAAAAGCAATTTTTGGACAATTTTGAAGCAATCAGTAGAAACAACCTACAGATTGATTATTAGGTAATATACATAATTGGTTTTCTGTTGTGTGTGATAATGGTATTATGGTTCTATTTTTAAGGTTCTTATATAGAAGGAAAAAAAAAGAAATATTTATGGTGAAATGATATGTCGGGGATTTGCTTCAAAATACTCCTACAAAGCAAGTGGCAGGGGAAAATTGAAACAAAAATAGCAGAAAGTTGATAACTGTGAAAACTGGGTGATGAATATATGGGTCTCTCTAGTTTGTATGTATTTGAACATTTTTCATAATAGCTTTTAAAAAGTATGCCCCTCATTTAGCCCCGTTCATATATATAACTAGATATATTTGGTGAGAAGAAAATTTTCTGTTTTTCTCTGCATTTACTGCCATGCATTCCTATCAACTTTCCTGTATTTCCTTCATTTGAAAATGAAAATAACTTATAAAAAGTGAAATAGTTAGCAATCGTTTTTTCCTTTTTTAAAAATCGAGAGCAGTTCTATACGTAATGCAGAACTCAAAATGGTTAAACTAAAGACAAAACTGAGAATTAGAACGTCTGAGTTTTGTGGCCGATTTGATTTATTCTTTTTTGTTGTTGTTTAGATAACTTTAGGAGGTCATTTATAATAAACAATAATTTCTTATGGACCCCAAACTGTGCTGTTTTGGCTCGGGTGTCTAGCGTGTCAAGGTTTGAACAAATTTGTGGTCTTCATTTAAAGCCTGTGAATGTGAAGTCTCGGTCAAAGCAGAGCAGAAAGGTTAAGCTCTTTGTTGAGCTGTGGGGAGGCAGCTTCCTTCTACCAAAACCCTTCCCCCAAACAGGCCCCTTCTGTGTTTCACTTTCCTCTTCTGTAAAATGGGGCTGTTTTACTCTTTCCTAGCAGTTATAAGAGCTAATTAAAGCCTGTGGAAGCACTTTTAAAGAAGATTCTAAGATGTGCCATGCTTTAGAAGTGAAAACTATCATTAATATATTTTAATCATCATGTTAAATACCACATAGACACATCCACCTCTACTCCGATTCAGGCAGATTTTTGCAAAGGCATAATTAACAGCGATGATGTCATAACCACAGATCGCTGCTTTCATCCTGAAAGCTGCAAAGTTTCCAAGTGCTTACTAACTCCTCATTAGACTTTTAAAACATATTAAATAAGTACAGATTCCCCATATCTGAGTGAAACATTTTCTTTATAAACCGAGTAAATGAACATGAAAAGTGGCCATCTTTTAGGTAAGCTGCCAAAACCCCAAAGGGCAGCAATAATAAATAAATAAAATGCTGTAAAATGCTGAGATTGCATGTTTGGAAAATCAACTTGACTGCCTCCAAAAATATCCCCCAGAGAACTGTACCTGCCTTTTAAATCCTCACCAGGAGGTAAGTACCTACAAAATTCCTGTCTCCTGGCACCTAGAAAGGAATGACAGCAACTACTCAGCCATTAAATGCCAAGCCCTCTGGAAAATAGCTGCAGTGCATTGCTAATACAGAGACCAGCTACAGCAATGCAGCTTTTTGAAATTCTAATACAATGGTCTCAAATTCCTTTGCAGTGGGAAACCCGGTGTCTTTTTCCAATACTTACGGGAAAGCACCGTATAGGGGCCTGGGCAGGAGAACGGTAGAGATTACCTAGTGATTTCTGACTTGCTCAGAATTCTCTGGCACCCACATTTCACTTTTTGTTTTCTGTCTACTCGATGTCAACCCTAATATATAATAAAGCTTCTTTGCTTCAATTTCTCCAAACCACTCACCAAGGCTGCCGTGAATGTATAGCAGACATTTGCTGAGAATTTGGAGGCAACAACGAGATGTTACCTCACAGAAGAGCACAGAGGAACGTTTAAGATAGAATAGTAGTTAGCCCTCAGGCATTCTTCTCCCCCTCACTCCTGCCCCTTCCCCCGCGGAGGACCCTTCCCCTGGGCATCTTTCCAACTCAGCTCAATCTCTGGCCACTTCGTGGGCCATCTCCCTCTCCTTTGTTCCTCTCCCTAGCAAACTCACCCCCAAATACTCCAAATTCTTATTCTTTTCTTGTGCTGAGAAGTCAGGCTCTTTCTTTGTCTCATTCATTCCTAGGTGGCCCCAGCACTGCTATCTCTCTACAGTCATAATGGCCCATCCATTTGCTTTTCTAAACAAAGTTCTCCCCCAAGAAGAATTCTGTTCTGTTATCACTCAGGAATGCTTTGCATAAATTAACCATTTCTGCAGCAATTAATGAAAAAATGCATCTAATAATGCCTTATATCAGCAGCTCTCAAACTTTTTTGATTTCAGGACTCCTTTACACGCTTAAAAATTATTGAGGATCCCCAAGACTTTGTTTATGTGGCTTACATCTATCAATGTTCACTATATAAAAAAATTAAAGCTGAGAAAAATTTAAAATTTGTATTTATTAATTCATTTTAAAATAGTAAGTCCATTACATTGTAACATAAATAGAACATATTTATGAAAAGTAGCTCTCTGTTTTCCAAAAGAAAAAAAGATGAGTGAGAATGCCACTTTTACATTTTTGCAAATCTCTTTCTTGTCTGACTTAATAGAAGGCAGCTGTATTCTCTGTCTGCTTCTCCCTTCAGTCTGTGGTGATATCAAAAATCATGTAGCCTCTGGAAAACTTCACTGTATGCTCATGAGAGAATAAGGATGAAAAAGGCAAATAATGTCTTAATATTATTATGAAAATTGTTTTGTCCTCACGGGACCTCTTAAAGGGTCTCAGGGTTTCCCAGAGATCTCCAGAACACACTTTGAGAAACACAATCTTAAAACATAAAGACATTTATTGTTTGCTTAATAAGAGGTCTGAGGTAGATGGGCTCAGGGTTGGTGCGGTAGTTAATGTCAGAAAACCCTGGTGCTTTCCTACCTTCCATCCCACCATCATTGCATATTGGCTTCTGGTCTTCAGGCTTGTTCCAAGGAGGCAGACACTGACTTCGTGCACATTAAAAGGAAGGAAGCGGGAGGTGCATCCAGGGAGGCCACCACTTTCTCCCCATCTCTCTGTTTCTTACAAGCAGGAGAAAAGTTTTTCCAGAAGCGCCCCAGCAGACTTCTCCTTGAGCCTTATTGGTATTGACATGTGACATGGCTACTCTTAACTGCAAAGGAAGATGGGAAAGCGAGTCTCTGGAGAATGGGAACAAGGCAGCTATTGTAAGCTGAACCTAAGCTTCCTTGTCCCCTGGGGCTGGGCACATGGTTGTGCAAACAAAATCAGGGTTCTGTTAGCTATGTAGATGGGGGATTGGCTGCATAGTAAGCAATAGTGCCCCTACCAGCTCTTAAACTGATAAATATTTCTCCTGCTACAGCTTTATCCACAATAAGGAAGCCAATGTGAAACTGACCCAATATTATTGGCAAAGTCTCAACCATGAGGCTTGGATTTCTAGTAAAAATGGTCTTGTGGGAATCTCTGGTCAACTTGAGCGACCAAGTTGGGTGAAAGTGCAGAAAAGCAGTGTTATTTTTCAAACATAAAGGTGAACGTTAAATTGAACATGAACATTCTTCATCATATAGATCCCCAAAACTATCTCTAAGGTCATTTTATGAATATCATACCAGAAATGAGTTCTCTGTGGCTTCCTTGGTTTTAAGATTTTTGTGGAAACAACAGAACTCCACACTAAAGATTATCATAAAGATTGAAAAGTATTATTTCACCTACATGGATTATCAGACAAAGCTATGGCCCCACATAATTCTAGTGCAGTGGGTACCCACAAATTTGAAGATGCTTAGCCAATCTTTCCAGAAATATCCATTGAGCAAACTTGGAATATAAAAATAAGAATATTATTGTTTGCTTTTAATTGAAACTTAGCTCATTCCAAAAAGGATTCTAGTAGCATAAGACACAAAAAATAAAATACATTGGGTATCTACAATGAGAATTTTTCTAACCAAATTTTTTTCTAACCAAAGTAAAGAAATTGGACAGGAAGGAAATCAACAGGAAAAATAACATGAAGCTAAGGTTAATGTCTAAAATTCATGACATAAAGTTACATACTGTTTTTAGAGGTGACTTTCAAATTTGACACTTAACTGTGGGCAGCTCAAAGACAGAAATGTAATCAATTACACAATTTCACTGTTGCTAAGGAAAATTTCCTCCCCCGGGCCCACAAACACACATACAGGCACTAAAATATTAAAACAAACCTTCAAAACCATCTCTACATAATCTCTAATAAATACAGTAAAGAATTAAATAGGGCTACGTATTATTACTGTCTTCAACATAGATGGAGGGCGTAATGCCAAAGCAAATTTCCATAAACGTCATGCTACAAATGCCCACAATGATGGGTCACACGCAGGTACACAGCTGTTCACGGATCCGGCTTAACCCAAAAGTAAAATTTAGAGACAACAGAGGTCTGCAAACAGCAAGATGTGAATGAGAGATTATTCTAACATTCTAACATTGTTAGAATTGTTAACATTGTTAGAATTGATAGAATTCTAACATGTTAGCATGTACATTCTAACATTACTATTAAAAGGACAAGTTTGATGAGAAAACATAAAATAAATCAGCAAATATTTTGAGAAATAATTGGTACAGGTTGAATTTTAATAAGAATATCTACCAACCATAGATGATTTGGGGCTGAGAGGGCAAAGAACAGAGAATAAAAATTTTAAAACTAGACTTTTAAGGGCAGGAAGTCGGCCCCAGGATGCCACTGCCACCTAGGTGATCCCCCCCCCCCTGCCCCCACCATGGCCAAGGATCCTTCCACGGCCACTTCCTACAGCTAAGATGAAAGAGCATGTGCTGAATGGGCCTTACACCTTGAAAATATCATGAGGAAGTTTTCTGGTAGCTGCAGAAGCTGTGCAAAACAGATTAAATTCTATCGTATAAGACATCATTACAAATCTTGTAAGAAGTATCAAGATGAATATCATGTTTCTCCTATCATTCCAAACTTCCATATCTCTCAAGATTCAGTAAGGAACAGTAATAGGAGTGAAACATCCACATCTGATAACACTGAAACTTATCAAGAGAATACACATTCTTCTGGGCTCCCCACCTTTAAGTGTCCATTGTATCAAGAATCAAATTTTACCAGACAGCATTTACTGGATTACTGTAACAGTAATCACCTATTTCAGATAATTCCTGTGATGTGTCTTATTTGTGTGTCTCTTCCTTGGGGAGATCCTAGCCATGTTACTTGAAATTTCCTTAGTCATCTAAATCAAAGACAATTTGACTATGGAGAATTTGTGAACCTTTGGGTAGACGAGGAAAGCCAATATCAAACTGCTGTTGAAGAATCTTTTCAAGTTAATATCTGAAGCCTATAGCCATTTCTGCATCTCTGTACCTGCAAATGCCATGCTTAAGGAGGAAACTATATGAAGTCACTGTTTCAATAACTTGATGTGTATATTAATAAAAGTAATAGTCAATTACTTCAATTTTTCATTGAAAAATAAAGGTGGGCCATCTAAAATTTTCATCTTCTTGATAAGTTAAAAAAAATGAAAGTTAGGACATTATCTTTAAAAGCATAAAAAGGATTGTATTTCATTAATGCAATAGGGAAAGGGAATCCCTGTCATACTTTATCTTTTTTATATTGCATATTCTTGAATTTTTCCTTATGTTGCTTTTGAAATTTGGTGCAGTTTCTCCTATTGATGTTATTGCACACAGGTAACACACAGCAGCAAATTCTGAAAGATGTGATTGATATAAACCTAACAAAGCTCAGCCAGTTATCAGAGTTGAAGAATGGAGAGACTTGAAGTGCTAAATGAAGCAATCCAAAGGAAATTTTTAGAAACAGATTCTAGCTGAAGAATTCAACTATAAGGACACGGCACTTATATAACATTTAGTACTTTTGAAGACCAGTAAGATTTCTTTAATAATATTAACTGTGTAAAAACTAAAAGCTCAATGTGAAGCTATTTCCTTTTTTTGCTTTTAGAAGTAAATATCAAGTGAAAATTTTATTTCTTTTGCAGGTAGTTGGTAATTTCGAATCTTGTTTGTTTGTTTGACTAATTTGTAAGCTTAAATTATATTAAGCTGCATTATAGCTCTTGGGCTTCAGAAGTTTCAGTAACCAGTATTTCTGGTTAGCTAAGATAAAACTTTTATTAGAAACTTTCAGTTGGTAATTCAGTTGGGTAGTCTACATATATATTTAAGTTTGGCTTCATCTCAGTTGAGAAATTCATTCAAAGCTAAAGGTATATGTATATATATGTGTATATGCATGCAGTTTGTCAGGTTATATACAGAATTTCTATTAAGATTTTAAAACTTGATAAGCAATATGGGATTGAAGTGTTTTTCTGATTTGATTAAAATTTTGTATATCACCAAATTTTCTAAAAGTTACAGTCAAACGTTAAGTGCTCTAGTTGGCTGCTATTACACCTTAAAAGTTGAGTTTATACACGTACTCAATTACTATTTATATGGTGCTCATTTGTTTTCCAAGATATTGCATGACTAAGAAGTAGTGAGACACATTCTTCCAGCCATTCAGTTTCACTACTTTTTAGTCAAACTGGGTTTGTTCTTAGTATTCATTAATGAGAATCATAAAATAACTTATACTAGAAGGCCCAAATCACAGAATAAAAGATGGATTAGTTGACACTCCATACTAATATACATTGTTTATACTTTCTTTAAAATAAATAACTAAAAGAACAAAAAAAAACCTAGACTTTTAACAGCCTACATGAGAATTTAATGTGTTTCAGGTTAATAATATAAATACTAGAACTGTTAAGTTGTGTGAATGCCTAATACATTGAAAATGTTTGAAAAACAGATGAGGTAAGGTTATCTTCTGATATAATTCAAAAAAAGACAAAAAGTTTATGTATTGTATTAAGTACATAAATGAAAGGGAGAGAACAAATAAAAATTAAAAGAAATTTAAAGGGAAATAGGATATAGTAAATTTTTATCAATTAAAGTATTAAATGTAAACAGGCTGAACTCTCCTATGAAAAGGAGGCAGCTCACTGTCAAAAGAACAAAATCTAACAATTTGTTGCCTATAAGACACACAAACCAAAAAAACAACAACAGAGTAGCAGTGTTAGAGGATATTCCTATGTGAACAGAAGGAAAACTGGGATTACTATTTTGGAAGCAGATAAAGCAGATGTCATAGCAAAAGGCAGTACAAGAAATAAATCAAGTCATTACATAATGGCCAAAAGTACATTAAATCATGAAATCAAAATACAGTGAATGTATGTGTTATAAAAAAAACATTACAACAAAGTCCAGAAAAGAAAATGGGGGCAGGGGGGAAGCAAGAAGAAATTAAAATAAATATTATTTTAATTGGAACATTCCATTTTGGGAGATAAAAGACAAAGAATAAACTGGAAAATACTCCTTCTATAAAAAAAATTAAGGAGTGTGTCACTAGGTTCCAGAGCTTGTGTTACATGCTAGAAGACAATTCCATAAGCAGTAATGAGTTTAACAGATACGTGGAATAACTAAAGATGGGACAAATAAGACAGTCTCTTTTCAAGTGTACATAGATCATACCATCTGTAAACACATGCAAAAAGCTATGATCCTACATTGGGCCACAAAGACTTATTCTTTCATTAATTTAACACACATTAATGCATTTATTCAACTTACTAGATTTGGTATTCACAGAAAGGCAGAAATACCATCCACCAAATGGTCAAACCACAAGGCATTACAGGTTTTTTTTTTTAATAAAAACAAAATACCAATCACATAGGAATGTTTTTGAAACATTTAAATGCTCTCTTTGGTAGTGCTTAGGTTACACAGAAAATCCAGGACATATGTAGTGCACATCTGTTGTTTTTGCCTGGCTCCATTTCTTCTCTGTTACCAGGAGGGTAACATCCCTTTCTTTGAGGAATTTTCCCTACCCTGTTCCGGTGGAGCTATCAATCCCCGGGTTCTGTGATAAGGAGGTGACCCAGATGGCCAGAGTAACTCATCCTCCTGAAGACAGTGCTTGTCCTAGAATGGGCATGTGATCCAAACAAGCCAATCAAAGCCCTTTCAAACACTGATGTGGATACTGGGGAGAGATTCGTGGTAAATTCTTCAGGATTCTGGGGATTAAGGAGGACATAAACCTAGTGATGCTGGTGACCATATCAATTGCCATGTGAAGAGAGTCTACCTGAGATTGAAACCCACACTAAAATAAGAACTAAGATATGAGAGTGAGACTGCCAGAGTCCTAATAATATTGCCTGGACCCCTGGATCCAGCCATGCCTGAAGCAAGAGATTTAGTTGCTAGAGTCAAAAAATTCTCACCCCTTTTTAAAAAATTGTGGTAAAATATATAGAACATAAAATTTACCATTTTAACCCTTTTTAAGGGTGTAATTCAGTGTCATTAAGTACACTCACATTGTTGTGCAACTATCCCCACTATTCTCCAGAACTTTCCCATCATCCCAAACTGAAACTCTGTACCCATTAAATAGCAATTCCCTTTTCCCCCTACCCTCAAGAAATTTCCTTTGAGGCTTAAACTATTTTGAGTGCGATTTCTGTACCTTATAATCAAGAGTCAACGACTACAACTTGGTAAGAGAATATTTTTTAAACAATGAAAACAATACAAAATATACAATTATCATATTTAACAAGAACCATAAAAGTATTCATACTTTTTGTCACAGTAATTTTATTCTGGGGTTTATAACCCAAAGGAACCCCCACACACACACACACACACAATAAACCTATATTGAATGAAAGCTATTGATTGTAGTGAATTATTAAAACAACATGATATATAGCAATATAGGTGACTACTAAGCAAAAATTTTAATGACATTATGCAGACCATGTAAAAACATGAAAATGTTCATATAAAATAAAGTGAAAAAAGTAAGATAAATAGTAGGCACACATTGATAAGTGTATAGGGATGAAAGACTTGAATGTACATTTCACAAAAGCCCATATAAATTTGCTCAGTTTCATTATTACCAGGGAATTACAAATTAAAACCATAACGAGTCACCATCTCACCCCTACCAGCATGGCTCAAAAGAAAAGACAACACCAAGTGTTGGTGAGGATATAGAATAGCTGGAAGTGGGGGCCAGCCCGGTGGTTCAGGCGATTGGAGCTCAGTGCTCCCAACGCCGAAGGCTGCCGGTTCGATTCCCACATGGGCCAGTGGGCTCTCAACCACAAGGTTGCTAGTTCGACTCCTTGAGTCCCGCAAGGGATGGTGGGCAGCGACCCCTGCAACTAGCAACGGCGACTGGACCTGGAGCTGAGCTGCGCCCTCCACAACTAAGATTGGAAGTACAACAACTTGACTTGGAAAAATTCCTGGAAGTACACCCTCTTCACCAAAAAAGTCCCGTTCCCCTTCCCCAATAAAAATCTTTAAAAAAAAAAAAAAAGAATCCTCAGATGAAAGACCCAGGAAAAAACATACCAAAAAAAAGAATAGCTGGAAGTCACATACACTGTTGCTGGGAATGTAAATTGGTACAATCATACTGGAAAACTGACAGTATCTATTCAGCTCCTGGGTATACACCCAAGAGAAATTCACGTACTTGAATGTTCAGAGTAGCACCATTCGTAACAGCCCCAAACTGAAAACTACTTGAATGCACATCAGCAGGAGAATTCATCAATAAGTTCTGGATATTCACACAATGGAATACTATATGCATGGGTCGGCACTGTGTGTCACCTGCTGCCTGTTTTGGTAAATAAAGTTTTATTGGGACACAGCCATGCTCATTTGCTCACATATTGTCTGTGGCCACTTTTACGCTGCAACATCAGAGTTGAGTAGTTGTGACAGAAACCATATGGCCCGCAAGCCTAAAACATTTACTATCTGGCCTTGTACAGAAAAAGTTTGCTGACCCTGCTATATAACAATGAGAATAAATAAACTACAAGTACGTGCAACAAATGAATCTGTTGACTGAAAAATAATATCAACTAAGTGTTTCATCGCCATAAAAGATCTATTTGGAATAAAGAAAGGGTTGCAACCTAGTGCATGCAGATATGGCAAGCCATGTGCACACTCTGGTCTGCGTGCCAAGATGGAGGGCTATTTAGATAAGGGAAAATGAAAGTCAAGGGAAAGGGAAATTAGAACCATAAAACTTTTTTTATAAACAGAATTCTTTCTGTAGGGTTCTCTTGATGGCGTAGTATAGGAGTTCAAGAACTCTTCCCATAAGCCCTAGCTTTTCCCATAGACCCTCCCAGTTGATTATATTCCCTTAAAGTGCCAGTTAGTCTTTTATCAAATCTCACAAACAGATTGTTGAGTGGAAAAGCCAAATACAAAAAGCACATGTTGTATGATTTCATTTACATAAAGTACAAAAGCAGGCAAAACTTTTCTGTGCTGTTAGATAGTGTGTCCCTTTGGGGAGGTAGTATCTGCAATAGGGCGTGAGGGGGCTTCTGGACAATGGTCGTGTTCTGGTTCTTGTACTGGATGCTGTTTGTGAGCATTCACCCAGCTCTGTACTTACGATACGTGAGCTTTTATCATATATCCTAAGTACAGAGCTGGGTAAATGCTATGCATACATTTAAAAAGCATAAAAAGACAATTACCGAAATTTGAAAAATTAGAAAAAAGTATATGCACTCAATGGATTGGATCCTGGAACAAAATATGGCATTAGTAGAAAAACTGGGGAAATCTGAACAAAGTCTGTAGTTTAGTTAATAGTAATGTACCAACACTGGTTCCTTCATTTTGGCTAATGTGCTGTGTATGTTATGCAAGATGCTAACATTAGGGGAAGTTTGGTCAGAGGTGCTGGGAATTGTGTACTGGCTTTGAAACTTTTGTGTAAATCTAAAGGTATTGTAAAATTAAATGTTTTTTTAAAAAAATGTATAGAGCTAGCAGTGGTTCACGAATGTTTGGTCTCAGAACTCCTTTACACTCTTAAAAAATATTGAGGACCCCAAAAAGCTTTTGTTTGTATGGGTTATAGCTATCAACATTTACTGCATTAGAAATTAAAGCTGAGAAAATTTTAAAGTATGTATTTGTTAATTCACTTGAATTAAGAAACCCATTACATATTAACATAAATCATATATTTTATGAAAAATAACTATTTTTTCCAAAAAAAAAGCCAGAAGTGTAGTAGCATTGTTTTGCATTTTTGCAAATCTCTCATATATGGCTTAATAGAAGACAGCTGCTTTCTCGAAGTGCTTCCTTTTTGATCTTTGTGTCAGCAAATATATAGAGCCCTTGGAAAATGTCACTGTACACTCATGAGAGAATGACAGTGAAAAAGGCAAACAATGTCTTAGTATTATTATGAAAGTAATAAGAGTCGCTCCTGGGACTCCTGAACTACACTACATAGAAATGGATTGTTTTTCATTCGAGACTTTGTTCAATAAAATTGCTGAAATTAGATGATTTTTTTTAATGTTAAAAAGAAAACAAAGTCTCCTGCAGGAAGCTAATCAAGCATCGCTGCCAAGAGGCCAGCAGCTCCTATTCCAGCTTGTGTTTCTGCATCTCTCCTGCAATAGAATGAGGTTCCTGCCTTGGTGGCCAAGGACGCCCTGTCCCCACTGGAAAGCTCTTGTCACTACTCAGGGCTCCAGCAGATGTCCATACAGGTGTTTTAAACACAATTCGAAGAGGCTGACACTGAGGTGATGCTTTGGAGTGGGGGAGTGTAGCCTGCTCTGGTTTTATTCAAGGGCTCACACAAGGGCACTGGGCTCCTGGCTTCAGTGCATGAATGTGCCCAGGCTTGCATGTGAGGATCCACTGCCAAAAGGGCACTGCTGCGGAGACAGCCTGCCCCAGCTCGGCCCAGCACCACCAGCACCACCTGGCCAAGCCCTGCCTTCTATTTGTTAATTCTTTATATCAACTAGATTCTGTTTAGAACTTTTTATTGAAGTGTAACCTGTATATGGAAAAGTACATATATAACAAAACACAGCTCCATGAATTTCTACAAACTGAGTATATCCATGTGGCTCTTACTCCAGAAGCCCCCATGTAGCCATTCCCTGTCAAAACCCACCTACATATTTCGTTAGATGACCACTGTCCTGACTTCTAACTCCATAAATTAATTTTGCCAGTTTCTATACTTCACATAAATGGAATAAACTGTACATATTACTTAGTGTGGAGCTTCTTTTGCTCAGTGTCATATCTATATGAGTATTCATGTTGTTAACATTTAGCACAGTTCATTCATTCTCATTGATGGATAGTACGTATTCCACTGTATGACTATAGCACAATATGTTTATCCATCCTCCATGGACATCTGGGCTATTTCTAGTTTGGAGCTACTATAAATAAGGCTGCTGTGAACATTCTTATAGAAATCTTGTGGAAACATTAGCTAATTTTAAATTTAAACTTACTGTGGCCATGGTTTGTTTTTATTTTAATCCAACAGTGCAGGCTATAATGTGAAAAGCAGAAATTGCCTTCCCCATCTGTGCCTCCTTTCAATACCTTTGTTGTAAGCCCTATTAAGTTTCTCATGAATCCTTCCAGAAATTTCTTAAGCATATAAACACACATGTGTACACATGAGATCACTCTTTTTGAACTTAGGTTATTTTTATTTAACAATTCTCTATAGAAATTGTATTACTCATGATAGGCTAGAATATGCTGACGTAATGAAAATAATTCACAATCTCGGGGGTTTCATTGTTTCTTTCCCACTCCTACTACATGTCTAACTCAGGTAGATAAGAGGACCGTACTCATCATTGTCACTCTAAGTCCCAGGCTCCATCTCAACATTTGTGTCCACAATCACTGGGGCAGGGTGAAAGGGATGTCCTGCACCAGCACTTAAGGTGTTCACCCATAAGGGACATAGGTCACTTCTGCTCAGATTTCACTGGCCACAAGCCACGTGGCCACACCTATCTTCAAAGAGAGTGGAAAAGTACAATTCTACCCCTGTGTGGGGAAGGACAAGAGAGGTAAAACATTTGGGAATATTTTTAATGACTACCACAGAGACCTTTCTACACCAGTACCTATAGATTTACCGCATCTTGCTACAGTAAAGATGGACTACAAAAATTACTTAACCAATTTTTTATCATTGGACAAAATACGAGCAATGCAACGATGAACATTCTTTCACATTTATCTGTACCTGCTTGTTTCAGTATATCTGTAGGATAAATTCCTTGAAGTAGAATTGCTGAGTCAAAGAGTTTGTGCATCTTTAAACTGTGCTAAATATTGCCAGATTGCTAGGCATTGTGAAATTGTCTCCTGAAGGAGTTACCAATTTGCACACATACCAAGAGAGAACAAGAATTTCTACTTCTACTATGTCCTGGTTCTATCTAACTTTTAAATCTTTGACCATTAGGTAGGCTAATATTGTTGTTTTATTTTATTATTTTATTAAATTTATTAGGGTAATATTGGTTAATATAATACAGTTTTAACTTGCATTTCTTTAATTAGAAATTACATTGAACGTATTATCATATACTTATTAGTCATTTATAGTTCTTCATCTGTAAACTACCTGTTCCTGACCTTTGCCCATTTTCTGTTGGATTATTTGTCTTTGTTCTCATTGATTAGTAAGGTCTCTTTGTATATTCAGGAAATTAGCCTATAGTATGCCGTGGGTATTTCAAAAAATGGTTTTTGGGGGTGTCTGTATTTCTTTTGTCGTTAGTTACAGTATTTTTGTTTGCACAGACATTTTAAATTTTATATAATTAAACTACCCATTTTTTGCCTTTGTGGATTCTGGGTTTTGGAAACTTGTTTAAAATGCTTTTCCCAGCAAAAATAATGTTCTTAAATCACCTATGTTTCTTTCTAAAATTTTTATATTCCTTTACTCTTGGAGGAGCTCCCTCTCTTCAAAGGACAGGTTGGTGTTACCAAACATCTGTTTCTTACAGAAAGGGGGTAGATAAAAATTGAACCAAACTCTTAAATTATCTTACATTTCTACTACGCCACCCTCCATCCCCGACACATGCATGTTGGGCCTTAAAGCTCTTTTTCCTAAATTCGCTCAATTCTGTCTCTAGGAAAATATCATGACCGGCCTAATTACAGATATTTCACTTGGAAATAAAGGATCTGGATCAGCAGGAGCTGTTTCCTGCACACGGACCCCATAATTAATAGATGGACTGAGTTGAGCTAATGGAGCAACCAAAAAACTAGCAAGGTAAAAGGAAGATCAAGAAAACTGAGGATGGCTACTTTGTATTCCCATTTTCCTAGGAATGGGAACTTCAGAAATCCACAAACTAAAAGCCTATGTTATCTAAATTTAAGTAAAAGGAAGAGGGGGTGGAACTGTATATTCTCACATGTACATAAAAATGACACTGCTTTCTGGCTTAAACTTTAACAAGTATATAAGTGCTCTAAACTGGCAACAACCCAATTGCCCATTAACAGCAGAAAAGATAAATAGGGCCGGCCCGGTGGCTCAGGAAGTTGGAGCTCTATGCTCCTAATGCTGAAGGCTGCCCGTTCGATTCCCACATGGGCCAGTGGGCTCTCAACCACAAGCTTGCCGGTTGGACTCCTTGACTCCCCCAAGAGATGGTGGGCTCTGCCTCCTGCAACTAAGATCAAACACGGCACCTTGAGCTGAGCTGCCGCTGAGCTCCCCGAAGGCTCAGTTGGTTGGAGCATGGGCTCTCAACCACAAGGTTGCCGGTTCGACTCTTCGACTCCTGCAAGGGATGGTGGGCTGTGCCCCCTGCAACTAACAACGGCAACTGACAACAGCCAACTGGACCTGGAGCTGAGCTGCGCCCTCCACAACTAAGATCGAACGGACAACAACTTGACTTGGAAAAAGACCTGGAAGTACACACTGTTCCCCAATAAAGTCGTTCCCCTTCCCCAATAAAATCTTTTTAAAAAAAGATAAATAATGTGATATTCATACCATGGAATACTATACGGGAGTGAGAGGGAACAAACTAGAGCTACATGCCATAGCAGAATGTTTAGCGCCCCTCTACCCCCCAAAAAATGCATACAGTATAATCAATTTCTCTAAAGTCCAAACACAAGCAAAGCTAAACCTATAGTTTTAGAATGCACACATTAGTGGTCAAAATGTAAGGAAAAACAAGGAAATGATTATTATAAAAGTTGGGAGGATATTTCTTGAGGACAGAAGAGGACTATGATTGGGAGGGATATCTGGAAACTTCGAAGGTGGGGGTGATGCTCTCGTTCTTGATCTGGGTGCTGTTGACATGAGTGTTCTCTTTATAAACATTCGTTAAATCACATGTGTAAGTTTTAGGCACTTTACTGTGTTTTAGTTCACAATAAAAAAGGTTTTCTTAAAAACCCTAGCAGGTTACACAAAGTAGAATTACAGTAAACATTCACAGCAGATTAAAGTGATTGTGGGCAAGGCTTCTCCTTACATTTGAGGAATTCAGGTAGAGTTGCCAGATTACAAGTAGAGGATGGCTGCCCAGAAAATTTAAATTTCAGATAAACACTGCATAGTTTTTTAGTATATTTCAAATATTTCATGGAACAGGCTCATCCTAAAAAAATTATTCATTGTTTATTTGAAATTAAAATTTAACTTGGCTTTTGTGTTTTTATTTGCTAAGTCTGGCCACCCTAAACTGTCCAGAACAAGAGTACTGGGGTCAAAGACCAAATATTAGAACAAAAGATGCTCTTAGTGCTCTTATCACTTAGGAAATTGCAAGGGTTTTGGGAGCTCTGTGCCAGGAACTGGGGACAGAGACCAATATACGCGTATATATTTTATATTATCTCACAAGATGTAATTGCGTTAAAATTGTACACATTTTTCCTTTACATTTTTTTTATTGTACAAGTATTATCTTTGTTTTGAGGTTAGAAAATGGAAAAATTGTACACATTTTAATATATTTACATCACATTTTTAAATTGAAGTAGGTAGTGAAAATCAAAATATTTAAATACCTTCATATGTTTCAAAAATATTTTTCTTCCAAAATATTCAAATTATGTATTAAAATTAAATGGCAATGGTTGCCAAAGCCTGGAGCAGGGGAAGAATGGGGAGTTAGTGTTTAATGGGTACAAAGTTTCAGTTTTGCGAGAGGAAAAGAGTTCTGGAGAAGGAGAGTGATAACGATTCCACAATAATATAAATGTTCTTAATACTGCTGAACTGTACAGTTAAAAACAGTTAAGGTGGTAAGTTTTATGTTACGTGTATTTTACCACAATAAAAACATTTTTAATTAAATAACAAATATAATCAACAGGTGTCAAATTTTCATCTAAATTATTTGAATAAAGGCTGTTTAAATTTAAGGTTTTGAAATTTTAATTCTTATTAAATATTTTGTAACAGTAAAACAACATTAAAAAACTGGTATCACGTTTCACACATCTAGTTGTGAAATGTGATACAGTTTTTACCAAATTAAGAGTAATATAAATTGTTTTTTACATTGCTGTATGTTTTTAAATATTGTTCAATATTTTGTTGATGTTCCTCAGCTGCCATTTTGTGAAAATCACTTTAACTCATAAGTACCTTCAGAACCATGAACTGGGATTCTAAGAGAAGCAAGAAAATGGACACTCAGAACCACTGGGGGAACTGTTTATATTCATGTGTTCTGAGAGAAAGGAACTGACAAATTCGATGATGATGTCTTTTCTCTTACCAAGCACTTCAGTCCTCAAGCCCAACTCCTCACACTCTGAAATGCTCTTCACCTCTGGGGTCTTCAGCAACACAACCCAAAATCTCCACAGCATGTGGCCATGGTTATCTTTTGTTTGAAGGACACAGGATGCCTGAACATCCCATCAGTAATGGGAGTGGATACTCAAGGTCAGGGGGCAGTGTGTGCCAACGCTGACTAGCTGATCATCAGCCAGGAGGTCCCCTTGTGTTCATAAATGTGTTTTGTGACCTGTGGGACTCTCTGAAATGTGGAGCACAGGGCAGGGGTCCCTCTCGCCCAGATCTAATGATGATACTGGCTGTGGCAACCTGATCAGATCAAAACCAATTCGAGAAGCAAGTAATCATCCAGAACTTTGGCAAGAGTAAGCTTGCCAAGCTTTTTTCCAGTTCTACAAACATGAGGAAACAACAGTGCTTTTGCAGGAAGCTCCATCAGAGCTAAAGTTAAATGTCAATCAGGAAGCATCACTGCCGGTTTGGCCACACCACACCCAAAACCTGCAGGCACCAAGGAGCCCCTCACTGAGGCCTTCCTTTTCCTTTCTACTACCAAATAAGGACTGCTCCTTCTATAGCCCTAACCCAAACCTGACTGGGGAACACCATTTTCCACACTCCCATGGAAGGGACCTTCTCTCTTCAATTTAGGGCTAATTTACAAAATATTCAAGTTTCAAAATCACAAGCTAGGGTCTTGGCAGCTGACCAGGAAGGGGCATGAGGCCTGGACTGAACTTTGTTCTTCTAGTTAGCTGAGTGTTTCCACCCTGTCTACCCCTTTCAGCAGATGGCAAGTTCCGGCTTCATTGGGGTGTGCCCCATAACACCCTCAACCACCTCTACTGGGGGGAATTATAGAACCCTCTCTGCTATTCCTTTGAACAAGAAGCTGAAATCACTGGCCATTACCAAATCTGCAGAGGACTTCTCACTTAGGGAGGTGGCTGCTGGTCTACCCTGTGACTCCATAAATGAGGCTGATTGCAATTATTAATCATTCTCATTGAGGCTTTTAAAAATGTATCTTTAGGGGCTGGCCTGGTGGATCAGGCAGTTGGAGCTCTGTGCTCCTAATGCTGAAGGCTGCCGGTTCGATTCCCACATGGGCCAGTGGGCTCTCAACCACAAGCTTGCCGGTTCCATCCCTCGACTCTCACAAGGGATGGTGGGCTGTGCCCCCTGCAATCAAACATGGCACCTTGAGCTGAGCTGCCGCTGAGCTCCCGGATGGCTCAGTTGGTTGGAGCACCATCTCTCAACCACAAGGTTGCCGGTTCAACTTCCGCAAGGGATGGTGGGCTGCGCCCCCTGCAACTAGCAACGGCAACTGGACCTGGAGCTGAGCTGTGCCCTCCACAACTAAGACTGAAAGGACAACAACTTGACTTGGAAAAAACCCAGAAGTACACACTGTTCCCCAATAAAGTCCTGTTCCCCTTCCTCAATTAAAAAAAATCTGAAAAAGAAAATGTATCTTTAAACATAAATATTTGTATGTCACAAAAACCCATCTCAAAAATGACTCCATTTCATTGCAATAATTACTAACTATCCATTTAAGACAGGGTTTGTTGCATAAGCTTGTGTATAGAATATTGAAATCATTTCATAGGTAGCGAAACTTAGGTGTAAGACAAAATGAACTAATCCCAAATGAATTCAGAGTTAAAGCTACCTCCTGTTCCTATCTCTCCTCATTCCCAACCATCATCCAGTTGGCTTCATCCTGCAGTTCTCTGTGGCTTTTTTAGGAAAGAACTTTAAATGTTTGGTTTCAGAAAGGGAAAGCTTTGCTGCCGTACCCCCAGTTTCCAGAATGGTGCCTGGCATGTGGTAGGCGTTTGGTCAATAGTCACTGAACGACTGAACTGATTCTCTTAAAATGTATTAGGGTTTATATGAATCAGATTCCTAATCAAGAAGAGTTATATCCTGCTCAACAACAGAAGTTTGTTGGGGCGTTTTTCTTTATAATTTGTTTTCAGATTGTAAAAATAATTTGGAAAACTTGAAAATTTAGAAAAGTAGAGAATTTGGAAGCAAGAGAAAAGTATGAAGGGACGAAATCCTGATGTTTTACTACTCCAGGCTACCACAAACAGTTGAAGATTTTTAGGATTGTAATTAATCAAGTAACCCGCGTTTATAATTGAAATATTAGAAATAGAGGCAAAAAGGAGGAAAGAGTGGCATTCTCAAAGGAGAATGGTTCAGGCCTTGAGCTTTAAAGAAAGCAGTCTGCAATTAGCGAGAGCTGCTGAGACATTGCTCAGAGCAGCCTTACGGCTTGCAGCCCAAGGACAAGGTCTGGCCCCCACATTTGCAGGGCTCCGTATCACATGTCTAACTATTTACAATGTATACATCAGAATTTAAAGCCCACATAATTTAAATCATGCTGAGATTTTATTAATTTGAATTTTTAATTAAATATTTTTAAACGTTTTTATAAACATATAACTTTCTCATTATTAGTGATCAATGTCCATCTGGGTTCCATTGTAGAGAACTGATAACGTGCATATTATGAATGTGAGCGTGTGTGTGTATAGATATCACACATGTGTATAGATTTAAGAGTAATACAGATTGTTTACTGTCTCATAGTGTTCTTTAGCCACCACATGGTACC
The DNA here is from genome assembly GCF_964194185.1 of Rhinolophus hipposideros. Classification (NCBI taxonomy): domain Eukaryota; kingdom Metazoa; phylum Chordata; class Mammalia; order Chiroptera; family Rhinolophidae; genus Rhinolophus; species Rhinolophus hipposideros. The sequence goes on from NC_138046.1 coordinate 94,569,938, forward strand.
TCCAGAACCACAATTTGGAACACAGAGACCCAAGAAAAGGAATACCCAGCATCAGTGGCAAATAATATTAATAGTTGATTCCATGTGAATCTCTTACATTCATGCTATTGGGAAGGAAAGGTTTGACAAGTTAATTTGTCTCTTCTTTCACCTAAGCCTTCTACAGCTCAAATCTCCCCTACCCTCCCAAGCAGTGGCCATCTTCAAGATCAGAGGAGGCATAGCCCACAAACCTTCATGGCATCTATAAATAGTCGACTTTGGTTTTGAGACCACAAGGCAAGCACTGGACAGAAGTATTGCCCTGGAGCCTGAACAGTGTTGGTCACATAAGGGTCTGTCCTGAGAAGGGCAAAGCTCCGGCACGGCTCAGGGCTGTGTAGGCAATGACCACTGAATCCCAAGGCGGAAGTATCCATACAGTCTTTGCCATGCAGATTCTGCCTGTTCTTGTGGTATGTGGCACAAGGATGAGCAGTTCCCTTTGCCACCTGAAGCAGCCTGGCCCATGTGATAGGCCCACCCGTGACAGAGCAATAAAGGGCTGCAACAAAGGACGCTTGGAGGCAATCACCTGTGCTTGATGGGACACAGGCTGTCTTTTGAAACAACTTGCCAGAGGCATTACCACTAGCAAAGATCGCCTGACCTGCTGCAATGCTGTTTTGTGGGCAGACAGGCCCCATCCCAGGCAGGTTCTATAGCATCTTTTGTGGAGAGGGGCTGGCTGCTTCCCCGACGACCTCACTGAAGCCAGCCAGAACTGGGAATGAAGCCAGGAGACTGTGGCTGTGTGCGAGGTCATCTGGCCCTGGGATGGAGTGGGGGGCACTGGGAGGCACAGCTTTCATGAGGAAAGCTGGGCTTGTTGGGAGCCCAATGGGTTAGGCTGAGAATGCAGGCACCACCACACCCATAGAGAGCTCCATGTGCACCAGCCCCATTCACAAGATTTCTGGGAAAAGACCATGGATGAGCTGGTGAGGTGCTCATGCTTGCCATTCCTCCTTTCATAGTTCAAATCTCCTCTGATGGCAGGCAGAAGAACATGGTGAAACGAGCCATGAGTATGAATGTTCAACGTCTAGACTACAAGAAACTTATAGGACAAAATAGCTTAAGTGCTTCAACAGATAAGTTGTAAGGAAGAGAAAGGAATGGAAGGGGAAAAATAAGTTAAAAGTGACTTAGAAGACATTTGAAAGTTTTTAAAGGGCAGGCTAAACTATGGTATATAGGGATGCACGATTGGGTGATAAAGTACTGTTTTTTGTGATGAACATAAAAGTCGGGATCATGGAGGGTGGAGGGGGCTATGATTTGGATGGGAAAATATGAAGGGGTTCCTAGCGTGCCTGGCAAAGCTCTATTTCTTGATTTGGATGGTGGTTACAAAGATGTTCAGCTTAAAATAATTCATTAAGTCATACATTAGTTTGCTGTATCTGTGTTTTATTTTATAGTAAAAAGGTTTTGTTTGTGTTTTAATTTCCCCGGAATATCAGTTTGCTATATAATCCACAAGGACTTTGTTTTGTTGTTCTTAGGACCCAGAAACCTTCAGTATAGTTCTTAAAATTTCCAGTTCTCTGGTATCTGTTGTGACCACACCATTCATGCAGATGTTTTCCAGATGTCGATCAGATGTTCCTGCTATTCTGGGACCGCCATGATTTTCAATAGTCTATTTGCTTGTCATTACAAATTACCATTTTTTCCTTAAATTCCAAGATCTTAATGAATTATATATAAATGAACTAAAACATTAAGCATTTTTTGAGATCATAGGGCTGGAAAAAGAACACCACATCACAATTATTCACAAAGTTGAATTCACAGTGACCCACTTTCTGTTGAGGGAAGACTGTGTGTGCAGCACATTCTGGTCAGAATGCCTGGGGCAAGGGGCTGGGGAAACAAGAGAAGAACAGTGACAAATATTTCTAGACCTTTTCCTCTGAGCAATGTCCACCTCCTTGAGGTACAGTGATTGATACCCAAGGGACCAAAGATGGTATACAGATTTCTACAGAAGTAAGAAGAGCCGGAGGGTGGGGCTGCTTCAACAACCACTGGGGCCAAGGATGGGAAAGTAAGGTCAGCAGGCAAGTCTCCAGATTAGAAGCAGAACTAGAAACAGGGGCAAGCTCAGGGGGCAGGAGATGGACAGGACAGGAGTGGGCAGGTGTGTGAAAGTGGTGGCTTTCCTTGCTGGCCATAGATTCTATTGGGGGTGGTAAGATGATCTGGTTTAAGGGCAGCTCCCATCCCTCTGTACTCTCCCACCTAGGCAGCTGGGCAGAGAAAGACAGCATCAGGGCTGCTCCAAATTTGTCTGAGGAAAGACCTTTGCCTTTACCCGAGAAGGGTGTCAGGTTTTCTTGAGTGCTCTGGGCCACCTCCTTTTCCTACAGTCCATATTAACTAGAGCTAGCCAGAGTCACTGCCACAACCCAGTGCCTCCTCCCTATTTTTTGCTTCCCATCTCTAGCAGTGGGGCTATTGTAGTGGGAGGTATGGTAATCCCTGGAACCTGTGAATATGTCACTTTATGAGGCAAAAGGGACTTTGCAGATCTGATCAAGTTAAGGATCTCACTATGGGGAGATCAGCCTGGATTATCCATCTGGACCCAATGTGATCACAAGAGCCCTTCTAAGAGGAAAGCAAGAGGGTCAGAGTCAGAGAAGGCAATGTGATGATGGAAGCAAAGGTCAGAGAGAGAGATTGGAAGATGCTTCATTGAAGACTTTGAAGACAGAGGAAGGAGCCATGAGCCAAAGAATACAGGCAGCCTGTAGCTGGAACAGGCAAGGAAATGCATTCTCCTCTAGAGCCTCCCGAAGGAACACAGCCTACACCTTGATGCCTGCGCCCCTAACCTTCCAAACTATAAGATGATACAATGTTGTTTTAAGTCACTAAATTTGTGGTAATTTGTTACAGCAGTAATAGGAAACTAATACAGGAAGGAATGGGGCAGGAGCCAGATAAGGAGGGAGTGGTAGAACATGCTGTTGGATGCCTGGACAGGGGTCACTGAGAGTGAAATTCCATGGGGCTAAGGAAGCCTGTGAGCTGGCATGGGCCGAGAAAGTGAACTTCACCTTTTCAGCATGGACAGCTGAAGCAGTGGGATGGGGAAAGGAGAGTCTTGGGTTGTTTTCTCTGGTTGTCTCCCTTGGAGCCCAACCCCTCTTTCCCATGTTGTAGGGTATCCCATTGGCCTCCCCTAAATTTGATAGGGGCTATGTCTTACTGGGACAAGGAGAAGTCTTGCTAGATATTAATAGGCAGTTGACATTATGGTGGGGCTCAGAGGCAGTAGGGATGGAAGCTCTAGTGACCAAGGAATGGAATGTTCTGGATAGAGGAAGGCAGATTTACAGGTTACCTGTTACCTGGATGATGAGTTAGTGTGGGGCCATGTGAGTCATTCAGTCTGGCTATAGAGCATGAACTGGAAAGCTGTGGTGACTATTGCCCACTGACAGAAACTCTGGGAAACTCCAGTTGCATCATCTGTGAAATGGGCTGAACATAGTACCTACTTCCCAGGGTTGTAATTAGGCTTAAGGAGATAATCTGCATAACATACTTAGTGCAGTGCCTGGCACACAGAAAGCGCTCAGTGAAGGCTATCATTATGTAAAACTGCAGCCTCAGTTGGAAATCAGGTAAAGGGTGGCCTGTGAAGGTGGAAAAGCTCTTTGATAAACAGGGCAGATAGAGGTCTGTTGGGTGCAAGTAGTGAGGTGTGTCATATCACACAGTGCCACTGGGATGAGGCAAGTCCATCAGGAAGCCCAGCACGTGGCACCCTACAATGCTCAGTGGTCAGAAGCAAATGTCCAAAGCTGTCCTTGTCCAGGGCACATGCATGCAAGGGAGTGATGTGCAGCCCGCCCCCCAAGGGCAGGCCTTGGGGCCCAACAGCCACCTCATCCCTGTCCCTGTGACATGGGGCATGTCTCTGGCCTGGAGAAAAGGAACCAGGCAGTTCAATGCTGGAGGTCCCATCCTGGGACCAGGCCAGAGCAGGACACCTGAGGACACAGGTGGAGCAGAAAGAGCTGGGGGCAAGGCCAAGCACAGTGAGTGCTAGACCTGAGGTAGCCAAGATCATTTGAAGATCCCAAACGGTAAGAGCAGGACTGGACCTGAGAGAGAAAACCCAGCATTGGGAGCTGGAGTTCAGAGGGACAAAGTCCAGTGGGAGGCTGGGAAGCATTGGGCAACATCTCACCAACCAAAGGCCTGGGCGCCCGTGGAATGCTCCATGCCATCCATGGTGGGGTACTTGAATCAGTTGGGCTAACTTTGTCAACAGTTCCAGGCTGTTTGAAAGGTTTGGGGAAACATTTAAATAAAATTTTAAATTTCAGTCTCAAAAATCAGTGCAATAAGCATGAGAAGAACACGTAGTTTTACAAAGTTGACCTTGTACAATTTGTGCTCAGTGGAAAAGTGGCATAAATGTTTTTTACAGTGGGAAGTCTGACATCACGAACACAACCAAAGAACGATCAGTTCCCTACCAGTTCTGCAGCTTCTATTGTGTCTGTGAAAAAAATTTCCATGAAATTATTCTGTTAAAATGAAAGATAATTTTACAGTCAAACACTTCTCTTTTAAATGGATCACCTCATTACCTAGCACTGCCATGATTTCAGATTGTACTCAACATGAATTTTCACATAGTTAAAACAGACATTTTCATCAGCACCAAGAAAAAAGTGAAACAATTGTGGAAAAGTTTTGTTCCAAAGCTTCATAAGAGTTAACTAATGGTATTGAGTTTATCTTTTTGATAGACTTATCTAAATTCAAACATAGAAAGTTGTTCCTATTATTACTAAAATATTTTATGAAAACACTATAGTCAATGTGAAAGTTCTTGAACTTTGCATTCTACTGTGGGAGTTAACTGATTGATTAAATAAATATTTTAATTGTTATGAGCCATAAAGGACATGCTACTAAGACCGCTGGCATGTCTACTCAAAATATAAATACTGTCTTGAGAAGCAAAACTTACAAAATTGTAGCAGAGTTTAGAAGAAAGAAAAACTTCTGAAATTTTTTAGCTCCAAGAAAGGAAACTGCAGAAAATAATTGCTAATGACAGTATAGACATATCTTGAGAGCATCTACTGATGATTACAATTTCAGTAGGGGAAAAAAGAACATCGAATAGGACAATCTGAAAAAAGCATGGGATCTTTAAAAACTTCTTCTTACTTCTATGTCATAGTGTGGCCTCATCCTTCTGTTATTTCTCAATTAGAACAGTAGTCAAAAGGAAGATTGTCCAAAAAACAAAACAAAAACAAGAAAGAAAAAAAGAAAGAAAGAAAGAAAGAAGGAAAGAAGGAAAGAAGGAAAGAAGGAAAGAAGGAAAGAAGGAAAGAAGGAAAGAAGGAAAGAAGGAAAGAAGGAAAGAAGGAAAGAAGGAAAAGAAAAAGAGAACGTTGTCTCCAAATCAGGAATGGTGGAATGTATCTAAAGCTGTTCAGCAAGAAAAAACAAGAATGTTGATCCTTTCACTTCTAGGAAAGTGACATTATTTTGTTGGGTATCCAGTTTGAGTGATCTGAAAAGTAATTAACCATTGAAACTGTAAAACCTCTTTTAAGAATTCAAACGGGGGCCGGCCCAGTGCCTCAGGCGGTTAGAGCTCCGTGCTCCTAACTCCAAAGGCTGCCGGTTTGATTCCCACATGGGCCACTGGGCTCTCAACCACAAGGTTGCCAGTTCAACTCCTCGAGTCCCACAAGGGATGGTGGGCTGCGCCCCCTGCAACTAGCAACGGCAACAGGACCTGGAGCTGAGCTGCGCCCTCCATAACTAAGACTGAAAGGACAACAACTTGACTTGGAAAAAAAAAGTCCTGGAAGTACACACTGTTCCCCAATAAAGTCCTATTCCCCTTACCCAATAAAATCTAAAAAAAAAAAAAAAAGAAGAAGAAGAAAAAGAATTCAAATGAATTACTGAGACAGGCTAAGAAATGCTTGACATTTTAAAGAATAAATAATTGTTGAGCAAGCTGAGTTCTTCAAACAAGTACATGTAGACCCACATGAAAATTGTAGGATACGATTGCTAATGACAGTTTAGGGAATTACCTACCAATCTGTGTTGCCAACCTGTATGATCTTGTTGTAAAGTCCATAAAGCCAAGGACTAAGTTTTTTCTTGTTTAAGAGAAATATCCAATATCTAGAATAGTTCTTAAAATTTTGTAAAGCCTCAATAAATATTCATGGAATAAAAGAACAGTAGGTGGATTTAAAAATTAAGAAAATTATAAACTCCAGGAAAAAAATGAAATTGTGGCAGACATTATATGCTGTCTCCCCAACAGCCATCCCTCCTTCTTCTTTGCTAATGGAACTCTGGTTTCACTTAAGTATAGGTCAGTTTCATGTACTTCAGGAGTGTTGGAACTCTTCTCTGTCCCCCAGAGAGAGAATCCTGATTAGTCAAAGCCGATCGTGGTAATTTATTCCCTTTGATGGTGGCTGGTTTACAAATAAACAAGTGACACAATACTAGACAATGAGGCCTGAGAATAATTTTCTGTGAAGTTTCTAAGAAAGTTCTCACTTTTAAGAAAAGGACAGGAAAACAGGACTTTCTCTCTTCAATCCAATTGATGATCTGTGATCCTTGCAGCTGCTGCATCTCTCTTGTGACCATGAGACAAGCCAGAGAACCAAAGCCAACAGTTAACGCTAGCATAGCCAAAAGATGGAAAGAACAGGCTTGGATCTTTGCTGATATCATTTCATCACTGAATTTACCAACCCTGAAATTCCCTAGCTCTGGACTTATTTTCGTATGAGATAACAAACCTCATTGTTATTTAAGTCATTTTAAGTCAAGTCTTCTGTCACTTGCAAAAAAATAATAATAAAATAAAACCCTAACAGGCATATGCTATTGGTTAGCTACACATTCCCAACCTCCTTTTCCATTACAGAGGGTAAAAAGGCTACATTTGCCAGATTCCCTTGGAGCTGAGAGTGCATGTCATCTAGTTCTGGCCCAAGAAATATAAAAGGAAGTCCACTTGGAGCTTTGGGAAAAAAATTACCTGCCCCCTTTCTCATTCAAAATAAAGGAGAGAAGCATGGGAGGAGAATATTCTTTTTCTTCTTGAATGATGCAGTGTGAAAATGTGATTCTCAAAAACATGTCAACCATCTTGTGACTATTAGGAGCAAAACTGAATGTGAGGGCAGTGCCCTTGGTGATCCCCCGGATCTGTCTCCTGCTTCAACAGTGTTTGGACGGAACAGACCTAGGGATGCCCCTTCTTCCAGTCTCTGACCACCCTCCGACCTCTTTTCCAGTCGCAACCTTCAGATCCATCTCAGCCATCCTCAGCCTCTGAAACCAGCCAACACTGTTTTTTGAGCTTAACTCCTTATTGCCGTGCAGCCATGAGCTCCCAAGTTCGTCAGAATTATTCCACCGAGGTGGAGGCCACCGTCAAACCCCTGGTCAACCTGCATCTGAGATCCTCCTACACCCACCTCTTTCTGGAAGAGAAGCAAAGGATGTAGGAAAGGCAGAGGGCAGGGTCATTGCCCTGATTTATTGAGTCTTTCAGTTCCATTTGACTTTTTAAAAAATGAAGATGCATTCTCTGATAAAATCTTAAATTAATTTCAAACCAAATAAAATAAAAAGTGTTAGAGATTTGGAGACAAATTTCACTAATTAAACCAATGCAAAGAGAAACAAACTAATGAAAAAAAAGAGTGATTACATGAGAGATTACTCACTAACATGCTCTAATATTTCCCCCCCTTTTCCCGCCCCCTTTCCTCGACCCAGGTTCAAGCCGTTGTTTCTCAGACAGAACTCCCCGGCCCATGCTGGTATTATGAGCCTTGCTCTCCCACAGCTGCGGCAGTCGGTCGCCGGTGGTTGGTCGGCCCCTCACAGCAGCTCACAGCTGCTCTCGCCGGCTCTGGGCCGCTCACGATGGCTGCCTGACCGCTGGCCACCAGTCGCTCATGGCAGCACACGGTAGCCCACAGCAGCACACAGCAGCTCACGCCAACCGCCAGCTGCTCACGGCAGCCCAGCGCCAAGGAGAGCTGTTGTTCACAATCTTAGCTGTAGAGGGCGCAGTTCACTGGCCCATGTGGGAATTGAACTGGTGACCTCGGGGGCGTTAGGAGCTCGGTGCTCCAACCACCTGAGCAACGGGTCCGGTCCTAATATCATTTAATAATTATAAAAATAAGTGGAAGTTACAAAGACAAGGCTTTTTGAGGTAGATAGTGATGTGTATTTGTAATGAACATAAGAAATGTGAAGACAAAGTTCCAGGCATCAATTTATCAGTTTATAGTTACTGGGTTTTGTGCATATCACACACTCAGTCATATACTTAAATCTCTTCCTTTGGATCTCTGCAATAAAAAAAGCTCAACATCCCAGCTGGGGTGCCAAGAGTAACTTATAATCATAAAGCATAGAACAGCACAAGAGTCGAAAGGAGTCAATGAGTGGGCGTTGGTATGGTCAGGTACAGCCCTCTGGGCAATGTGGTTTGGACCTGGGCTAGAAAGAATGAATGGTGTTTCAGGAGGCAGCAGGAAGGAGGATGAGGTTCCAGGTAAAATAAACAAGACAAACAAAGTCATTAAGGTAGGAAAGATCCTTAACACATAAAGAGCTCTTCTAATAAAAAAAGAAAAAGATCAAGAACCCAGTAGAAATAGGGACAAAGAATATAAGCAGGTATCATTCACCAAAATAATAACAATAATAGTAATAATAATAATAATAATAATAATAATAATAATAATGGGCCGGCCCGGTGGCTTGGGTGGTTGGAGCTCCGTGCTCCTTACTCCGAAGGCTGCTGGTTCGATTCCCACACGGGCCAGTGGGCTCTCAACCACAAGGTTGCCGGTTCAACTCCTCAACTCCCACAAGGGATGGTGGGCTGCGCCCCCTGCAACTAACAACGGCAATCGGACCTGAAGCTCAGCTGCGCCCTACACAGCTAAGATTGAAAGGACAACAACTTGACTTGGAAAACAAGCAAACAAACAAACAAATTAATTAATTAAAGCAAAGTTAAAAATAATAATAATAATGAAATGCAAATGGATCTTAAATATATGAAAAGATTGGCAGCATAGTAAGAGGAATATCCAATACATTCCATTTTCATCTCTCTCATTAACAAAGATCAAAAAGTTTGGTAACTCAAGTGTGTGGAGGCAGAATTCTAGAATGGTGTGCAAATTCCCACCCCATGGTGTAGATGTACAGGCACCTTTTCTCAGTCACTCATATACTAATCTAGATGTTGCTGTAAAGGAATTTTTCAGATGTGATTAAGTTCCTAAATCAGGTGACCTTAAGATGATCTGGGTGGGCCTGACCTCATCACATGAGCCCTTTAAATCTAGAGGTTTAGAGATCACAAACACAGAAGTCAGAAGCACAAGCAGGATTTGATTTGATGTTGTTCCCTTGAAGATGGAGAGGGCCACGTGGCAAAGAATGTGGGCAGCTCCCAGGAGCTGAAAGCAGCCCCCAACTGACAGCCAGCAAGGAGAGGCAGACCTCTGTCCTACAACTATAAGGAACTGAATTCTACCAACAACAGAAACAAGCTTGGAAGCAGATACTTCACCAGAGCCTCCAGACAGGAGCTCAGCCCAGCCGACACCTTAATTTTAACCTTGTGATACCCTGAGCAAAGAACGTAGCCAATGCTGTCCCAGACTTCTGACCTACAGAACTGTGAGTTAATAGATGGGTGTTGTTTTAAGCCACTGAGTTTGTGGTACTCTGTTACACAGCCACAGAAAACTAATACGCTGTGTTTAAAAGGGTGTGGAGAAACTGGTGTATTAATGTATTGCTAGTCGGCATGTAAATAGATATAACCTCTATGGAGGACAAATTGGCAATATCTATGCAAATTTAAGTTGCTCATTCCTTTGACCCAGCAACTCCACGTTTAAGGGTTCATTCTACAGATATACTCACTCCTATGCAAGATGATCTCTAAACAATGACATACATTTCAGTATTGTTTGTAACAGCAAAAGACTATCTGCAACCTAAATATTTATCAATAGTAGGCTAGCCAAATACATGATGGTATTGCCTCCCAAATGAGGCCACTCCAGATACACTGATACAGAAAGAGCTCCAGGAATTTTTTTTTTTTTTTTTTTGGTAAAAATGTAAAGTTAAGGTGGTGTCTAGAATGTTACTACTTACATGGGGCTAGAAAAGAAAAATACAATCAGATATATTGGTAAATGCACAGGATAAAACTGCATTTCTTTAAAGGAAGGAAAGAAGGGGGGAAGAAAAGTAGAAAAGGTAAGGCTTGACTTCCTGCCACCTCCCCTCTGTTCAACTATATATTTCTACTTTGTATCAAAGCTATGGCTCATTTTCAGGCAAATGTCCACTTGCAAGTGGGCTCAGAGATTTCCTTGTGAGAAGGATGCCCTGCCATTTCCTTGTGCTGACTGTGTACCCATTTGGTTCCCAGTAGGTGCCGCATAAATATTTTCTGTGGGAATAAGGGATCTACTGATTGCTACTTTCCCTCACAACGTAAGGGTGGAAATGTGGTTTTGTTTTTATGTTTGTAAAAGATTTCAAAACTTTTACTAAGAAGTTGGCATTTCAATATTAACTGTTGTCTTTTTTCCGGAGGCCGCCAGTGGAGGAAGAATGTTGGGTACGGTGTTTGCTCACGGTGAATCACGTTTGAAATTGACAAAGGACTTGATGGAGAATGGAATAGGCACAGAGGGACCCTGCAGGCTCTCAGCCCCCCCCCCACGCCCACCCCTCTAGGCCTGGCTGCATGGAAAATCCGGGTCCGCTCACCAGGACGACTCTCACATTTTTATACTTTGCAGTCTCGGAGTTCTGAACTATTTGCAGTTCCCGACAGTTTCTCCCACCCACACACTTCTCCACCTGTTGGACTCTGCCTTGAACACGACCCCTTCTCCCTCTTTTTTGCCTAACCAACTCAGGCTTCTCACCTGACTTGGTTCAAGGCTTTTTGTTTAGTGAAACTTTCAGGATCCACTCGGTCTGGGTTTGGGGCCCCTCTGTGCTCCCCTAGCTCCCTCCATTCTCTTCCCTATTGTCTTAGTTTGCACTCCCCCCAAAGCAAATCCCACGTTAAAAAACAAAATTCAACCAAGTAAACTTGAAGATCTAATTGGCTCCATTAAGCTATTCATGAATCGGATAGCATCCCATCTAGCAATTAGAAGGGTAGCAAAAGAGTTATATAAAAATGGAAGGCTTTTATAGCAAAAAGGGTGGGGCAAGGGAGCTACTAACAACCGAAAATATTATTTTTAGACCAGGACATATTGGGGACCAGCGGCTATGGCAAGTGTTTTTATCATGCAGATTGCCTCTCTTTTCTATTGGGGGTGGGGGGGAGACCGAGAGGGCCCATGATTCCCTCATTGGTATTGACTGGAAAATTCCAGACTGGTTGATTAAGATATGTTCCTGGGAAAGGTTGAAACAGCAATTGGGTCAGGTAGTAAATCTAGTTTTGGTATTATGGGCTTTAGCACAAGTTTTTTATTTAACACCTGAGACAATGACTTTGGGTGCAGGTGGTTTATTTGAGAGGTGACCCCAGGAATCACAAGTGAAAGAGTGGGGAAAGTAAGCCAGAGAGGGAAGCCAATAAAAGATGACTTTATTAGCTGATTTCTGCTGTGGGCAATGGGGCTCAATCGGGGCTGGGGATCACCTGAGAGGCTGAGGAAAAGCCTCAAAATTGGCCCACTGGAGGACAGATGGGCTGGGGCATTTCTCCACCAACTCCCATCCCCTATTGCTAATTCCCCCCATTCCAGTTGTCTCCCCCACCCTCCCACCCCGGTGCTCAGGCTGAGAAGCTGGGAGAGGCAGGCCTTGAGGTAATGTAATCACCTGCCTACCATAGCTGCAGGTGAGCTCAGGGGCCTCAGGGGAGACCCGGTGGGCCATCGACAGTATCTGCAGCATCTAGCATAACACTTTCACATGGAATGGTAAATTTGTTTTTATTTTCTCCCTCCCTGCCTCCATAGACTGTATTTTTCATCTCTGCATCTCTGCTTCAAGTAGTATATTGGCACACATTTCGTGCTCTGCTTACTGAACGAATGGATGGATGAATAAATGAGTAAGTGAATGAACAAATTTGGAGTTTACATTACTTAGTATTGAGAGAGCAAACTGATTTTTGCGGTGCTAGGAGCAAATTATAGCAGCTTTGAATGCCAGCATGTGTTGTCTACTTTAATAATTTGAGGGAACAAATTTCATACACAAAAACTGGCAGGAAACACGGGAATTTCAAGTCATAAAGAAAAAAGTCTCAAAACAACTTGGTAAATGAGACTGTTCCATATCTACGTTGTGTCACAAGGATGAATATATCACATGCAAAACGTTTGTTGTTTCTGTAATTCTTGTAGCATCTGAGAGGCTCAGGAAGTAAGGTCCTCACTATTCCCTTCTCAACCAGGGGGTTTGAAAATCCATCCCCAAATGTCCCTCTGAGTCCAAATAGAAGGGTTATTTCTTGTTAGTTTCCTTTTGCAGTCCAAGTGGTATTGAAAGTAACAACCAAGCAAAACTAAAATTACCCCAGACAGGAAGAACAAGAAGAGGCAAGTCATGTGGAAATTGGGGTTATGTACACAGCCACTGTAGTCCTGCCGTCCTCAGTTAATTGCCTGACACACCCTCCTGGCCCAGTTCAGATATCTAGACCTGGCAGGCCTGGCCACGCAAGTGACCTGCCCACCCGCCCCTGGGCACTCCCACAGCCTCTGCCACGCTGGCACCTGGATTGGGCCACCCTGCCCACGTTGCTAGGGAAGTGGAAGGAAACTGAGTTGCTCCCATGCCCTCTGAACAGGAGCCAGGACCCAGACTCCTCACTGACAGGGAGTGCTCCCCTGGGCTACTGAAGGCCCTGACTCACCTGTCCCACCAACGCCTATGATAGATGTGGCCTCAGCAGGGACTCTACCAGTAAGGGTCTGGTAGAATTGGGACCTGCTTTCCTGTCAGCCTGGGATCCAACAGGAGTGCTCCAGTCCCCTCAGAAAAGAGTTCATTCATGGCCTGGAGAATTCCACTTGCCAACCTGGAAATGTGAGGGGAGCACAGTGCTCAGAGGCACAAAAAGAACAGAGCTCTTTCCACAGGAATTAGCCTAACTTGGCCCCCCAGTGCAGTGGGCGTGCACCAAGCACTTATGGAACTGAACATCTGTCATTGAAGCTCTGACCTCCCCCCACCCCCGGCTTCTTTGACCCAGCACTTTTCCAGTTTTCCTGTTGTACAATTCTGGTCTCTTCTATGACTCTGTCCTACATCCTTCCCTTGGCTGGGGGTGCTTTCAGGCTTCTAACATCGTATTCCCTAATTTATGGGTCTCCCCACCCTGTTTATCAGTGAGCTCACCAAGCTTGGCTTTAAGGATCATTTTTTTGAGAGCTCAAACAGTAGTTCACCTCTGTACCACTCTCAATAAATTTCCCAGGGCAGAACTTTCTAGGGGCTTAATGGATGTTGACTCCTAAGTTTTTGCCTATAGCCTGACTCCCTCTTGGCCTACATTCAGCCAAAACAGAACTTTCTGTCCAGGCTATGCAACACTAGGAGGCAATCCTGGACAGTGACACTCCTGTCCCCTTTATCTCACCATGCTGCACCACCCTGTGGTCCCCAAGTGTGTGTGTGTGTGTGTGTGTGTGTGTGTGTGTGTGTGTGTGTGTGGCGGGGCGTGGGGGGAACAGTGTGAGACACATTTTCTTCTCAGGGTCCCAAAGGTGAATTTAACCAAAGGCTTCTGACTTCCTTTTCAACTTCCCAACTTTCTCTGGCCATAAGCCCAGAAAAGTAACCTTGGGACCCACTGCCACGCCTCTCCTGGCCCTGCCACCATGTTTCTGCCCACAATTCCTGGGGAACAGGGGCAAACATCAGGGTTCACTTCCTTCAGTTTGTGTATACTCGAAGGCAAGAAGCCTTGCAGCCTGACCAATGTTGACGGAAGAGGTATCATCTCTTCATCATGGAAGAACTATTATGATCTGAATTCTCCAGGATTGATTTTTTATTATTATTATTGAGGCATAACAGACATATAACATCATATTAGTTTCAGGTATACAATGTAATGATTCAATATTTGTATATATTGTGAAATGATCACTACAATAAGTCTAGTTAACATCTGTCACCACACATAGATATAAATTTTTTTTTCTCCTGGTAAGAACTTTTAAGAGCTACTCTCTTAGCAACTTCCAAATATATAATACAGTATTATTAACTATAGTCACCATGCTGTATATTACATCCCCAGGATGTATTTATTTTATAACTGAAAGTTTGTGCTTTCTGACCACCTTCACCCATTTCTCTCACCTACCCGACCCCTGCCTCTGGCAACTGCCAATCTGTTCTCTGTATCTATGAATTCAGTTTTATGGGTTTTTTTTGTGGATTTCTTTTTCTTTTCTTTTTTTTTAGATTCCACATGTAAGTAAGATCATACATTATTTGCCTTTCTCTGTCTGACTAATTTCACTTCGCATAATGCCTTCTATGTCCATCCATGCTATTGTCCCAAATGGCAAAATTTCATTCCTTTTTATGGCCCAATAATACTCCATTGTGTGTGTGTGTATGCCACATCTTCTTCTCAATGGACACCTAGGTTACTTCCATATCTTGGCGACTGTAGATAATTCTGCAATGTACATGGGCGTGCATATATCTTTCCAAATTAGTGTTTTCATTTTCTTTGGATAAATGCCCAGACGTGGAATGGCTGAATAATATAGTAGTTCTATTTTTTAATTTTTTTAGGAACCTCCATACTCTTTTCCATAGTGGCTACATTAATTTACATTCCCACGAACAGTGTACGAGGGTTCCCTTTTCTCCACATCCTCACCAACACTTGTTATTTCTTGTCTTTTTAATAATAGCCATTCTAAAAGGTGTGAGTTGATGTCTCACTGTGGTTTTGATTTGCATTTCCCTGATGATTACTGATGTTGAACATCTTTTCTTGCACCTATTATTGCACCTATCTGTATGACTTTTCTGAAAAAATGCCTACTCAGGTATTCTCCACATTTTAAAATCGAGTTCTTTCTTTTTTTCCTCTTTTTCTTTTTGCTATTGAATTGTATGAGTTATTTGTATATTTTGGATATTAGCACCTTATTAGATACATAATTTGCAAATATTTTCTCCCATTTAGTAAGTTGCCTTCCCATTTTGTTGATGGAACAAAATGGTTCCTTTGCTGTGCAGAAACTTTTTAGTTTGATGTTGTCCCACTTGTCTATTTTTACTCAGGATTGATTTTTAATTCACTCAAGAAATTTGGAAAAACCTTCCCCAAATCCCAAGCAAATGGCTCCTCAGGCTGCTCAGGGAAAAGGTGGCCTATAAAGACATGCAAGAGCAAAACTCTTGTGTTCTTCAGTGTTCCCTCTGTTTCACATGAATTTTCTCAGTTACTCATCATGATAACCTATGGGGTAGTTACTATTGTTATTTGAATTTTACTGTTGGGAGGATTAAAGCACAGAGAGGCCATATGACACAGCCAATAGTGGTAAAGCTGGGATTTAAACCAGATCCTGGTCTCACTTCGGAAGCAGCCATATTTTCTCCTTTCATGACCACAATCATGTAGGCTTCTCTCTGATTCTTCTCTTTCTTTCCTTCTCCATTAGCCAATCTCATGCCAATTTCCTCTTTAAACTCTAAGTTTGATCTTTCTTCTCTCTTCCCCCATCAAGCTCCTGGCCCAGACCCTCACCATTTTATTTCTTGATTCCTGACAGAGCTGCTCAATTGGCCTTTTACTGTCAGTCCTTGTTTAGAATACATTTTTACATAAATGCCAGGCTATTCCTCCTAAAACTCTGCTCTCTTCACGTCACTATAATTGTCTTTGACTCCACATCCCCTGCCTCAATGCATCCTGGCATTCAGGGAGGACCCCAGCCCACTCATCCAAAACTTTCTTCCCAACTCTCTCAATTTCACCTTCCAGATCAGTATGAGCAGACACCACAGCACATGCCGTGCTCACTTCCACCTCCGAGTCTTGGCCAGGCCAATTCTCCTGAATGGAATATGTCCTTTCTGTCTGTGTAATCCTGTCCATCCTCCAAGACTCAGCTAATTTCCCCCACCCCTCCCAGGCCACCTTGACTCACGCTGTCTTCTCTCCCAAACTTTCTCATGTACTCTCCACTAGGATTACGTGGTTTGATCCTAAATTGTCCCTTAAGAGACTCCTGTTTCCCAGTGAGACTGAGCTCCTCAGGGGCAGGAGTGATGTCATATACTTCCTCATACACCACTCCCTCCCCAATGTTTAGGGTACTTTACTAAAAAGGCAGGTACCCAGGTCCCATTTCAGACTTGCTAAACCTGTTTCTCTGAGGGTGGGCCCAGGCATATGTATTTTTTGGTAATAGCTTAACAGAGATATAATTCACATGTCATAAAATTCACCCTTTTAGGAGCGGCCCCATGGCTCGGTTAGAGTGCAAGCTCTGAACAACAGGGTTGGCAGTTCGATTCCCACATGGGCCGGTGAGCTGCGCCCTCCACAACTAGATTGAAGACAACGAGCTGCCCCTGAGCTTCCAGAGGGGCAGCCGGATGGCTCAGCTGGTTAGAGCATGATCTCTCAACAACAAGGTTGCCGGTTCGATTCCTGTATGGGATGCTGGGCTGTGCCCCCTGCAACTAAAGATTGAAATCGGCAACTGGACTTGGAGCTGAGCTGCGCCCTCCACAGCTAGACTGAAGGACAACGACTTGCAGCTGATGGGCCCTGGAGAAACACACTGTTCCCCAATATTCCCCAATAAAAAAAAATTTTAAAAATTCACCCTTTTAAAGTGTACAAGTCAATGGTTTTTAGTATATTCACAGAGCTTTGCAATCATCACCACTAACTAATTTTAGAACATTTTCATCATCCCCAAAGGAAATTCCATACCCATTAACAGTCACTTCCCATTCCCCCTCCTCCAGCCCCTGGCAACCACTAATCCGCTCTCTTTCGCTATGGATTTGCCTGTTCTGGACATTTCAGACAAATAGAATCATACAATATGTGGTCCTTTGTTTCTGGCTTCTTCACTCAACAGAATGTTTTCAAGATACATCCATGTTGTAGCATGTTTCAGCACTTCATTCCTTTTAAGTGCTGAATAATATTCTATTATATGGGTAGATCACATTTTGTTTATCCATTTATTAGTTGATGGACTGTTTCCATTTTTCAGCTGTTATGAATAATGCTGCTATGAACATTCATGCACAAGTTTTCGTGTGGATGTATGTTCTCACTTGTCTTGGGTAGATACCCAGAAGTGGAATTGCTGGGTCTTAGGGTAATTCTATGTTTAACCTTTTGAGGAATTGCCAAATTGTTTTCCATAGCAGTTGCACCATTTAACACTATCACCAGCAATGAATGAGGGTTCCAGTTTCTCCACATCCTTGACATGTATTTTTAACATGGTCCACAGGTGTGACAAAGGTTGAGCATTCCTGCGCCAAGTTCTGGAATCCCTACTTGTCTATCATCTTGAGAATTACCTGGGACTAAGAGTGTTGGGTGGCCCTGCGTTGGATCATTTTCCACAGACAGCTCCAGTTTGGGGACAGTGGAAATGGAGCCTACCAGTGTGAGCATTGCCAAGGAATTCATCATGGTGGCCTGGGTGTGAAAACTAAAGGCCCGAGAAACTGAGTGCTTGGAGACACCCAGGAAGAAGTAGCTAGCATGGAGTGAGGGTCGAGACCAAGCCAGGTCCTGAGGCAGCCTTTGGGTTGCTATTTGATCTTTAGCCTCCCAGGACAGCTCTGATCAGCAGAGAGAGAGAGAGAGAGAGAGAGAGAGAGAGAGAGAGAGAGAGAGAGAGAGAGAGAGAGAGAGAGAGAGAGAGAGAGAGAGAGAAGATTGTATCTGCTCCCCACCCCCACCCCCAGAAGTATACTGTGAAGTTAAAATTAGCTAATTGAAAGCATCTAGTGCAACTGGGTAACTCCTATGCATTATTATGGTATTATCACTGTCTTGTCCTCGAGTGGGAGGGGAAGGGCGTGGCTGACGGGACAGGACTGATCCAGCAGTTCTGATTCTTTCCCAGTTGGACAGCCGTGGTTTAAATCCCCGCCCCCATGGCTTTACTGGACTAAAATAAACAGGAAGTTTCCATTTCACCCAGACCTCCCTGAGGCTTGGATGGCCGGGAATTTTGCTGTCCAGTTCCATATCTCTCTGGAAGGACCTTCCAGGCTGAGGTGTGGTTATGTTTGTACTCACAGCAAAGCTTCATCTTTTTTCTTTTTTTTTCCAGCTAAACAACTTCCTGTCCAAAAGTGATTCTAGTCCCCGCCCTACACACACACAAACATACACTCTTACAACATGCTTAAATCAGAGGGTTAGATTTCATATCAAAACCCAACCTCCAGGATCTTGCTGCAAGTGGAGATGAAGCTTATCTAGTGGGCAGAGGTGGATAGTTGTTACTCAGAAACTCAGTTCTGGGGAACAGGAAGAGGGTTTTTTTGAACGGAGTAAAATCTTGGTCCCTTGAGCAACTCGAGGCTGTTTGTTTTCTTGCCTTGCCCGGCACAGGCTCCCTGTGGTGTAGGGCAGTGGTGAGACCCCGGTTTTCTTTGTCCCTGTGTGGGGACAGAGCCCCAGAGAGCAGTTTCCAGGCTCTCGGCCTCACGTGGAAAGGTGCTGGCTCAGGTAGTAAATGGCCATCAACTGTGATTTCATGGCCATCAGCTGTGGCTAGTTGGCCGTCAGCTGTAACCAGTGAGCCATTGGCCACTAATATAACTGCTGTGGTTACGCTAGCAGCAAAATGGGGGCTAGCAAGAAGATGGTGGCTGAGCTGGCAAGCGCGGACTGCAGTTAGGATGGCGGGTTGCGGACAGTGTGGATGCAGCCTCCAGTGAGACTATAGTGCTGCCAGCAAGAAAATAGCAGTATGACTCCATCTATGGCTCCGTGGGTGTTCCTTTTTGGCCTCATCATTTCCTGCGTTCTTATGTGGGGAGCAGGAGCTGAGACCCCGCAGGCCGTCCTGCACGATACCCTGGGTTTGTCAATGAGTACCAGGGAGGACAAGCTAGGGTTACCATGTGTGGGGACAGAGCCCCAGAAAGCAGTTTCCAGGCTCTCGGCCTCACATAGAAAGGTGCTGGCTCGGATAGTAAATGGCCATCAACTGTGACTGGATGGCCATCAGCTGTGGCTAGTTGGCCGTCAGCTGTAACCCGTAAGCCATTGGCCACTAATATAACTGCTGTGGCTACGCTAGCAGAAAATGAGGGCTAGCAAGAAGATGGTGGCTGGCAAGCACAGACTGCACGACACATGGCACAGCGAGCAGGGTCTCCCGCATGACACCGTGTGTCAGTCAAAAAGCAGACAAGAGAGAGGGTGACTGTTGTACACAGGAATTGGGGTTTATATCCTTTCTGCCATGTAAAGAGCAGCAAATCCTCGAAATGGGTCTACGTAGAAATAATTACTGAGAATAAATAGCTGTTCACAACCGACCTTCATCAAGTATCAGCCACACAGGCCTTCCCTCTCCTGCTTCCTGGAATTGTACTCCTTGGTCAGGAGATGAAAACATGGTGTAAGTTAATTTGTGGCTTTGGAATGAAGGCTTTTTTTTTTTTTTTTAATGGAAAAACTAATGGATTCCTCATGGGCTGCTGCCCCAGACTTTGCTAAATTTTTTCAAGCCCTTGTATGTTTCTCATGTCACCTCCTCATCCAGATCTGTCATAAATAAATAAGGCCATTGGAACCTCTGATCCTTTCTTTCCCAGAAATAGGATGAGTCACCCAGCTCCTCAGCCTCCCACTCTCAGGAGCCAGTGAGAGTGTGGCTACAGGGGACTCTGCCCTGAGGGAAAACCAGGGAGGCCTCTCCTCCTGCCTGCCCAGCAGTCCTCTGGCTTTCCAGAACAGAGTTCCAGTCCCAGTAGGTGGGGGAACTCTGATCCTGACTAGAAGGGTCAAGAGAACGTTTCCTTCCTAAGAGGGTGAAGAAACTTCCAGAGCTGTGAGGATCAGTAAGCAAGGGTGTCCTTGTCCCACTTGAGCCTACGGGTCACCCTGGAAGAACAGAGGGCATACAGGTGCCCACACTCTGTCCCCAGAGCTGTGTCCTAAGAATAGAGCCTGTTTAAGAAAGGGCTTTGACCTGGAAGGAGAACTCCACAGGAAAGCTCACCATGCACCTTCTGTTTGCTCTAGCTTTCTTAGGGTCAGCCCTCAAACCTCACCCAGTCCCAGGCCAGGACTGGGGGCAGTGAGAATTGGACTCGAGTGCACCCCCACTGACCTCCTAGAAGCTTCGGCTTGAGCCCATTCCAGGGTTCCCTCCTTTGCAGCCCCAGTGGATTGGGGCTGCCTGATCCTCGCCAGATGCCCTGCCCACCCAGTTTGACAGGTTAGGGGCCACTCCCTTCCTGGGGCCAGTTTCTAGCCTGGCACTAGCGTCACTGCACCTGGCACTGACAGCCTCAGACTTCAGGGCATTGTCCAGAATGTTGAAGGTTGTGAGATGGCTCTGGAAAATAACCAGAATTAAATGCTTTTAGAAAAGAATTAAAATTGCAAGTCATTAAAAAAAAAAGATTGTTATGGTGTATATGTTGGGTTTTTTTCTATTCTCATCTCCTTTGTCTAAAATTTATAAGATAGTGAATATATTTGAGACACCTATCAACCTTTCAGTTCCCTGATTTCATTATCAACTTTGCATTTACAGTTGGTACAAAAATGTAATACATTGTCTGAGTACTCAAAACATTGTGTCATAACTTACCCAAATATTTTCCTATTGTTTGAAAATATTTTAGCTATGATTTGTTTTCATTCAGCTAACAACCATAATTATTAAAAAAGCAGTATATCACATTTAAAAAGAAAATGAACCAATGCCTTCCCCCCCACCCCCGCCACCCCAGCTCCCTGTCCTGCTATGTAGAAAGGGGGACAGTGTCTCATTTTCCAGGAAGTCAGCACATTGGCTAATGATACAAGCTCGAGATGCAGGGTGCTGAGAAGGCTCCCGAGGGCCTCTCAGCCATCCCTCTGCCATCACAGCAGTGCCACCTGATGAGGCAATGGGCAACATCCAGATCTCAGTCTTTCAGGCTAATATTCCTCAGTGGTAGGACAAATAAAGACTCTGCTGTCCTGAGGTTTTTGTGAAGGTAAAAGGAGCTAATAATGTGGGGGAACTCTCAGGAGTGCTGGAATGTTCTGTGCCTTGATCTAGGTATGAGTTACCCAGGTGTATACATGTGGCAAAACTCATTGAGCTGGTCATTTACAATGCATGCACTTTGCTGTGTGTAAATATTAGGTTGGTACAAAAGTGACTGCGGTTTTTGCAATTGTTTTTAACCTTTTAAACCGCAATTACTTTTGCATCAACCTAATAGTATCTCAATAAAATACTGTTGGCATGAAAAAGAGCAAAAAATGAGATAACAGATGTGCACAAAATGACATAACCCTGCGAATCATTTGTTACCATGGATTTGAAAAACTTTAGTGACGTATAACCACTATCCTGACTTCTAGCATAGATTCATTTTGCCTTTTTTGAACTTCATGTAAATGGAAGAGTCCATAAAAGTCCGTACAGTATGGACTCTTATGTTTGTTTGCTTTTCTCTCAATATTATGAGAATCAACCATGTTGTGTCAATAGCTTATTCATTCTCATTGCTGTATAGTACTCTATTGTGTGAATACACCATTTATTTCTCTGTTCCCTGATGGTGACAGGCATTCAGTTTCCAGTTTGGAGCTATGATGAAGAGTGTTCCCATGAACATTTTTGTCTTTGGGTAAACATAGATTTGTTTGGGGATTTTTAAAAATTAGTTTCAGGTGTACAAAACAACATAGTGACTAGATGTTTATATACCTCACAAAGTGATAATACCAGTAAGTCTATTACCCATCTAACACTGTATATAGTTACTACAATATTATTGAGTATATTCCTTATGCGCTGTACTTTATATCCCAGTGGCTAATTTTTTTAATTATAGTTGACATTCAATATTAATTTATATTGGGTGGCCAGTTAGCTCAGTTGGTTAGAGCTGCGTTGCTACTAATACCAAGGTTGCCAGTTCGATCCCCGCATGGGCCACTTTGAGCTGCACCCGCCTTAAAAATAAATTAATTTATCCATGTTGTCACAAATGCTCCTATATCATCTTTCCTTAACGCCGAATAGTATTCCATTGTGTATATGTACCACAACTTCTTTATCCATTCATCTATCGAAGGACATTTTGGTTGTTTCCATGTCTTGGCCACCGTAAACAAAGCTGCAATGAACATTGGAGTACACGTGTCTCTGTAGAGAAATGCTTTTATATTTTTGGGGTAGATACCCAGGAGAGCGATTGCTGGGTCATATGGCAAATTAATTAAAAAAAAAAAAAAAAAAAAAAAAAAAAAAAAAAAGCTCCCAGAAGGTAGGCCCTCACTTTTCTTGTTAGTGGCTATATCCCTAGACCAGTATTTGTTACACAGTGAGTGCTCAATAAACACCTGCCAAGTGAAAAAAAAAAATAAAATAAAATAAATTAATTTATATTAGTTGCTGCTGGTATACAGCGCAGTGGTTAGGCATTTAATAATTTATTAAGTGATTCCCCCGATAAGTCTAGTACCGATCTGACACTATACATAGTTTTTACAATATTGTTGACTATATTCCCCATACTGTACTTTATATCCCTGTGACTCTTTTGTAACTACTAATTTGTACTTCTTTTCATTTTTTTAAAAGATTTTATTGGGGAAGGGGAACAGTGTGTATTTCCAGGACTTTTTCCAAGTGAAGTTGTCCTTTCAATCTTAGTTGTGGAGGGCACAGCTCAGCTCCAGGTCCATTTGCAGTTGTTAGTTGCAGGGGGCGCAGCCCACCATCCCTTGCGGGACTCGAGGAGTGGAACCGGCAACCTTGTGATTGAGAGCCCACTGGCCCATGTGGGAACCGAATCTGCAGCGTTCGGAGTTAGGAGCATGGAGCTCCAACCGTCTGAGTCACTGGGCCAGCCCCCTAATTTGTATTTCTTAATCCCTTCACCATTCTTTCCCCATGTCCCCAGCCTCCCTCCCCTCTGGCAATCATCAGTTTGTTCTCTGTATCGATGAGTCTGTTTTTTTTTTTCAATTAATTTTATTGGGGTGACAATTGTTAGTAAATTTACATAGATTTCAGGTGTACAATTCTGTATTACATCGTCTATAAATCCCATTGCGTGTTCACCACCCAGAGTCAGTTCTCCTTCCATCACCATATATTTGATCCCCTTTACCCTCATCACCCACCCCCCACCCCCTTACCCTCTGGTAACCACTAAATTATTGTCTGTGTCTATGAGTTTTTGTTTCTCATTTGTTTGTCTTGTTCTTTTTGGTTTATATACCACATATCAGTGAAATCATAGGGTTCTCTGCTTTTTCTGTCTGACTTATTTCACTTAGCATTATTCTCTCGAGATCCTCGATGAGTCTGTTTTTGTTTTGTTTGTTCATTTATTTTGTTCTTTAGATTCTACATGTAAGTCAGATCATATGGTATTTGTCTTTCTCTGCCTGACTTATTTCACTTAGCATAATACCCTTTAGGTCCATTCATGTTGATGCAAATGGTAAGATTTCATTCTTTTTATGGCAGAGTAATTTTCTACTGTGTATATGTACCACATCTTCTTTTTCCAATTGTTTATTCATGAGCATTTAGGTTGTTTGCATATCTTGGCTATTGTACATCATGCTGCAGTGTACGTAGGGGTGCACATATCTTTTCAAATTAGTGTTTTGGATTTCTTCAGATAAATACCCAGGAGTGGAATTGCTGGGTCATAAGTAGTTCTATTTTTAATTTTTTGAGGAACCTCCATACTGTTTTCCATAGTGGCTGCACCAATTTGCTACCCACCAAGAGTAGGCTTTTTCCACATGCTCACCAACACTTGTTTGTTGATTTATTGGTGCTGTCCATTCTGATAGGTCTAAGGTGATATCTCATTGTGGTTTTTATTTGCATTTCTCTGATGACTAGTGACTTCGAGCAACTTTTTGCATGTCTATTGGCCACGTATATGTCCTCTTTGGAGAAATATCTATTCAGGTCCTCTGCCCATTTATTAAATGAATGGTTTGTTTTTTAGTGTTGAGTTGTATGAGTTTTTTATAAATTTTGGGTATTGACTCCTTATCAGATGTATCATTGGCAAATATGTTCTCCCATTCAGTAAGATGTCTTTCATTTTATTGATGGTTTCCCTTGCTGTGCAAAAACTTTTTAGTTTGATGTAGTACCACTTGTTTATTTTTCCTTTTGTTTCCTTGCCTGAGGAGATATATCAGTAAAAATATTACTAAGGGTAATGTCTGAGAGTTCACTGTCTATGTTTTCGTCCAGGAGTTTTATGGTTCTGGGTCTTATATTAAAGTCTTTAATCCATTTTGTGTTTATTCTTGTGTATGAAGTAAGAAGGCAATCCAGTTTCTTTTCTTTTTTCTTTTTTTTTTGCATGTATCTGTCTGGTTTTCCTACCACCATTTATTGAATAGACTGTCTTTACCCCAGTGTATATTCCTGATTCCTCTTTCATAGATTCAATGGATTTATTTCTCTATTCTTTTCCATTGATCTATGTGTCTGTTTTTATACCAGTACCTTACTGTTTTGATCACTATGGCCTTGTGGTATCGTTTGATATCAGGTGCCGTGATACCTCCAGCTTTATTCTTCTTTCTCAGGATTGCTGTGGCTATTTGGGGCATTTTATGGTTCCATATGAATTTTAGGATTATTTGTTCTAGTTCTGTGAAAAATGCCATTGGTATTTTGATAGATATTGTATTGAATCTATAGATTGCTTTGGGTAGTATCAACATTCTAACTATATTAATTCTTCCTGTCCATGAGCAAGGTATATGCTTCCATTTATTTGTATCTTCTTTAATTTCTCTCTTCGACGTCTTATACTTTTCTGAGTACAGGTCTTTTACTTCCTTGGTTAAATTTATTCCTAGATTTTTGTTTTGATGCAATTGTAAATGGGATTATTTTCTTAATTTCTCTTTCTGATAGTTCATTATTGGTGTATAAAAATGCAACCAATTTCTAAATATTAGTTTTATATCCTACTACTTTACTAAATTCACTTATCAGTTCTAATAGCTTTTTGGTGGAATCTTTGGGGTTCTCTATATATACCTGTAGTATCGTGTCATTGGGTAAGCATAGATTTGCATTTCTGTTGGGTATATACCTAGGAATGGAACTGCTGAGTCAGAAAATGCATCTATTGAGTTTGGGTAGATACATTTTGTTGATTCCTAAAGGATAATTCCACAGAGTTCTCATTATCAGAATAATTAAACATACAAAGCTCTAAATAAGCCCATAGAAAATGGTCTCATCCCACCTCAGCACCATTCTGGAGCTCAGTAGTTTTGCCACCAGCATGGGCTTCTTTATCTAGCCTACATCCCTACTGCTGTAGTTAAAAGATACCAGTGCAGCTGTTCAATAAGAATGAAAACGTTTTCCATCTGCCCCAGTTCTACAGATTGGGCACTTTACCCCCAAGACCCCTGAATTTGGAGGCTTTACCATGGTTTCCACAATCCTTGACCTTTTAGGCCCTCTAAAGCCTAGGGCAATGAACCATACCCCTAGAACTGGGGCTTGGTATGGGTATTTGTCACCTCAAAGGGTGTATTAGTCAGCTAGGGGCTGCCATTACAGAATACCTCAGACTGGGCGGCTTAAACAACAGAAATTTTCTTATAGTTCTGGATGCTGGCAGTCTAGATCAGGGTGCCAGCACAATTAGGTTTTGGTGAGGGGTCTCTTCCTGATGCAGCCTTTTCATTGTGTCCTCACGTGAGAGAGAGAGAGACAGAGAGAGAGAGACAGAGAGAGAGAGAGAGAGAGAGAGAACTCTCTGGTCTCTTCTTTTGGGGGAATTATCCCATCACGGAGATTCCACCCTCACGACCTCACTTAACTCTAATTACTTTTCAAAGACTCCATCTCCATATACCATGTTTCCCCGAAAATAAGACCTAGCCAGACAATCAGCTCTAATGAGTCTTTTGGCGCAAAAAGTAATATAAGACCCAGTCTTATTTTACTATAAGACCGGGTCTAATATAATATAATATAATATAATATAATATAATATAATATAATATAATATAATATAATATAATAATATAATATAATACCCGGTCTTATATTATTTTTTGCGCCAAAAGATGCATTAGAGCTGATTGTCCAGGTAGGTCTTATTTTCGGGGAAACATCACACTGGACGTTAAGGCTTCAACATATGAATTTTGAGGGGACATGGTTCAGTCCACAGCAAGGAGCAAGAATACCTTGTCCATTTCTGTGCCGGGTCAGAAAGAGACACATAGGATGAAAGGTGGGGAGGGAAAGAAGTTGGAGTCTTTATTCCTCTTGCTTTCTGCCCCACTGTGGTTCTGGCAGTGTTGGAAACTTCCATGGCACAGCTCCTGTCAAGTGGCCCCTTTTCATGGCAGCAGCTCTCCCTAGGCTCCAGTAACATCATTTCCTGCACCTACTCCTTAGGACATATGGGTGTGAATAGCTTCTTGCTGTTGCTGGTTCCTGGATGCATCAACATCCCATTAATTCCCACAATCCTGACAACACCTTTGTAAATAGTCCCTTCAATAAAAAAAGTCTCTTCAAGAAGTTCTGCATGAGTAAAATAAGGAAGTTTTTACAAAATAATAAAAGCATGTGGAAAGGACATAGGAACTAACCTGAAGGAGCTTCCAATGGCCAAAATTAGAATAAATTGAGCAATAAAATAATGACACTATTGGGTTATAACCCATATAATAAATAATAAAATAAATACCCGGAAGTCCATACTGATATTAATAAATAAATAAATAAATAAATAAGAAGAAATGGCTCTTCCTTGCAAAAGAATTTCATTTAATAAATGTGGAAGGAATAAGGGAAATACAAACAAACCAGTCATAACTGTCACAGGCAACATTTAATGGATGCTAAAATCAGTGGGCCAAAGATCAAAGAGAAACAAGATATACACATAGTCTCAAAGTATGTTCTCTAAGATATGTATTAATAACAAAGGGGAAATAGTAATTTTGCAGTGAAGAAACCCCCTTAACTAATGATTAGGGTTAACATCACCAGTAATAAGACACATTGACATCCTGTAACCCCCAATATGATGAGAGGGGCACATCATCACTTCTGTGGTATTCTTGCCAAAAATGCACAATCTCAATCTACTCATGAGAAAACATCAGACAAATCCAAATCAAAGGACACTCCACAAGTACATGACCAGTACACTTCACAAGTATCAGCAAAAGACAAGAAAATAATTGGTAGATAAACACTGTGGCTGCTTCCTTCCGTGAACACATTAAAATTACAACTAGATCATAGAACAATTAATCTGGAGAACCATGTGAAGTCTAGCTGAACAGAAGTTTTATAACTAAGGATATACAGAACAAGCCACATTGAGATTAGTGGGAGGGGAGAAGATGCAGAATAGGCTGGCCCCACACTGCCGCATGGCAGTTCAGAATCAGGAGGGATATCTCAGCCATCGGAGGTTGCCCTTGGAGGAGTCAGGGACCCCAGCCCCATATCAGGCTCCTCAGCCTAGAGTACTGGTGCCAGCAAGAGGAGCTCTCACAATCTCTGGCTGTGAAAAACAGTGGGGTATCTGGGTGGGACAGAAGGCTGCAGGAAACCCAGATGTCCTCTTAAAGAGCCTATGCACAGACTCACTCACTTGCAGGCACTCACCCTGGGATGCAGTAGAGGGACAGTGACTCGGGGTGTCAGAGACATATAGGGAGAGACTGAGCTGTGTGGCTGTGGGGTGAGGACTGGCAGGCAATCACCATTTTTCCTGTGTGAGGTCCTTCTCCCATGCAGCCGGCAGGCGACCCCCATCTTTCCTGTGTTGAGCCCTCCCCCACACAGCTAAATCTGAATCTGAATTCATCTGATGACCTCCGCTGGGACTCCACCTTACCCAACTCCCCCAACACCGGAGGCACTTTCTCAGGGAGTAGCCAACCCCACCCACATTGCACTCTTTTTTGGAAAACTAGAGGGGTCCGTGGGCCCCAGGCGGGAAGCAGCTGGCCTCAGTGTGCTCTGAAACTTTTGCTGAGTAGCTCCAGGCTCAGGACTGGCACCAAACCAGAATGTACATTAACCTGGTGAACACAACTCTTCCCACTCTATTGACTCCCTGAGACCCTGCCTTACCCAACTTGCGTACCATATGAGGCTTTATCAGAAGCTGAATCGTAAGGGAGCTGGCAGGTGACATCAGGCCTCAGGATGTCCTGGCTTTTTGTGGAGCTACCCCAGGCCTGGTACTAGTGGCAACTGTCCTTGGTTTGCAGTGTGTCCTCTTCTAAGTGCCTCCAAGTTTAGCACAGGCAATGAACAACTGTGGATCACTTTGTAGCTCCTACCAGGTAGTCATGGCTAGTCACAAGCAGTGGGTGACCTGGACCTACACTGCAGCCCTTGCCAAGAGACCCCAGAACCAACATACTTGGAGGTGGCTTCAGACCACAGCAGAGCACCACCCAATTAGCCCCACAAGTGGCACACACAAAGGGTGATCTCAACAGGCACGAGAGCCCACTGGGGAAAATTCCACTCAGTGGGCTAAGCCACCCACACAGCACTCCATAAGCTGTGGACATGGCCAAACCCTCAGGCAGTCAGCCTGAGGGTCAATTCCACCCACAGATGTGCCAATAGAAATCAAGGCTCAACTATAACAGGAGGGCACACACAACCCCCACAAGGGACACTCCTGGAGCACCCAGCCCAGGTGACCAGAGAGACTGTGCCAGGGCCCCACAGGGCACCTACTACATAAGACCACCTGGCCAAGACTGAAAGACATAGCAGATCTACCTAATACATAGAAACAAACACAGAGGCAGCCAAAGTGAGGAAACAAAGAAATACATTCCAAATGAACGAACAGAGGAAAACTCCAGAAAAAGAACTAAATTAAATGGAGGCAAGCAACCTACAAGACACAGAGTTTAAAATAATGGTTATAAGGATGCTCAAGGAACTTAGTGAGAACTTCAACAAAGAGATAGCAAGCAGAGAAAAGCACATAGAAACCATTAAAAAAGAACCACTCAAAAGTGAAGAACATAATAACTGAAATGAAAGATGCACTAGAAGGAATCATCAGCAGACTAGATGGAGCAGACGATCGAATCAGTGATCTGGAAGACAAAATAGCAGAAAACACCCAATTGGAACAGAAAAAAGAAAAAAGAATTAAAAAAAAAAAAGAGGATACTTTAAGAAACCTCTGGGACAACATCAAGAGTAACGTACCATAAGGGTACCAGAAGGAGAAGAGAAAAAGTAAGGGATTGAGAACTTATTTGAAGAAATAATGACTGAAAACTTCCTTAACCTGACAAAAGAAATAAACATACAAGCCAAGGAAGTGCAGAGAGTCCCAAACAAGATGAATCCAAACAGGCCCACATCAAGACACATTACAATTAAAACGGAGAATCCGAAAAACAGGAAGAAAAAGGCAACTAGTAACTTATAAGGGAGCTCCCATAAGATTGTGAGCTAATTTCTCGACAGAAACTTTGCAGGTCAAAAGGAATTGGTACAAAATATTCGTAGTGATAAGAAGTAAGGATCTACAACCAAGATTACTCTACCTAGCAAGGCTATCATTTAAAATTGAAGGAGAAAAAACCCTTTTCACGAAGATGGCGCCGAAAGCGAAGAAGGAAGCCCCTGCCCCTCCCAAAGCCAAAGCCAAAGCGAAGGTTTTGAAGGCAAAGAAAGCAGTCCTAAAAGGCATCCACAGCCACAAAAAAAAGAAGATCCAGACGTCACCCACCTTCCGAAGGCCCAAGACACTGTGGCTCCGAAGGCAGCCTAAATATCCTCGGAAGAGCGCTCCCAGGAGAAACAAGCTTGACCACTATGCTATCATCAAATTCCCCCTAACTACCGAGTCGGCCATGAAGAAGATAGAAGACAACAATACACTTGTGTTCATTGTGGATGTCAAGACCAACAAGCACCGGATCAAACAGGCTGTGAAGAAGCTCTATGACATTGACGTGGCCAAGGTCAACACCCTGATCAGGCCTGATGGAGAGAAGAAGGCATATGTTCGGCTGGCTCCTGACTACGATGCTTTGGATGTTGCCAACAAAATTGGGATCATCTAAACTGAGTCCAGCTGGCTAATTCTAAATACAAACGTTTTTCACTGTAAAAAAAAAAAAAAAAAAAAAAAATTTGAAGGAGAAAGACCTTCCCAGACAAGAAACAGCTAAAGGAGTTCATCACCACCAAATCAGTATTACAAGGAATGTTAGAGGGACTTCTTCAAGATGAAAAGGAAAAAAAAAAGAAGACAAAAAATATGAATAATAAAATAGCAACACATATTTATCAACTACTTTCAATGTAAATGGATTAAATGCTCCAATCAAAAGACATAGGTGGGCTGAATGCATAAGAAAACAAAACCCTTACATATGCTGCCTGTGAAACTCACTTCAGATCGAAAGACACACAGACTAAAAGTAAAGGGATAGGAAAAAGACATTTCATGAAAATTTAAACAAACTAACAAACAAAAAAGCTGGAGTAGCCATACTTATACCAGACAAAATAGACTTTAAAACAGTCTATAACAAGAGACAAAGAAGGACCTAGTAATGCCTCTTCTGGGTATTTATCCAAAAAAAAACCCAAAATGCTTCTTTGAGGGGACGTGTGGATCCATTGTTTACAATGGTCAAGATATGGAAGCAGCCTGGGTGTCTGTCAATGGATGAATGGGCAAAGAGGAGGTGGTACATATATGCAATGGAATATTGCTCGGCCATAGAAAGAAATGGATTCTTGACATCTGTGGTGGCATGGATGGACCTGAAAGGTATTTTCCTGAGTGCAGTATATCAGACAGAGAAAGAGAGATGCAATATGAGTTTGCTTATATGTAGAATGTAAAGAACAAAATAAACAAACAAAACAGAAACAAACTCATAGATACAGAGAACATTTTGATGGTTGCCAAATGGGAGGGTGGTTGAGGGTGGGTGGAAAAGGAGAAGGGATTAAGAAGTACAAACTGATTGTTACAAAGTAATCATGGGGATGTAGGGTATAGCATAAGAAATACAGTCAATAATATTGTGATAACTATGTATGGTGTCAGAAAGGTACTAGACTTAATCGGAGTGATAGATGGGAGGGGGGTTGGGGCAGGGTGAAAAGAGTGAAGGCATTAAGAAGTAGAAATTGGTAGTTACAAAATAGCCATGGGGATGTAAAATAAATCATAGAGAATATAGTCAATGATATGGTAAATACTATTTATAGTGTCATGTGGGTAGTAGACTAGTCAGGGGATCACTTCTTAAAATATGCAAATATCTAACCACTTTCTGTATATCTGAAATTAATATAAAATAATAGTGAATGTCTCAGAGATATAAAGAAAAACACTGATGGTTGCTAGATGGAAGAGGGTGGGGATGGGAGAGAAGATGAAGGGATTAGAAAGTACAAATTGGTAGTCACAGGGATAATGAAATACAGTATGGGGGATATAATCGATAATGTTGGAAAGATTATGTAGGGTGCCAGATGGGTACTGGGCTTATCAGGGGGATCACGTCATAGGCTGTGTAGATGCCTGACCACTGCACTATACACCTGAAGCTGAAATAGAATAATATTGAATGTCAACTATAATTAAACACACACACACACACATACACACACACACACACACACACAGAGGGTGCCAAAAAAAGTGTATACACATTTTTAAAAAGAAAAACTTTATTAAAATTGTAATATCAATATATACCTATAATAAAAGATGAATACAAGTCATGTTTGACTTCTGCAATTACATGAGGTGCTCAAAGTGGTTACCACCAGCGTCCAGACACTTCTGATTATGGTGAACTGCTCTTTGGGCAACGTTGACCAAAGTGTCCACTTGTATACATTGTTTTGGCACCCCCGGTATATAGTCATGCGATGTAAAGTACAGCATAGGGAAGATAGTCAATGGTATTGTAAGTTATATATGATATCAGAGGGGTATTAGATTGGGGGGTTATCACTTTGTGAGGGGTGTAAATGTCTATTATGTAGCTTTGTACACCTAAAACTAATTTTAAAAAAAGAAAAAGAAAAAAATAATAATGAATGTCAACTGTAATTGAAAATTTTAAAAACGGGGGCGGATGGAAGGTAAAGGAGAATAAGAGGTTCAAATGTCCAGGTACAAAACATAAGTCATGGGGATGTAATATACAGCATAGGGAATACAGTCAATAATATTGTGATAGCGTGGTATAGTGTCAGATGGCTGCTGGACTTATCATGGTGATCATTTCTTCAGGTATATAAATGTTGAATCACTATGGTGTACACCTGAAACTAATATTGTATTAGCTATATTTCAGTTAAAATCCTTTTTTAAAATGACAAGAAAAGAGTGAAGAACTGTCAGAGATTGGGGGAGACTAATGAGATGTAACTAAATGCATTGTGTAATCCTGGGTTGGATCCTGAAACAGAAAAACATTTGTTAAAAAACTAGTGACGTTTGAATTAAGTCCATAGTTTAGTAAGTAGCATCATACCAAGGTTAAATTACTGGTTTTGATCACTGGACTATGGCACTCCTCTCCCCACTATTGCAAGCCCCTCCCCCTCTAGCTGAAGCAAAGCCCAGAGGATTTAAAGGGCCAGCAGCCTTTTTTTCCTCCCCTCACCCTTCATTTTTCTCTGTTTTCCATTCTGAAAGCCAGACACTTAAAATCTAGGATATTCAAACACAACTACACGTACAGGGAAATTTATAAAATCACTGCACACACCCAAGGAAAGACTTGGGCTTAAAAAAGCCCTTAGAAGAACCTAAGTTTATATCTCAGGCTCATCCCTGGTACAGACATAGCCTACAGAAATCAGAAAACAAAACCAAAAATTAGCATACTTGGGGAAGGGGGGGAATCTGATTTCCAGTTACTACATTATTAGATTCAAATGTACAGTTTTCAACTACAACAACAACAAAAATCACAAGGCATACAAAGAAACAAGAATATATGGCCCATTCAAAGGGGAAAAAAGAGCCCATCCCTGAGAAAGATCAGATGGCACACTTGCTAGACGAAGACTTTAAACAATTCTCTTAAAGATGCTCAAAGAACTGAAAAAACAGATGTGAAAGAAACTAAGAAAAGAATGTATGAGTCGAATGGAAATATCAATAAAGAGATAGAAAATCTAAAAGAAACCAGAGAGAGATCTAAGATGGCAGATTAGGTAAATGCTCTGTACTGCCTCCCAGGATCAGACCATAATTACAAATAAACTATAGAACAACCAACCTCAAGAATCATCTGAAGACTAGCTGAACAGAACCTGTATAAGTAAGGATATGAAGAAGAGGGCACATCAAGACTGGTAGAAGGCATGAGACGTGAAATGGGCTGATCCCAAGCCCACAGATGGTGGTTGAATGCTGGGAGGGACACCTTGGTAGCAGAGGTCCCCCCTGAAGAGGGAGGGGCCCCAGGCCCACACCGGCTCCCCAGCCCAGGGGCCTGTGCCGGGAAGAGGAGTCCCTACAGCATCTGGCAGTGAAAGTCAGCGAGGACTCTGACTGCCCTTCCCGTGGGGTGGAGGGCTGCAGGTCGGGAGGCCCAGGGACATGCAGGGAAGTACTAAGTTGTACGGCTTTTGGTGGGGGGAATGGGGGGGCAGGAACCATTGTTGCCCCGTGTGGAGCCTGACACATGTCCAGCATCCATTTATGATAAAAATTCTCAGCAAAGTGGAGGTGAAGGGAACATACCACAACATAATAAAAGTCATATACAACAAACCCACAGCTAACCTCATACTCAATGGGGGAAAAGCTAAAAGCTTTCCCCTTAAAATCAGGAACAAAACAAGGATGCCTACTATCACCACTTTTACTCAACATAGTATTGGAAGTTCTAGCCACAGCAATTAGAAAACAAAAAGAAATAAAAGACATCCAAATCGGAAAGGAAGAAGTAAAACTGTCATTATTTACAGATGATATGATACTATCTAGGGAGAACCCCAAAGATTCCACCAAAAAGCTATTAGAACTGATAAATGAATTCAGTAAAGTAGCAGGATACAAAATTAATATTCAGAAATCGGTCACATTTTTATACACCAATAATGAACTGTCAGAAAAAGAAATTAAGAAAACAATTCCACTGACAATAGCATCAAAAAAACCCATAAAATACCTAGGAATAAATTTAACCAAGGAGGTAAAAGACCTGTACTCTGAAAACTGAAGAAACTGAAGAAGATATAAATAAATGGAAGCATAAACCATGCTCATGGACAGGACGAATTAACATTGTTAAAATGTCCACACTACCCAAAGCAATCTATAGATTCAGTGCAATCTCTATCATAATACCAATGGCATTTTTCACAGAACTAGAACAAATAATCTTAAAATTTATATGAAACCACAAAAGACCCCAAATGGCCACAGCAATCTTGAGAAAGAAGAACACAATTGGAGGTTCAGGCTGCTTGATATCAAACTATACTACAAGGCTATAGTAATCAAAACAGCATGGTACTGGAATAAAAACAGACACATAGATCAATGGAACAGATTAGAGAGTCCAGAAATAAACTCAAATGGCAGCGAAAATCAGCGAGGACTCTGACTGCCCTTCCCAGTGGGGTGGAGGGCTGCAGGTCGGGAGGCCCAGAGCTGTGCAGGGAAGTATGGCTTTTGGTGGGGGGAACTGGGGGGGACAGGACCCATTTATGGCCATTGAATCGATGACAAAGGAGACAAGAACATACAGTAGGGTAAAGACAGTCTATTCAATAGTATTGGAGAAACTGGACAGATACATGCAAAAAAAATGAAACTGGACTACCTTCTTAATCCATATATAAGAATAAACTCAAGTGGCTCAGGCAGTTGGAGCTCCGTGCTCCTAACGCTGAAGGCTGCTGGTTCAATTCCCACATGGGCCAGTGGGCTCTCAACCACAGGTTGCCGGTTCAATTCCTCAACTCCTGCAAGGGATGGTGAGCTGCGCCCCCTGCAACTAACAACGGCAACTGGACCTGGAGCTGAGCTGTGCCCTCCACAACTAAGATTGAAAGGACAACAACTTGACTTGGAAAAAGTCCTGGAAGTACACACTGTTCCCCAATAAAATCCTGTTCCCCTCCCCAAAAAAATTTTTAAAAAAAGAAAAGAAAAAAAGAATAAACTCAAAATGGATTAAAGACTTAAATATAAGACCTGAAATCATAAAACTCTTAGAAGAAAACATAGACAGTGAACTTTCAGACATTACCCTTAGTAATATTTTTACTGAGATATCTCCTTGGGCAAGGGAAACAAAAGAAAAAATAAACAAGTGGGAGTACATCAAACTAAAAAAGTTCTTGACATCAAAGGAAACCATCAACAAAACGAAAAGACATCTTACTGAATGGGAGAAGATATTCACCAATGATACATCTGATAAGGGGTTAATATCCAAAATTTATATTAAAAACAACTCATTCAACTCAACACCAAAAAACAAACAAACAGACAAACCAAGCAATCCAATTAACAAATGGCAGAGGACCTGAATAGACATTTCTCCAAATAGGACATACACATGGCCAATAGACATACGAAAAGATGCTCAATGTCACTAATCATCAGAGAAATGCAAATGAAACCCGCATGAGATATCACCTCAGGCCTGTCAGGATGGCTATCATCAATCAATCAACAAACAACAAGTACTGGTGAGGTTGCAGAGAAAAGGGAACCCTCGTGCACTGTTGATAGGATTGCAAATTGCTGCAGCCACTATGGAAAATGGTTTGAAGGTTCTTCAAAAAAAATTGAAAATACAAGTACCTTATGATCCAGCAATTCCACTTCTGAGTATTTACCCAAAGAAATCTGAAACACTAATTTGAAAAGATATATGCACCCTTATGTTCACTGCAGTGCTATTCACAATAGCCAAGATATAGAAAAGACTGAAATGCCCATGAATAGATATTTGGATAAAGAAGATGTGGTACATATACTACACAGTGGAATATTACTCTGCCATAAAAAAGAATGGACCTAGAGGGTATTATGCTAAGTGAAATAAGTCAGACAGAGAAAGACAAATGCCATATGTTCTCACTTATATTGGAATCTAAAGAACAAAATAAATGAACAAAAAAAAAAACAGAAACAGACTCATCAATACGGAGAACAAACTGTTATCAGAGGGGATGGGGGTTGGGGAGCTGGGTGAAAAAAAGTGAAGGGATTAAGAAATACAAATTGGACACAGTGTGAGGGATATAAATGATAAACAAAGTATTACTTTGTGTTGTGCACCTGAAACTAATAAAAAAAAAAAGAAATACAAATTGGGGGCAACTGGATGGCTCAGTTGGTTAGAGTGCAAGCTCTCAACAACAAGGTTGCCAGTTCAATTCCTGCATGGGATGGTGGGCTGCGCCCCCTGCAACTAAAGGTTGAAAACAGCGACTGGACTTGGAGCTGAGCTGCGCCTTCCACAACTAGATTGAAGGACAACGTGGAGCTGATGGGCCTTGGAGAAACACACTGTTCCCCAATATTCCCCAATAAAAAATTTAGAAAAAAAAGAAATACAAATTGGTAGTTACAAAATAGTCACAGGTATGTAAAGTACAGCATAGAGAATACAGTCAATAATGTTGCAACAAGTATATATAGTGTCAGGGGTGTACTAGACTAATGGGGGGGATCACTGCATAAATTATATAAATGTCTAACCACTCTGCTGCTATGCTGTACATTTGAAAGTAATATAAATTAATATCGAATGTCAACTGTAACTGAAAAAAAAACACAAATAATTTAAAGAAAAAGAATAAATTGGAAGGAATCACTCTATCCACTTTTAAGACTTATTATGTAGCTAGAAATAATTGAAACAGTGTGGTATTGGTGGAGGGATAAGACACATAGATCAATGAAACAAAAGAGAATCCAAAAATAGACCCACACAAGGATAGGCAACTGATTTTGGACAACGTTGCAAAAGCAAGTCAATGGAGGAAGGATAGTCTTTTCAATAAATGGTGCCAGAACAATTAGACATTCATAGATTAAAAAGTGAACCTCAACCTAAACCTCACACCTTAAAAATTGACCCAAAATGGATCATAGATTTAAATTTAAAAATATTAGAAATAAGTAGGTAAAAGTCTTTAGGAACTAGGGCTAGGTAAATGGTTCTTAGACATGACACCAAAAACACAATCCACAAAAGGAAATATTGATAAATTTGACTGCATCAAAATTAAAAAAAAATTTTAAAAACTAAAAATATTTGCTCTGCAAAAGGCCCTGTTAAGAAGAGGAAAAGACAAGCTATAGACTAGGAGAAAATATTTGCAAACCACATATGTGACAAAGAATTTGTACCTAGGATATATAAAGAATTCTCCACACTCAGCAGTAAAAAGCAATCAATTAATTTAAAAATGGTCAAAAGATACGAACATACATTTTTCCAAAGAGAATATATGGAGTGCAAATAAACACATGAAAAGATTTTCAACATCACTGGTCATTAGGGAGATGCAAATTAAGACCACAATGAGATATCACTTCACACTAATTAGAAAGGCCAAAATAAAATATGACAACATCAAATGCCAATGAGGATGCAGAGAAACTGGATCTGTTGTGCATTGCTGGTGGGAATGTAAAATGGTACTGCCACTGGAAAATGGTTTGGCAGGTTCTTAAACTAAACCTATACTTACCATATCATCCAGCATTTGCATTCCTGGGCATTTAGGCCAGAAAAATGGAAACTTGGGTGGCCAGTGGCCGGTGGCCAGTGGCCGGTTAGCTCAGTTGGTTGGAGCGTGGTGTTGATGGCACCAAGGTTGCCGGTTCAATCCCCACATGGGCCACTGTGAGCTGCACCCTCCTTAAAGAAAAAAAAGAAAAATGGAAACTTATGTCCACACAAAAACCTGTACACGAATGTTCATAGTAACTTTCATTTGTAATAGTCAAAAACTGGAAACAAGCCAAATATCCTTCAGTGGCTGAATGGATAAACAAACTGTGGAATATCTGTACTACTCAGCAATAAAAAGGAACAAACTGTTTGCAACAACTTGAATGGCTCTCAAGGACATTACACTGAGTGACAAAAAGCCAATCTCAAAAGGTCACATATTCCATTCATGTTAACAATTTTGAAATGGTATTTTAGAGATGGAAAACAGATGAATGGTTGCCAGGGGTTAGTGACAGGGTAGGGAGGCAGGAAGGGCCAGGTGACTATACAGGTAGCACTAGGAAGACTTTGATGATGATGGAACAGTTCTGTGGAGGTGGTCACAGAAATCAACATGTGATAAAACTGCATAGAACTACTCACATACACGAGTACACATAAAATTGGAAAAAGCTAAATATATGTCTGTGGATTGTGCTAATGTCCATTTCGTGGTTTGATGTACTACAGTTATGCCAGATATTGCCATTGGGCAAAACTGGGTGATGGGTACACAGGACCTCTCTGTACAATTTTCACAACTTCCTGTGAATCTATAATCACTTTGAACTAAAAAGTCAAAAACAAAAGTGGGGTTATCACTTTGTGAAGGGTGAAATATTTAACGATTGCATTGTTTTGTATACCTGAAACTAATAAAAAAAAAAGTCAAAAACACATAAGTTTTATTAGAAAATATATTCTAATTGTATAAAATTTGTTCAGGACAGGAAGCAGAAAACCTTTTTTTAATTTCAACCAGAAGCAAAAACTGTCACTATTTTAGCTGATTTCCTCTTAGTCTTCTACGTATGTATTTTCAAAGTAGTTGAGATCATTCCGCACCCTCCAATTGAAACCAACTTTTTCCTCCACCCATTAGAACAATTCTCTCCACATTGCTAGTAATTGTAAATGGCAGCTTAATATTGAGTACAACATGTAAAATTATTCTAAACGTTAATTAGCCTCCAATTCTAGTTAGATGAAAAAGGGTGAACCAGGAGGCAGGCTCCACACAGGGACAATGGTGGCTGTCCCTCCAGCCCTCACTCAGAAGCCACACAACTCAGTCTTTCCTTGTATGTCTCTGGCGCCTCTCAAATTGCCACTTCTCCACCGGAGCCCAGGAGTATTTGTACACAAAGTTTCTGCACCTCACATTTGGAGCCACTTCTAAGGAAAAACAAAAGCACTTACAGTAAATGAAAACCCTAATCTTCAGAAAGAAAATGTCTTTGTCTTGCCCTTTTCTTGATTCCCCATCAGATTGAATTGAGATAGGATACTGGCAAGAGCAACAAGATAAATGATCAATTTGTGATGTGTCTGGTCCAAAGAGGATTATTTTAATCATCCAAGCAATATTTCCAATACAAATTTTATTTTATTTCCAATAAAAAGTCAAAAAATAAAATGAAAAAATGTGTGAACCAAAACTAACACGAAGAGTGTAGGATGCATCTGGATAATAGCATCATATGCAGCTATAGTATAAGGGATAGGAAGTAGGTTAATAGCTGCACAGGGAGACTAGTACCACGCTATAGGGGCCACTTAATAGAATGCAATGAATTTGGTTGCAGTATCTATTATAGTTTGGAATATAGAGCTGCTTCTGCCATAAAGTCCCTGAAACATGATAAAGGCAATTGGAAGTTTTGGAACAGTAGATAAAGGATAGAGAACAGTGGGCTCCATACCTAAGTTGGTTACATCAGAATTTCCTGGGGAGATTTAGGAATAACAAAAGCAGAAACAAAACAGACTCCTGAGTGAACCCCCGAGATGGATTCTATTAGGAATTGCCCTAAAATCATTTCCCAGGTACTTCTGTTGCAACACCCAATTCCAAGAGGGCAATGACTACATCCGAATTCATGGCTACATTCCACAAGGCCCAATATGCAGCAGACCCCCCAAGCAGTTTTTGAAATGAGCCCTAAATCAACCTTTGCATTTCAAATGTCTACTAGATAATCCACTAGACCCTACGGAGGTGACTGGGTCAGAAGTAGAGGTTCAGTCACCATTCTGCATACCACTAATCAGCAGATGGCAGGAGAGATGGGCCATTGAAAATCTAGGTGAGTATGGAGTGCACCTACTCTAGAATATGAGTGAAGAGAGGATAGCAAAAGATGGAAGAGGCATTTTTACTCATCTCTTAAAATGTTAAATGTCATCTTCAGTGTAACAAGGAAAATAGGAATAACCCCCCCAATTATAAGCCACGACATCTGCTAAATATAATAGTCAGGACTGAAACTGGACATACAGGAAACCTCAGGATATAGACGTGTGTCACAGCACTGACAGTCCCCCCTGGTGATCCTGAGGGAAGGAAATTAGGGGTATGGTTGGGTCCCCAGAGGATAGAGATAGCATCAGTTCTTCATTGTTTTTATTGCCAAACAGTATCACATTCTGCATGTTTTATCCACCCATCCACCAGTTGATTGGCATTTGGGTTGTTTCCACTTTTGGTTATTGTGAATAATGCTATGAACATTCCCATACAAATGTAAGTTGTAGACTTGTTTTTCCTAGGTGGAATTCTCCAAGGAGCAAAATTGCTGAATCACATTTAACCCTTTGTGTTGTGACATCTCCTCCTGTATTGTTTTCTCCCATAATAAATATGGTTTCAGGTCACGATCATCCTAAAGAAAAACTCAGGAGTGGCCATGTAGCTCAGTTGGTTAGAATGTGGTGCTCTTAAGGTTGCCGGTTCGATCCCTAAGTGGGCAACTGTGAGCGGCGCCCTCCACAACTAGATTGAAACTACTACTTGACTTGGAGCTGATGGTTCCTGGAAAAACACACTTAAAAGTTTGTGTGTTTTTTTTTTAAAGAAAAACTCAGGTGTAGGTAGGGAAAATAATGAAAATGAGGAAAGATGGAAGTCACTATAGAGGAAAACCACATTAAACTAAGAGACTAAACATGCTGAAAAATAGATCACAAGGGCAAAAGACAAAATATGAAGCAAAGCAGGTTTAAATATACCCAGAATCATGTTCGATGAAAACAGAAGAGAAAAAGAAGCTACTTTCAAAAGTCCTGTAACTTCAGTGAATGAAATCTACATTCTGTTGCTCAGGAATGGGGTTAAGACCACTGTCAACAGATGTTACTGAGCTTCAAAGAGCGAGCCTGTGACCACTCAATTAGCATCGGGACAAGGGAAATAGCCAAGCAACAAAACAAAGTTTGTATTGAGTGTAAAGACATTGAATATTTTCAAACATGCTCCAAGTCACTTTTGGAAAAAAAATTATCTGGTGCTGACTTTCAGCCAAGAGACTGGGGAAACCCTGGAAATACTATTTAAGTATGTTATCTATAAAATACAGAATATAGTAAAACTTGGGTTATAATCATCTCAATTTAGGCAGTTCCCTAGGCGCAGATCTTTAAGTGTTCTCTTCTCAAAATTTACATGAAGGACCTTGAACCATCCCTGGAATCCAATTTCATTCTATTTGAACCATCTTCAGACATTGCCTCTTTCCAATGTAGCCATCTTAACCTTTCCATTTATTTTGACCAAACTCAGACTCAATACCTCCCCCACACTCTATCTCCAAAACCAGTATGGCATGTTTCAAAATTCTGCCCTAAAAACTGCTTTGGTATCACGACTAACCCTGAAAAGGGTTAACTATCCAGAACCAAGTATTCATTACAAAGTTACCATACTGCATACCTACAAAAGCTCAATATGCTTATTTTCATTAGGTTAAACCATATTAAATAGCCAACTTTTGACCCCTAAAACACGACTAGCCTTGTCTATGATTCATCCCAAATTCTTAGAAATTATCCAGTTACGGCTCATTCCACCTCCCGTTAATCGGCAGCAAGCTGCCACTATTGTTATGGATGTCAGCAAAAAAGGGCAGAGGAGGCGGTGCCCATGCCATGTCTATCACCCTTACCCCAAATACATTTTTTTTTCAGTAAATGTCTTCTTTTTAATGCACGAGATGACCAGGTCCCATAATCCTAAGACTTCTTTTTTTTAATTAAATTTATTGGGGTGACAATTGTTAGTAAATTTATATAGATTTCAGGTGTACAATTCTGTATTACATCATCTATAAATCCCATTGTGTTCACCACCCAGTCAGTTCTCCTTCCATCACCATATATTTGATCCCCCTTACCCTCATCTCCCTCCCCCCATCCCCTTACCCTCTGGTAACCACTAAATTGTCTGTCTATGAGTTTTTCTTTCTCATTTGTCTTGTTCTTTTTGGTTTATATACCACATATCAGTGAAATCATAGGGTTCTCGGCTTTTTCTGACTTATTTCATTTAGCATTATACTCTCAAGATCCATCCATGTTGTCACAAATGCTCCTATATCATCTTTCCTTAACGCCGAATAGTATTCCATTGTGTATGTATACAACTTTTTTATCCATTCATCTATTGAAGGACATTTTGGTTGTTTCCATGTCTTGGCCACCGTAAACAAAGCTGCAATGAACATTGGAGTACACGTGTCTCTATAGAGGAATGCTTTCAGATTTTTTGGGTAGATACCCAGGAGAGCGATTGCTGGGTCATATGGTAATTCTATTCATAATTTTTTGAGGAAACTCCACACTGCCTTCCATAGCGGCTGCACCAGTCAGCATTCCCACCAACAGTGTATGAGGGTTCCTTTTTCTCCACAGCCTCTCCAACACTTGTTACTACCAAATACATTCTTGAGCCCTAAGTTGCTTACCATCACTTGTTGGATTTCATTCTTCCACTATTCAGGCATCCTTTGTGTGAAATACCTCAAGTAAGATTCCCACCCACACTAAACTGCTTAAAGTACAAGCCAATTTGTAACACATGCTATACGTCAATAAGGACTTTGTTTTGATTTCCATCTATTACAAAAATCCTTCTCACTGTATTACAAATACTTTCTGGTACCAGAGTAATTCAGTCTCCAAGAGGCATCTCAAAATCAGCACTAGACAGCAACCAAAAAAACAACATCTTACAAATCTTCAGGCAAGAGCACAACTTTATTTTCACCTCTAATAATAAACCACAATTGACAACAAAGGAGACTGTGCAGTTCAATTTTTTATTTTAATAAAATCAGAATATGCACAGCACATGCAGTGCTAGCATCTAAACTAATACAATAAGCAATTACTAAAGCTACAGTGACTTGAGGTTCAATCATTACATTCAGCAAGTTTAAATCCATTCTTACATGATTTTTGAAACTTGAACTGAAAATATTGCTTACTGACAAAACTTGCTCAAATGCTATTGCTGAATGTACAAGTCACTGACTTATGCCAATACAACAAAGATAACCACATGTTTGAGGATTGCAATGTGCCAGACATTCACTGGAAAAAAAATACACACAACTAAACAAAACTCACGCAACAAACATCTGAGAATCCGGACACTTCGTATCAGTGTTTTGAAGTGTTTCATTATTATCTTAAGACAAGTGTATCAAAACCTTGGCATGAATAATTTCAAGTCGCCAATTATGTTTTCACTAACATCAGAAAGTTATGGCTACACTGCCAATGCCGGGTCTGCTTAATTTGACTTAAGAGTTTAATATGACTTAACATTAAAAGCTCACACTACCCCGAAATATATAATTTCACGCATACGGTGACATTCAACATTCAAGTGCCAGTG
Source organism: Rhinolophus hipposideros (assembly GCF_964194185.1). Classification (NCBI taxonomy): domain Eukaryota; kingdom Metazoa; phylum Chordata; class Mammalia; order Chiroptera; family Rhinolophidae; genus Rhinolophus; species Rhinolophus hipposideros. Next base: position 94,613,926 of record NC_138046.1, read on the forward strand.
TTTTTGTACTGTCTTTTGGTCAAGTTTCTTTAAACTTTCAAAGAATCACTTTTAGGCTTACAAAAATAAATATTTGTCAAAATGTTCAATAAATATTACATAAAACTAGCAGCAAAAAGTATCTAGAAATCTGTCGTGTGCAAATAGTTTTCTTCCCAACTATCACTCCCATGGTCCCAAATAAATTTTAGAATCTAGTCCCATCCCCCTTCCTAGACAAGCTGCGTTCAACAATCTCCGAGACAAAATAAGATTGGAAGTTTAAGGACACGCACACAAGACATATATATAAAATTCTCTGAATGTGCAATAAAAGAAGTATTTTGTAAAAAGTTATGGGCAAAATGTACAAGGGCCTAAACCTAGACTAATTGAAATAGCACCATAACAAATGACCTCAATACTGTCAAGTGCACCTACTTAATAAAAGTTTTAGAACAAGGCACAATACACTTGAAAATCTATTGCACTTTAGGAATTTTTGCCGTCTTCCTATGCCACTGTAAAGATTGAGCTTTTTGATCACCGCATTCTGGCCACAAAATTAGCACAGAATTCTAAGTGGCAGAGGCATTTTAGTGGTGGACAATGCTCATCTTTGGCCAGATTTAGCATAAACAGACTATAAATACAATGGAAACCTATGCAACTAAAACTGACTAAAACTGCACTGTATAGCAGAATTGACACCTTGTGCAGTTATGTACATATTTCCAACCTGTGTGATCTCAAAGATTTCAGTTTGTTACTCTTCTGGAGCCATTTTTACAAAGTCTATAGTAAGCCAGTTTAACATCAACGCAGCTTGAACAGAGTAATGTGAATCGGCATTTAAAATAAAGCCTGCTGCATTAATTCTTCCTGTTCATACCCTCTTGACCAAAAAACATCAACACTAGCATGCGTTATTAGACCAAAAATCATCCAGGGCCCTAATGAGGGCTGGTCATTGCTGTGGTCAGCCATTCTACCATTTCAATTTCATTTATGGCAGGCATTTAAAAAGTCTAAGTAGATGAATTCTCCTAAAAACCTATTTCAAGTTATCAGACCTTTAAACTTTCCCTGTAATAATATGCCCACATTTGGCTAGCTCATAATGATCTGCCTAAACATTGAAAGAGGAATTGCTGTATTTACTTGCATTAACTTTGAAAACAGTGCTTTGAATGTATGCATGTATTCATACATCACCTCATCATGACTGGAATGGCTTGTTTAAAGACTATCAGGTTCTAAATACCTATCCAGGATAGAGTGAGCAAATCAGAACTTTAACTTGATACAGTTTGCCACATTAGAAACTAATTCCATTTAATATGCTTCAAGACGTTTGTTGTTTGTTTTTCTCCAATCTGCAAGTATCAAAAAAGCCCTAATGCAGGCTACCACGTAAGTATTTTCCTTATATTTATGGATGAATCGATGATTCCTGTTAAGTTGTATCACACCTGTGTGCCAAGGTTTGATTTTAGCCCAAGTTCAGTAAATTTATTTTGTCAAAACAATTGATATCTTGAGCATTACTGAGCCAACAGGACATCAAAATAAAAAGTTGTCTAAAGTTAAAGGCACAGTACATTAACAAACAAATGATCCTCAGTCACAAAATTATAAATGCAGTTTGGGATGGGGGTTGGCGGGAGGGGAGTTAATCCAAACTACAGCAATGAAGTCTTCAAACCACCTTCCGAACAGGGCTGCTGATTGTTCCTTTCACGTCTTCATGTGACCTTGAGCTCCCTTAAAAAAAAAATTTCAGTGGAGAATCACAGCTGGTAATGTACTGCGAGTTCTTGAAGCTACACAAGGTATAGTCTGGCTAAGTTACATGTGGTTTCCATATTAGCTTGTTTGGCAGGGTGACCTACTGCAAAGCAGGTTCAGTTACCCCACCAGTCAACCCCCTGGGAGTTATAATTTCCTCCATATCCATCACTGTTGTAAAAGCCTCCATAGCCACCTAATGAGAGAATAAAAAGAGAAATTAATTAAGTCATCCATTGCTAAATACAGTCTTTCCCTTCTTTAAGTACTTCGATATAAAATTACGAAAAGCAATCTACAGGGTTGAACTTCGATGTTTCCCATTAGGCTTTGAAAAAGATGACTCCAATGAAAACACCCTTCCTTCCCAAAGACCCGAGGTTGAAAATGAACATTACCTCCACCGCCAAACCCTCTGCTGCTGCCGTGGCCGCCTCCACCACTGCGGCTGCTGCTGGCGCGGCTGCTGCTGAAGCTGGAACTGCTGGCGCCACTACTCTGTCGGTAGTCTCTGGCACCAAACCCTCCACTGAATCGACTACTGTGAGGACAAAAACGTGCATTGGTTCACATGGAAGGTGAACTCCCACTAAATAAACCCAGAATTCTTGCGAAAACTTCCCAACCGCCCATTTCTGAGTTTTCAATTCAATCAATTCCCCATCCAGCCCTATTTTCCCTAATAGGGACTCAAAAGGCCTTAGCCATGAAAATCTGTCACTAACTTAGTGTCATCCTTTTTAATAATATCGCCTTTACCCCAAAGATCCGGGCAGCCTAAGAAAGTTAAGCTTCTTTTAAACTTAACCTTGGACAAAGCACCCACACCCCTCATTATACACCACCTGTATCTCACCTCTTAGATCGTCCACGACTACTACCCTTGTAGTGGTGTTCATACGCCATGTTTTCTAACCAAGATGGCACTTCTTGTTTAGCTTCAACAAGAAGATCCAACAAATCCTTGGTGATGTTTACGTTCCTCTCATTAAAGAAGGAGGTGGCAAGACCTAAAAGTTTCAAAAAGTACATAAATTAAGGTCTTCTCTACTAAAGTAGCACAGTATTCTCTTCTTACTTTCCTAAGCAGAATATTAGAGAACTAGGGGAAAAAGGTGACAATTTGCTATTTAACCAACTCAAAGTTCTCTGTAACAAAACCTGACTTTTCTGTCACTTCTATTGCTAAAATATATTTTAATTGCATTCCTTGTAAATCGAGTTCTTATAGTTTAAGATCCTGAAAAGTCCTTTGCTGCATGCGTCATATTGAAAAATGTAAACAACCAGACCATCAAGTAACCAAACACTTACCAAGGTTTCCTACACGTCCTGTACGGCCAATGCGATGTACATATTCTTCAATATCACTTGGCAAGTCAAAATTGATAACATGTTTTACATTTGAAATGTCCAGTCCTCTTGCTGCTACCTGCAAGATAAACTTGTGTTATACACGGCCCACTTAAAACCAATAGTTCAACATGAAAACAAGATTATACATACTGCTGTAGCCACTAGAATTGGACTTTTTCCTGAGCGGAACTGGTGAAGGGCCTCTTCTCTGTCTCTCTGAGATCGGTCTCCATGGATACTGGTACAAGCATATCCTTCATGGTATAAGAAATCCTCCAGAGAATCTGCACCCTTTTTGGTCTCCACAAACACTAAGGTCAGTGAATCCTTGCCTAAATTTGAGAAATTACAAGGTTTTTGTCACTAATAGGGGCAGGTTCTCTTTGCAGTTAGTAACCATGCAAATAGAGGCAATTAAAATAGCCCATTTTAACAGAATGTTTTGAATGGGGGAGGAAAAGCAATAAAGGTGAACCAAATGGATTCTCATTACTTACATGCCACCAGAGTAACGTTAAAATTATTAATAATTGTACCTGTTGCATTTAGAAGGTCAAGCAGAAATGACCGTTTGTCTGACTCTTCCACCCAAACTACTTTCTGTGTGATATTCTCAGAGGTAGAGCCAACTCTTCCTACAGCCAAAAAGATATATTCATCCAAGAAATCACGAGCAAGCATCTGAAAAGAAAAAAATTTTTTATTATCTACTAAAATACGCAAATTCCTAAGTAAATAAAGTTTGCAGTAAACAGTACCTGTATTTCCTTAGGGAAAGTAGCACTAAACATCATAGTGTGGCGAACTCCCTTTGGTGGCATTGTATCTTGTTCAACTATTCTACGTATCTGAGGTTCAAAACCCATATCCAACATCCTGTCAGCTTCATCCAACACCAAGTATCTGTCATGAAAAAGAATTCAGTTTAGAATTTGAGAAGAGTTTTAGTATAGCTGTTATCTAGGTAAGTATATATATAATTTTCATTCAGGTAATTAAAAACCACACATCACACAAATTTGATACATGTACACGAGACACAGCCAAGGATTTTTGCCACTAAATAAATCATCCAAGATCACACAGCCAAATTAGCTCTTACTACTTGACTCTGTCCCACAGACTGGTCCTTCTCAGCCTCTACAAAGTCACTGATTTTCAACACCAAAATTACAATGAGCAAACTTTTTGTAAGTTTTAAGATTAAAATAAACCACTTCTAAAACTTAAATTTTAGACAATGCCAATTAAGTACTACAAAACTAATGGCCAGTAGTTTTTTAAAAATTAACAATGCATTCCTCAGACATTTAAAAATTAACGTACTTGCAGAAGTCTAATCCAATCTTTCCTCTTTCCATCATATCCACTAGACGTCCTGGAGTGGCTACCAGTAAGTGGCATCCACGTTCTAAGTCTCGAATTTGCTGACCAATATCGGCACCACCATAAACCACACAAGGACGAACTCTTGATCGGTATGAAAACTATAAGCAAAGAAATTTCATCAACTTCAAGGCTGAGACTTTTACGTGCGCATAAAACATTTCATTAGAATCAATGAGAAAGCCAATCACTTTAATGCATCCTTACCTTCCTGGCTTCCTCATAGATCTGCACTGCCAATTCTCTAGTCGGTGCTAATACCAAGGAGATTGGGTATTGTTTGCGACGCCCATACCTTCCATTTTCCTAAGAAATTAATTTATAAATTAAACTCTTAACATCCTCTTTAAAAAATTCATTATAATTCCCTCTGTAATTTACAGACTGCACTTGAAAACTGTTTTCCATTAAAAAGATTGGAATAAGTCGTAAGTGTCATTTAGAAAGCTCTCTACAGCTACCTACATGGAGATCCAATAACTTCCCATTTTATAAAGAAATATTTACCTTCATGGCCCTCAAGGCCTCGCCTGGACCATCCGAATAAATCTGACTCAAGATGGGCAAAAGAAATGCTGCAGTTTTTCCAGACCCTGTTTAAGAGAAAGCACATTTATTCAACTACAGAAAAACCATACTGGTAGATGACATTATAACGGCCCTATTACTAATGAGTATTTTTACTTTACACCTAAATAAATTTTCTAAAAATGAACAGCTTAGTTAAAAACCAAGGCCCAGACTATTTTTGAAGATAAAAATTTATTTGAATACAACTTATTCTCAATAATTTACCTGAGTAGTTGCAGAGGCCACATACCCCATAAGAAAATGTTTATTTTGTTCCTTTACAGGAAAAGTGTACCAAACTCTGATAACAATGCAGTATCCACTTCTTTGCATTTGTGTTTGTAAAGAAAGCAGGAATTTTGCCTCAAAAGTGGTGTCAATTTCAATTTCTAACACTTCCCTGTAGGTATATATTGATAGTGTATAAAGGATAACATTCTCACTCTTCCATAGGGAATGAAAGATACCAAATGATTCAAATGCTATATATTTTTAGTGGGGGTATTTTGCCACCGTTTCAAACTGGTCAAACTCACAGACATAGTAAGGCTTGTACTGAATTCAGAGGCTAGCAACTACCCCCCCATTCCCAAAGTATGGGAGGTGCTGCTTTACCCATGGAGGCACCTTTTCCCTGGCCACATTCCTATGGATCACAAGCTATCTTATCCCCCTCCTTCACTTTTATCCAGTGAACTTACCTGTCTGGGCACAAGCCATCAAGTCTCTTTTGTCTTTGATAATAGGAATAGCATGCTTTTGCACTGGAGTTGGGCGAGTATAACGAGTAAGCTCAATGTTTCCCATAATAATTTCTCCCATCTCAACATCACTGAACTGTCAAGAAATTCAACAAAGTTAAATAGCTAGAAATGTTACCTGGAGCCATTTTTGTCTTATACTAACACAATGGGGAATAAACAACCAATAGCTGATTTGTACTTTAGTTTACAGTTGCTGTAAGTAAAAATTATGTTACATTTTGAAAAGAAAAAAAGAAAAAACCCTGTAGGCTTAATCTACACTGGAGAAGTTTTGGGTTCCTCCTATGTTTGACCCATTTCCTATTTTGTATTAATGGTGACACTGAGCTCAATCTCTCCCTTTTCACAAGCTAATGAGACTGATTTTTAAAGTAACTTTAAAATTGTTAAAGTAGGCATGGTCTACACATGCCTTTAGGAAGCCCATCTCATCTTCATGTGCTGTGAAAACATTTACACTTCCCTCCAGCTTAAAAGATCAAGCAAAAATACTTACACTTTCAATGTGTGGAGGACAGTTGTTGCCTGTTGCCTCAACTGGAATATCATCATATTTCTCAAAGTTAATTCCAGTATTGCCTCCAGAAAAGAGTTCCCTGAAATCAAAACATTAGTAGATGTATTTGTTACACCAGCTAAGAAGGCTGCATCACAAGTAACTTACATTTCAGAAACTTACTGTTCCAAACGTTCACTTGGTGGGAGTGGTTTTGACCAATCATCCTCATCTGATTTGTCACACCAGCGACTATTTCCACCACGTTCAAATTTGCCAAAGCCACTTCTGTCACCACGGCTGCCAATGCCGTCATAGTCACTCCGTCCACGATCATCAAACCTGAACAGCACAAGCAATTAATCAGAATCATATCATTTAACCATTATCAGATTCCTACCACTACTCTAGAACAGTACCTGGAGAAGTTGAATTATTCATTATGGCTAACTTCAGGGATATGTCAACAATCCAATTCTGGCTTATTTTTATTTGATAAATAAGACCCCCTAATTAGCCAAATTGTATACATCATTTACATTAACTTTATTTTCTAGAATCAGTATCTTTATTTCTATAAAATTATACAGCCTACACAGGCCTCACACATGCTGAAATTAAGAATCAAGTCTTTATATATTTTGAAATCAGCACATAACTTACACCTTTATATAAAGTTCTCATCTACTTATCTTCAGTGGTAGGGAAAAGAAAATGGCACACCAAATTATCAATTGTCCTGGTTATACCAGGGTATCATTTAAAGGACAATTTACCTGTGTGACAGACTTTGAATAAAAGGTAGAAAATAATCCTTACCTGAATTAAGATGTTTTTAGTTTTAGGCCTGTTTGCGAAAAATCAGGACACACAGGACTAACCACAGCTATTAGGTGCATGAGGTCAGTTCACCACACTTGTATAATCAAAAATATAAGGTGTTTAAAAATTGTCATAGAATATCCACAAAAATCTCAATCAAATTAGGCCATTCACTAGATACACTTACTCTTTTTAAAAATGAATATCTAAAATTAGAGGAATATAAAAATAACTGATTTCATCTATGCCAAAGGCCATGTTCTTGTTCTCATCTAATTTCTACCTATGTAACAAGTTCAATTTAGTAAAGAACTCTTACAGCAAAGACAGTATGATTAAACAGACATAATGCTTCATATCCAAATAGGTGGTCTATTAAGGGGGAAAATATGTTTAATGATCAGGGTACAAGGATGAGAGGACTTATCAAATTAAAGACCAATTCCTAAATTGCAATACTGTACAAACGCAAGACAAGAAGATATCACTTACCTTCCCCTTGACCCACTTCCACGATCACTGAAGAAACTAGACTTCCCTCTTGAATCACTACGAGATCCAAAACTGCTATATGCATCCTTATCTTTATTAGCACTCCACCCTGAACTGTCTTTATCGTAGAATCCTTCAATAAAAAAAAAAAAAACATTTTACTGTATTAATTAGAAATTGACAATACCTTAACATAATACTTATGTTTCCAAATTTGAAAGCCCTCCACCAACTTTATCTTATCTATGTGGACTGGAAAGACAATGGAAATAAGTCCTATTGTGGCACTAAAGAGAACCAAAATTTAGAGCTGATTTACATCAGCACACAAAATGTTTTGTATCTTTAATTCTCTCCACTAGAAAGTACTGTATACTAAACCAAGCAATCTGACAATCTAAAAATGTTCTGAATGAATACCACCTCCAAAAAGTCAATAGCTTTTGCCTGTAATGCAATGATTATGGCATCATTACCATCAAAATTTAATTTCCATTCATTTAACAGGTATGAATGAGTTTACTAGGAACCAGTTACCACCATTTCAATGCTTCTTAGTTGATGATAGTCACTTAAAACGTTCTTCTTAAGAGTGTCAGATTACTTGATTTAATGCAGTATTTTTCAGTTTCAAAAGCAAAGTTTAAAAATAGTGCTGTTCACATGAAATATGTACTGTCAGGCAAGAATCAAAAATACCTAGAAAAAAGGAAAACCCTCCTCTCTACTCACTCTTAGTTGGAACAGCTATAATCATTCAGTAAGAGCGGATGACAAAAGTATAATAAATTAGTCAGATAGGCAGAGGGTTTAAAGACAAGTAGAGGATGTAATCAGCTTCAGTGACACTTTACTAAACAGATTAATTTACAAGTTATTTAAGTTACTTTCACTCTGTTATTAGCCACCAATAAAGAGTTGAGTTAGATTTCAAAGATCTCTTCCAGCTCTAAAATCTCTGACACTGCCTCTCTCTTTGATTTCTGCCACTGCAACAAAGATGCAGGGAGCACTACATACACACGGAGGTCAATTCCAGCTAGTACAGTCTAAGAAAATAATGAGAACACCCATGATGATAAAGAAACATATTAAAGAAATAATACAGGGGCTAGCCCAGTGGCTCAAGCGGTTAGAGCTCCGTGCTCCTAACTCCGAAGGCTGCCGGTTCGATTCCACATGGGCCAGTGGACTCTCAACCACAAGGTTGCCGTTTCAATTCCCGCAAGGGATGGTGGGCTCCGCCCCCTGCAACTAAGATTGAACCCGGCACCTTGAGCTGAGCTGCAGCTGAGCTCCCAGATGGCTGTTAGTTGGAGCGCATCCTCTCAACCACAAGGTTGCCGGTTCCACTCCCGCAAGGGATGGTGGGCTGCGCGCCCTGCAACTAGAAAAAGGCAACTGGACCTGGAGCTGAGCTACGCCCTCCACAACTAAGATTCAAAGAACAACTTGAAGCTGAACAGCACCCTCCACAACTAAGATTGAAAGGACAACAACTTGACTTGGAAAAAAGGCCTGAAGTACACACTGTTCCCAAATCAAGTCCTGTTCCCCTTCCCCAATAAAATCTTTTTAAAAAAAGTACAGATTTGTATATCCATGTATTGCCAGGATACACTACACACGGACGTAGAGGAATGACAGCAAACCACATGCTCCTGTGGACTCTTTTTCCACCTTTTCAATCCTACCTTCTTTATCCAGTACCTTCCCTCCCCCTGACCTTCCCCTTGCCTCCAAATTTCAGATCACCTATTTTACGGAATATACAGCACCTAAACAGTTGTCCCATGATGAGACATCTACTAGTTTTCTATCACTACCTTACAAACTAAATGGGAAAAGACCAGGTGTTGTGATACCTTTTAGATAAAGCCTTTCAATTGAAGTAGTTAAGGCAAGGAAATGAAACCAGAGAATCACTCCAAACTTATTGGGTGTGTGCCCAATGCTATATACCCTGTTAACTAATCCACAATAACTCCATCTTCGTTTTGGCACCTCTGCAAGACAAGTTAATCACCATGCAGTTTGGCTTACATAGCAGGGTGCCCATTCACCTTTTTCAAATTGAAATCATGCCGTGAATGATTATAAACACAGATTAAGCATGAGACTAGTTAAATTATACAATACCATGCCCTTGGCCTCAGAAGAGTATGACAGGAAATGCAGAATTTTCCACTGTGTGATTAGATGAGTTTTTCCCAAATTAAGTCCTAATATTTGAACCAGCTGATAGCAGAGAAGAGCACAATGATTACAGACTTCCCAAGGTGCCTCATTTTCCCTAGGCTCCAACTTCTAAACTCAGCAAGAATTAGGTCTACAAATTGCTCAAAGGACTTACCTCTAGTGGCTTCTCTGTTCCTTAAGTGAGGAGGAATATAGCGCCCTTCTAAAAAAATAATAATAATAAAATCAAATGTCAAAAACCTCCAAGTTAAAGCTTACCAAAGCTTGTGCTATTAAAACAGGGTCCTGGAAAAAAATTTTAACCTCCAGCCTTCGTCTAACAACCTACTTGGAAATTGAGAGGGGGGAAAATGAATCCAGTTTTACTTTAATTAGGTGATTTAAAAGGGGTGGAAGACAAATTTGGCAAACAAAAATTTGACTTGGAACTTAACAGTTGAAGTCTACAAATAAATACATTTAACTTGCCACTAGTGGTTAATTTGATACAATTACTTTAAAGGCCTGCTATGATTTCAGATGTTACAATCTAACAAAATAGTTGCAACTTAAGTATTACTATAACCTAAAACAGTACTATGTAATAAATCACAATTGGCCACTAAGATTCTTTGTTTCTCTCCTGGTAAATTCCAAAACAGAATAAATGTAGAAAAGCTGAAAAGCGGAAATGTTTTCAATGAATTGGGAGTTTTAATTTGGGGCTTGCTGAATTTAAGGAAAGTCAACTGTTGCTCTATATGCATTTAAGGATACAGCCTAGAAAATGGTTGAGAAGGCAAAAGTAAATAATGTATATCCACCAAATAAAGAAAAGTCAACTCATTTTATTACTAGTAAACCTGCAATTTAACTTCTTTTTCCCTTCTGGGTTGAATTACGTAGTAGAGATCTTTATTAGGATGATCAATTCCTAAGATTCTTAGCACGGCAAATACACTGAAATTTAAACAAATAGCAAGTAACTATGTGCGCAGTGCAGCCCTTCTTGCCTAAAAATGAAAGCATGTCTTTTACTACGTAACACAGTGCTTGAAGTGTTCAAATCCTACAGCCCGTACCCACCTTTTATTATATTTTTAGTTAATAGGTTGGAATAGACCTGAGCTGAAGCAAATCTATTGCCAAATAACCACCAAGATCCCCTACACCTTAATACTGATCTCTAGCAAGGCTCAAAAAACCTCAGCGGGCGGGGCGGAATAAACTTTTACATATAACTTTTCAAAAGAATGATACGACATGCCATTTAAAATCCTAACCACTACCCCAAGATTCAATATAGCTTTGTTCTGTTAGTTTCATATTCTTCATGGAAAAGGGGTAGCCGTAATAATTGAATGTGACTGTTCCCTTTGAGTGAATCTGATAGATGCACTCGAACAGGGATAGACACAACCCCACTACCAAGCTGGGCTCGGGATTCATAGACAAACTCTTCTAATTTGTGTGTAGTATAGGTTTTTAAAATGATTGTTTTTACTCAAGAAAACTAGTCCTTTTAAAATTACCAAAAGGTCACAATACTTTAGATTGGTCACTACTACATAATCCTACATAACGCTGCCTATATAATTCTTTACCCAATAAAAATTGGAGGAGAAATTCTTAAATTTTAAAGTCCAACAAAATATTATATTAAAGCTCTAATATTCAGTAACTCCGTAAAATGTTTTACTTACTGCTGGCTGTACTTCCTCCACTCTGGTTATCTGAAGAGTTCAGGTCTAGGCCAGCAAACTAGAAGAGAGTTGAATGGTTAGCAGCCCATACGCTGAAATATTACACTAAGAGAAAACTAAAACTAGTCTGCCCGCTAGCATTTAATAGCACTAGCTGCTCTGCCTGCCTCAAGGGGTTGATGTGAAACCCATAATGAGAAATGTGACTAAAGAAAGTGTTTTGAAGACAATATAGTTTTAAACAAATGTAAACCAGTATTACCGCACATATTGGCAGCACACCAAAATGCTGGTGCTATCCAGTAGAAACTGGGCCCAAATTGAATTCATTCATTCAAAATGAATTTTCCCTGTAACATTTTCCATAGTAAAAGCGCAAAAAAATTAAAATTTTTTTAAAATGTCAAATAGACAAAGGATTAATTTTAGCTCCAATCATATTTAACAAATATTTCCAATGAGAACTTTCTACTTGGATTTTAAACCTTGTACAAAATACACCTGGAAAATGTCAGAAAATTAATTCCTTTATCCCTAAATATTGCACATCTATTTTTAATTAGGGTAGCACTGTTAAAAATATTAAATATTAATAATGTATCCACCACTTACTGAGCACTATGTTAAGCACAACCCTGTGAAGTACGTACCTATTTATTCTCCCATTTTCATGGCACAACTGGCATTCAATGCCCTTAAACACTAGGAAATTTTTTACTGCCTTTCATCTCCATTTCCACCTATCCCCTTACACTGGTAGCTCAAAGCCTCAACAATTCTACAAATCTTCATCATATTCTGTAATGACTAACCAGGAACTACTTACAAGCAATAGGGGGGGTAAAAAGTATGTACCAGAATGTTTTAAAAAGCACAAAAAATTAAGTCACACAGTACTCCTGCCAGCTGTCTACAAAGCTGATATGCTACATCATTAATTCCTCTGTTAAAGCACAAAATGATACTTTTGTATCATCAATGGAGTCACTGAAAATTGGAAGCAGATGCTAAGTCTGAAAGAAAAAAAAATGAGCTAAGACTTAGGCGCCTTATTTCAGTAATTTCTGTTAGCAAGAAAACGCTGCCAGGCTTTCTCTCTGCAGTAGAGCACAATAGGAACAAAAACTTTTTTGCACTCATTACAAGTTTTATTAATTTTACACTTGACAACTAAAAAGCAACTTTAAAGGCTACTGTAAATTGTTAGAATTACACTGTTGGAATTTTCTCAGTTGTGAATGTTGCTGAATTCTAAGGACTGCATATCCTTTCGAATTAAAACAATTACAAATTTAAATAAAGTTAATTCCTGCCTAGAATCTTAAAAAACAGCATTACTTATGTGGAAAAAGTTCAAGTTGGGGACAGCCTGTGCTCCTGACACCAAATTTTTTTTGTCTGTGCTCCATTCGACATAATGACGCGTGAGCAATTTGGAGTACTATAATTGATCCATTAATGGAAAAAAACGCTCCCAAGAAACATCGCTAAATCCCTAAAGGTATTACATGATTACTTTAAAATCTATCGATCAATTTGTATCACTAAACGTCACTTCACAATTATTCCGGAGTTCGTGGTAGGCAGTTTACTTAAAGACTCCAAACACTCCACAGCTTATCTGAAGCGTGGTGTCACTGTTGCAGCAGATGTATGTGCAGACTTCCTGCCACCAAAGCCCATAACCCCTCATCTCTCAGCTAACACTTTCTCCTCTCCTCTACTCCCACACCCTTAGAAGAGGGGGATTCCCGTTAAGGCAACACACCTATTCGACCTACTTCAGAATTTTATTCCACGAATAGCAACAAGTCAACGAAACTTTTTGTTTTTTCCCAAGTCATATTCGGGGTATTTTTTTCTTCTGGGCAATTCCTGGATCAAACGTCACATAACATAAGGACACTTATACAACCCGTGGTACCCCCCCCAAAAAAAAAAAAAACAACGCGTGGCCATCGGCTAAATTGCCAGTGACTATCTGGAGCAAGTACGGAGGAAAGGGCTGCACTAGGGTCCTTAACCATCTCTAGAGCTCAGCGCCACCGCGAACGCGACGGCCCATTACTCCCCGCCCTCCCCGAAAATTCTGCGTCACAAAACTTTCCACTCCGGAAGCGCGGCCTCCGGGGCCGCAGCGCCTGGCCTGCGGAAACTGGGCTGGAGCGAGAAGGCCTGCGGAAGGAAGCCCCAGAGGAACAAGATGCCCATTCCGCCCTCCTTCCCAGACGCTCGCCGGCCAGTGGCCCATTGGTCAGGCCTCTCCCGCTAGTGGGCCGCAGCGCCACCCAGCATCACACAAAGGAGGCCGCCGCCATTACCCCGAGCGCAGGCTGCCCCCCGCGCCGCCCCCTCCCACATTCCAGGGCCGCATTCCTCCGTGCGCGTGCACACACACACACACACACACACACACACACACACAAACGCCGCCAGGTCTCCGGCACAGGAATCCCGGCTGCGCGCGAATTGAGGGCCGAAGCCCTTAAGACGAAAGAGTCCCCATTCGCGCAACGTACACCCCCACCACCCATGGGTCACTAGTCAGTCGAGGTTCGCGCGTGCGCGTATCCGCGACAGCGCGCGCACCCCCTACCCCTCCTCCGCCCGCCTGCGCACGCACACACAAAAGCCGCCATTGTGCTCTGCCCGGGGACAATACCGGGGCCAAGTCGGAGCCCCGGGTCGGGCGACAGCCACAACCAGCATTCCGGCCACCTCCCCGTCCCTCCATACCCCCGGGCCATTGACACTCGCGAGTCCGACGTATCCAGAAAATGGGAACTAAGGGTGTCAGTCAGCGCTACGCCATAAGCCAGGCTAGGTCAGGGGAAGAGATTCTTGCAGCCCGGTGGGCTCCTTGCAACTCACCTGCTGGTCCAGCCCGAGCGCATTTTCCACCGCCACATGACTCATCCCTGAAGAGTACCGAGAACTCGGGAGTCTTCCGCTGCTGAGCGACTGTGTTTGATTCACCGCGATTGTCCTCTCACGGGAGAACTGCGGCTCTGGAGCTGACGGCACGACCACGGATCTAATATAGCCACTCGACAGACTGCTACGTCAGCACGTAAGACGTGTACCCTCCCTCTCACTCCCGCACTCCCCCTGCCGTTACCACTTCTGCCTAGCTACTGCGCGCTCATTCAGTGCTAACCTCGCGGGACTTCCTAGTGAGTCCGGTCCCCGGCTCGTCGTCCTATCCTCGAGCGCCAAACGCTGTCCTAGTTCGCTTGAGCTTCTTTTCCCTTGTTCTCCACAAATACCCTAGCCTAAGCCTTGAAGTTCTCGAGCTCTCGCGAGAACTCGCTTTCCGCCAGCTAAGAGGCCTTAAAATTTAACTTAGGCCTCTTTCCCCTTTCTTTACCCTACACCTCGGTTTTTGCTGTTCCTTTCTCTCTAGCGCGCGCCTTCTCCCTCTCCTTTCTCTCTAAGTCCCCGGACTTGAAGATGTTGTGAGATTTCTCCAAACTAAGTCCTCGATCTTCCGCAGGCAGCCTCCTCGAAATCGGAGTTAGGCAAAAAAAGGCCCGAAGCCCAGAGGGTGGCGGATCATGTGACCGCAGGTGTCAGGCGCGGTGGCCATTTTGTGGAGTAGGAAACCGTGGCTTAGAGTGCTCGGAATGCGGGGGTTGGGGGTAATGGGGAGATGATGGGGAAGGGAGGAGGGAAGAGGGGGAAGGGAGGAGGGAAGAGGGGGAAGGGAGAAGGGAAGAGGGGGAAGGGAGGTGGGAAGAGGGGGAAGGGAGGAGGGAAGAGGGGGAAGGGAGGAGGAAAGAACGGAAAGAGGAGGAGGGAAAGACAGGAGGGTAGGATGGTGACCAGGTTGAGGGCGGAGGGGAGCTGGAGGCGCGCCCTCGTGGCCGGATACTTTATAAAGCGGTTACCTAGGTAGTAGGGGCGCCGCCTAGAAACGCAATAGTCCCACCTGTGTCACCCCCAGACGCAAGCGCGCTCCTGCGCGCGCTCCCTGCCCCTCCCCCCACGTGGTTAGGAAACAATGAGACAATCGCTCGCTGAACTTGAGCGGGCGGCTGCGCGCGGTCCTGGGACCCTGGCCCTCCATTACAAAGGCTACATTAGGCCCCTAGTTTCTTCCCGTGGGGCGCCCAACAGCTCAGG
The DNA here is from genome assembly GCF_964194185.1 of Rhinolophus hipposideros. Classification (NCBI taxonomy): domain Eukaryota; kingdom Metazoa; phylum Chordata; class Mammalia; order Chiroptera; family Rhinolophidae; genus Rhinolophus; species Rhinolophus hipposideros. Next base: position 94,629,582 of record NC_138046.1, read on the forward strand.
GCCACTGGCGTCCAGCACGGTGCTGCCTTCCCCCAAAAGCAGGGGACCCTGGGGATCAAGAACGGCTTTCCTAGGGAATCCGGGGTGTTTGTGCTGGGTGCAATCTGGGCGCGCCCAAGGGCATGCTATGACATTATCGGCCTGGGGTCGGGGTGACCCTCAGGACACTGCAGTGGATGTGGAATGGGAGGAAATGGGTTTCTTCGGGAACCCCTTCTTGTGGCCCCCTCCTAAGCATGCTACCCCTAGTTCCACCTTAAGTGCCACAATCCTTTAAACAGAAGAAAATATGTTGACTAGTGGGTCCTTGAGTTTAAGCGAGCGGCACAGATGTGGTTCTCATAAACGCTTTTCCCCCTCTCTTCTGGCCCTCAGTCTGACAATTAAATATTATGCAGGGTTTTCCACCATCCTCCAAAGGGTCTTCTGCTGCCTTAATTCAGATAACTCATTGTCATCACATAGTTTCCCACATACCACTCTCCCTTTCGGATTTTTAAAATTGAAACTGAAATTTCTAAAGAGATAGAGAGATAATGTAACAGTTGTGTCCTGGGGCAAGAGCAGACAAGAGCCTGGACCTGGCAGTTCAGATCCCTGTCTACTGCTTCCAAGTGTGTGACTGGGGGCAACTTATTTAACGTCTCAGTGCCCCAGGTTCCTTATCTGTAAAGGTAGAATTAAAATACTTTCTTCCTCAAAAGGTGGTTGGGGTGCAACGGCTCTGGCGTGACAGTGCTTTGCAAGGAGTAAGAGCTTAGCACATGGTGCATACATGTACACATCCACAACTCCCCCAGCACAGTAGGCTGTTCACACAGCACTCACTATTCAAGTCTCCACTCTAACACCGTATTATACTGCAGTTGTGTGTGAGCCCACAGAGGAGAGGAAACTTGTCACATCCCAGGACTATTAGGTATGGCGGCGCAAAGATGTTCACTAGATGTTTGATGATGAGTGAAGAGTGCAAATGCCCAGCCTGTGCAAGTTGTAACCTGGGCATGTTAAGGGGTCTACATCCATTATTTTGCTTCCACAGGTGACTTGAAGCAAATTTCATCACGACTCTCTGAGAATGAGATAGACTGAAATCACTTTATGGTGGTGCAAAGAAATAATGTGTTCAGACAATAGTTTAGTGGTTACCAGAGGGAAAGGGGGTTGGGGGCTGGGAGATGAGGGTAAGGGGGATTAAATATATGGTGATGGAAGGAGAACTGACTCTGGGTGGTGAACACACAATGGGATTTATAAATGATGTAATACAGAATTGTACATCTGAAATTCTGTAATTTCATTAACAATTGTCACCCCAATAAATAAAAATAAATTTTAAAAAAAGATAGGAAAAAAAAAAGAAATAATGTGTCCAAGTAACCTAAAACCGTGCAGAAAGATAATTAGATAATTCCGCAGCTAGAAGAAAAGCTGCAGCAAAATGAATTTCAAGAGATAGAAACTGAGACAGGTTAGTTAGCATGTAGTTAGGTAGACAGAGAGGTCCCTGGTAGAATAAATAAAGACAGCCATATCCTAAAACTCCAGGTTTTGAAATCACTCCTTTGCTCCAGGACAAAATGTAGCAAGGCCTTGAGGTTAATCATAAAATTCCTTTTGGCCTGACAAACGGAGCAGATCTGATAGATAAGAGTGGGTTATTTTGGTAATTCCTTCAGGATGGGCAAGCAGAACAAACCTGGTAGACGAATTTCATTAAAAGGCGCCAGCTCCCTTTCCCCAAACAGGCAAGGCAAGTTATAAACCTAAGAGCTTTTGCCTCAGTCACTGGGCACCCCCATTCGGGACCGCCTCCGGCTCTAGAGCTCTGATCCTTTGCTTTCAATAAACTATCCTCTTTTTAAAACTCTTTGCCTCTCCTGGATCCGTGTTTCCTTCCATTCTTCGGTCTCATGAGACATGATCGCGGCACTCACTCACTCCAAAGTCCCCTACATCATTTGGGGACTCACAGAAAAATATTCCTACTTCAAAACCTCTGAGCCTTTCATAAACTTCATGATTGCCAGTCGTTTTTCTGCAAGGTCCCGGCGAAAGGCCTCCTGAGTCCAACTGACCCATACCTCCCTTTAAGTTGGATAGGGAATAAAGTTCAAAACTAAGGGGAACTCACTGTAATCACAGGTTAATTATAGGTGTGGGGGTAAAAGCAGTTGCCCACTGTGTCTCCTTTCATGTTTGAAAGTATAATACCCTTTTGGGATTTTTGTTTATTTGTTTGGGGCTTCAGGTACAGCAGATTGGCTTCCAATGCCAGGTAATTTACAATGATTAGGAGAAAGTTACCCTTATTCTCCAAGAGTGAGAGCTGGTAGATACAAAACAAGGGATGTTTTGGGCAATTATACTCCCAAATAGCAGATCTGGTCTGGAATCTGCTTTCCTCCCACAAAGATGGCAAGAGGAAAAACAAAATTACATCGGAGGGCATCTTCTCTGCCACTAACAATGCTAAAAATATTTTCAAACAGAAAACTCCAGCGCATTCTGCCTCCATTCGTGCAAAATGACACGAAGTACAAGGAATAAATAACAGGGAAGCCTTAGGTCGTGGTCTGAATTAGGGTGGGGGTGGGGTGGGAAAGGACACTGCGTTGCCTTAGGAAAGATAAGAGTCTTAGAAGTACAGCGAAGGGGCTCCACCCGCCCTCAAGATTCCATGCGGCATTTTAGGTAATGGGGGCACTTTTAGCAGTTTCCCTCTCAATTGTAGAACTTGAAGCTTGGCCATAACTTCACAGGGCCGAATACAGGCTTGTGTTGGAATTACATACTCTGTTCATAAAACTAATTTGCTCTTTCCCCTCTATCTCCCTATGATGTAGGTGATGTTGGATCTGCCGGCAGTTTCTGAGTGCGGGCCGGGATTGTGTCTCGTGAAGCTGAAGAATGGAAACACGGACCAGGGAGAGGCAAAAAGTTTTCAAAGCAGGATAGTTTATTAGAGGCAGGAGAAGAGGTTGCAGCTCCCCAGCGGGAGGGGGTCCCGAATGGGGGGATGACCATGACTTGAGGCAAAAGCTCCTACCTTTATACCTTCCCTTTGTCTTTTGGGGGAAGGGGAGCGGTTTGGAGAAGGGAATTGTTTGAAGAAGGGAACTGGCGCCTTCTAATGAAATTTGTCTACCAGGTTGGTTCTGTTTGCCCATCCTATAAAGGAATTAGCAAAGCAACCCACTCTTATCTATCAGATCTGCTCCCTTTGTCAGGCCAAAATGAATTTTATGTTTTACCTCAAGGCCTTGTTACATTATGTCCTGGAGCAAAGGAGTGATTTCAAAACCTGAAGTTTTAGGATATGGCTGTCTTTTCTTCATCTTACCAGGGACCTACCTATCTACCTAACAGTCATGCTAACCTGTCTCACCTACTTAGTGATTATTGGTGTCAATGACTGTTAGGTCTAATTATGTTGAAAGTTTTTTAAAACCTTGTCAATGTTTCGATTTTTATTTCTTTAAAGACATCTTGGTATGACTGTCTGTGAGGTGATATATAATAAATACCTATTTGATCTTCCACCCATTCCTGACAGCTCTAAAACCCTTGGAATTTCTTGTGAAGAGAGAGCTAAAGGCCTTTTGTTATGTTAATTAGGCGTCTGTCGGCAAGTAGTCTCGTTTAGAACTTTCAGTACCGCCCTCACCCCCACCTCTGGGGAAGAAGGGCTGGAGAATGAGTTCAATCAATGGCCTGTGAGTTCACTGTACCTCTGTAAAGAAACCTCCGTAAAACCCAAAGGGACCAGCTTCAGAGAGGTTCCGGGTTGGTGAGCACGTGGAGATTGGGGAGAGTGGCCGCCTGGAAAGGGCATGAAAGCTCCTTGTCCCTTGCATCTCTTCTATCGGGGGTCCTTGAAACCTCCAACCTATACAGCTGGTTGGTTAGAAACACAGGTAATACTCCGGATTTTTGACTGGTGTCTGAAGTGGGGGGAGGGGCAGTCTTGTGGGACTCAGCCCTTAACCTGTGGGATCAACGCTAGCTCCAGAGAGACAGTGTCAGAATTGAGTTGAATTATAGGAAGCCCCGCTGGTAACAGAGAATTTCTTGGTGGTGTGGAAAAAACACACATTGTAATTGGAGTCAGAATCCTACTGTCCAACCCAGTGTTCTCTATTAGGAAATACACAGTTGTATACTTACGTAGAACCCCGGCCCTTCTGCAAATTCTGCCTTCATATTGGCCATCCTAATGTTATGAAGCGAAAGACAAGGAAGATTTGTTAGGGAAATATAATCTAATTAAGTCTACGAGTGCCAGCACCCACACAGGGCAGGTGACCTACACCTCCTGGAATGGGACGACCTGCAGGGAAGGTGCTTTGGAACTCTACATTCTCTGGGAAGATAAAGAACTGCATTTTCAACTGTTTTCTGTGCTATTTAGAAGCCCTGTTCTAAATACTTCACGCGTTTTATTAGCTCATCTCATCCTCACAGCAGCCCTAGAAGGAAGGCCCCCCACACTGTACAGATGGGAGACCCAAGGACATGCTGTCCTTCACAAGGCTAGTGAGGGGCAGAGCTGGGAGTCAAACCCAACCCCAAGTGAAGTCAGGGCCACACCTTTAACCAGGGCCCCTCATCAGGGTTTCCAGGTGGGAATTCCCGCCATTTCTCAGGAATGTTTTTCACTTTCCCGTTCCCGAATCCCGAAAAACATTGGTCGGGAAATCGGGGGAAAATCGGCTCCTTGAACCCAGTAATACCCACAATGGGAAATAAACGTACTACTCACAGTGTATCTCTTAGACATTTTTCCTATGTATTGCTAGGGTTTCTGGGTGGGAATTCCCACCCATTCTCAGGAATTTTTTTGCTTTCCCGTTCCCTGATCCCAAGAAAATTTGGTTGGAAAATCGGGCAAATCAGCTCCTTGAACTCAGATGGTTGGTAGTATCGGCCGTCACTTTGTGGAAACAATTCATCGTGGAGAACAGAAAACAGTTTGTATCTCGGGATTCGGGAACGGGAAAGCGGGAAAGAATTCCTGAGAACGGACAGGAATTCCCACCTGGAAACCCTACCCCTCATACACCTGCAACTCAGCAAGTCCGAAACGGGATTCCTCATCATCTCCCAGCTTCCTCCTCTGCTCTTTCTCTCAGAGAACGCAGACAGCATTTCTCACACCCAGACTTTGAACCTCAGTGACTTTTTGACCCCATTTCTCTTCTATCCTACCAATTACCCATAAATGGACCCTTCCTCTTTCCCACCTTATGCCTCTCAAATTGGTCTCCTTGTCTCACTGCCTAGTGCAGGCCTTCATTTACTACTACATCAGTAGTGAGCAATCTTTTGTTCTTAACATGAGTGCCAACTTAAGAACAATATACGTATTTATAAGCTGTTTTTCCCCACACAGGAATAAAAATGACATTCTCCCTAATATTTAAGCATTACTCAAGCCTGCTCTTGATTATCCATAGAACTTCCTCACTGCCCTTCCTGTCTCACTCTCTCCCCCTTTCCCCACCCTTTACATGTCTGCCAGCGTTTTCTTCTTAAAACAGTCCTATTGTGCCACTTCCCTGCTCAAAAACCTTTGACATCCTCCATTGCAGTCAAGGTCATTCCCGATTGAGCTTCCCTAGAGCTCTCCAATCCTATTTTCTCCTGTTCCCTACCGTTCCCTACCCGTCTTGTCCACTTTGCCCCCGCCACAACCCCCAGTACCATCCTGGCTCCTCTGCTACACTGCTCATTACTCTGAACATACTCAGATTACCCCACCTCTGTTCCTTTGTTCACAATGTTCCCTCCACACAAAATATTCTTCCCCTGTATTCCTGCTTCTCAAATTTCTACCTGAACCTACACACACACATATGCACGCACTGATGCAATCGGTAATGGTTCATTTTAATGCGTCACCTTGGCTAGGCCATGGTACCCACATATGTGGTCAAACTCAGTCTTGAAGTTGCTGTGAAAGTATTTTTCAGATGAGATTAATATTTCAGTCAGTACACTTTGAATAAAGCAGATTACCAGCCATAATGCAGGTGGGTCACGTCCAATCTATTGCAGGCCTTAAGAGAAAAAGACTGAGATCCCCCAAGGAAGAGGGAATTCTACCAGCAGAAGGGCTTAGGCCCTTCCCTGGGTCTCTAGCTTGTCAACGTATCCTGTGGATTTTAGACTTGCCAGCCCTTGCAATCACATGAGCCAATTTCTTAAAATCAATCTCTCGATGAATGGATGGATGGCTAGATAGACAGGCAGAGAGATAGGTAATAGATACCGTACACGCATATCCTATTGGTTCTGTTTCTCTGGAGAACCCCGACTAACAGTTTCTCCCTGCTGTGCTCCTACAGCCCTTTTTCCTTGCCCATTCCTGCCTGTCTTGTATCATACACAATTGTGCACAGGTCAGTTTCCTCTGTGGGTACACGTCCACTGAGGGCAGAAACAATTTTTCATCTGCACAGCTCCATGGAGGCTACTGCCTCTTAAAAGTCCTGCTCTACCTAAAAAAGAGTTGCCCCAAAGCAGAGGTAGGAAAACTAGGGAAATGGGGTGCTGGAACAGTGTCAAAGAAGAAAAAGCCAATCCAGAAAGGAAACACATGCCAGGGGTTCGGAACTCAGATGCCTTGGAGCCAGATAGGTCATGTGGATGAAGGAAAGCAGCAGCCCGATACAGACACAGGGTGGGATGTGAACTGGAGGGGCAACCCAGCCCATTATTTCTCTACGGGAATGCAGGGCCAGTAGTACCAGGTTTTTCAAGAAAGGCTGGATATCTAGATTCTTGTGTGCTATGTCATGATTTTTAACTGTTGGCTGCTCATTCAGATTATTTGATGTACTACTATGTGTACCTAGAAGGCTTCAGGACTATTTGGTACTGTTCTATTTGCTAAGCTGGGTTGATGGGTACATGAGGGTTTGTTTTTCCTGATTCTTCTTGCCTCATAGAAAGGTTATAAATATCCTTTTTTATGTATTCCAAATTACCTTGAAAAATCTGTAAACCCTTTATGTGAGTTCAATTTTTCCAGCAGACCACCTATTTGTATGCTCTACTGTATGTTAGTTTGTTTTGCAAAAGTTGTAGATTAAATGAAGATTTGTGGCTATGCACCTTCACTTGAATAACAATTAGATTAGTTAAGTGTTAGTTTGTACTGAAAATAGAAAAAGGCAGCAATTGCTGTTTCTTCCACAAGAACTCTCTATGAAGGGAAAGACGTTGCACCTCACTAACTGCCACCACTCTTTTCTCTCTGGAATGCTTCTGAATCTGTCATGTGTTACCTTTCACAATGTTGAATATAAGAACATTAATTATTCTGCACAAGTCAAACTATGACTTCAAACATATACATGTTCCTCATGACTTTGATGAAGTCTGTTGTGTGTGTAATAAGACCAATTTGTCAAATCTGGAGACATGGCGAGGATTCTGATAATCAGAGGGGAGGGAAAAGGCTGTTTCTGACTATGGGGAAGAAGAAGACACCTAGTGTGTGGAAACTTGGAGGGGGTAGGATTGGCCAAGGAGCTTTTGGAAACTGAGTTTGGGAAACAATGGTTGGAGGGAACAGTTGGTTTATTCACTCCAGAAAACCCACAAAGCAGTGATACAGTGGTGAATGAAAGAGACATCAGTCCCTGATGTCATGGAGCCAACCATTTGTCGGTCATGGTGTTAAGCAAAATAGTGGGAGATGAAAAGTTACGTTGGAAAGGCAGATTCAGGCGGATCATAGAGAATGAACCATTTGGACTTTATTTTGTAAGCAGTGGGGAGCAACTAAAGATTTCTAAGCAGGGGAGTGACAGGAGGAAATGTTACATTTGGGATATAAATCTGACTTTGTTGCTGTTTTAGCCCGGGCTACTGTAACAGAATACCATGAACTGAGTGGCTTATAAATAACTGACATTTTTTTCTCACAGTTCTAGAGGCTAGAAGTCCAAGATCATTGCGCTGGCAGATTTTGGTGTCCAGCAAGGGCTCATTTCCTGGTTCATAGAGGACGCCTCCTTGCTGTGTCCTCACATGGCAGAAGAGGTAAGGGAGCTCTCTGGGGCCTCTTTTATAAGGGCACTAATCCTATTCATGAGGGCTCCATCTTTATGACCTAATCACCTCCCAAAGGCCCCACCTCCTAATACCATCACATTGAGGACTAGGCTTCGACATATGACTTCAGGGGGAGGGGTACAAACATTTAGTCTATAGCAGTTACATACAAGGTTGGTTGGGGCAGAGAGAAGCTGAAGCTGGGCAGCTGGATGTCAAGTGTCCCCGGAACAAACTGCAGTAGGAATAGGAAGGAAGGGAAAATGTAAGGAGGGGCATCATTCAGGGAGAACTGGCAGGATAAGGTGAGAGAGAGATGAAAACAAACAAAAAACATTCTCAGGTTTTGAGCCTCAAGTATTTGTTGTAATGATAATTTGATCAGTCCTATATAAGCAAGATCAAGCCTTACACTTTAAAAAGTTCTTGGAGGAGCACTGTGGCCCAAACCAATGGTTCAATCCTCTCTTCTAATTTAAGGATCTCTAGGTTCCTCCCAAATGTTTTGCTGCACATACTTCCCTAGTTACCTGGGGAGGGAACATCATACTCTACTTGCAATATAGACCACTGCATAATAAATCTCGTCTTGCTTTCCTCAAAGAGTCATTGCAAAATGAGGCAGCTTGTCATGTGAGTCATGTCCTTTCCGATTCTCAGATGAATGTTGCTATATTAGGACTAAGGACTGTTACACAACAAGACCCAGCTACACCTTTCCTTGATGCCTGTACTTCATAGTGAACACCACCTGTTGAACTAACAGGTGTCATTTTATTTTTGAAAAATGATCACATCCAGGGGTGAATTCTCCGTTAATCTCACAGGATATTAATTTTGGTATTAGTCATTTTGGGAGGTGGAAAGAATATTCCAGGAAATGAACCAGTGCTAATTTTGATGAAAACATGGAAATGTTTTTACATAATACACGATGGCCTATATATATAGCTAGAATAACACTAAGATTTCAAATGGTCCGTAACTGGTGACAGTCCCTCAGAAGCTGTGTGAAAGAGACAGTCAAGGAATGGCCTTCTCCACCTCTCCCGGCCAGAGCAGGTGCTGGTTCTCGGGCTCCCACAGCCTGTTTACATTCCTTACCACATTCCGATGGAAGGCATATGCTCCATGTCCCTCTTCCCACTAGACTGTGAATAGTTGAAGACAACTGTATTTTATTTTCGGATCACTAATACCGGGTACTGAACCTGAAACATACTAGGTGCTCAATAAACATTGACCAGATGGGCAGACAGATGGATGAAATATGTACATGCCTTTATTTTATATAGAATACAGGGCAGGCCAGGAGATCGCTCTTATTTTTTAAAAACTTTAAAATGAAACCACATCAAAATTTTAAACTTTGCTCTGCCAAAGACCCTGTTAAGAAGATGAAAAGAGGAATTAAGAAGTACAATATGCCAGTTATAAAAATAGTCACAGAGATGTAATGTACAGCATAGGAAACATAGTCAATAATATTGTAATAACTATGTACAGTGCCAGGTGGCTACTGAACTAATTGGGGGTATCACTTCATAAATTATATAAATGTCTAACCACTATGCTGTACACCTGAAACTAATATAATATTGTATGTCAATTCTAATTGAAAAATAAAGTTAAAAAAAGAAGATGAAAAGACAAATTAAAGACTGGGAGAAAATATTTGCAAATCACATATCTGACAAAGGGCTTATATCTAGAATATAAAAAGAACTCTCAAAACTCAGCAGTAATAAACAAACAATTCAATTAGAAAATGAGTAAATGGCATGAACAGATATTTCACTGAAGAGGCTATAGACATGGCAAATAAGCACATCATTACTCATTAGAGAAACACAGATGAAAACCACAATGAGATATCACCACACACCTATTAGAATAGCTAAAATAAAAACTAGTGACTACCAAATGCTGGAGACTATGCAGAAAAACTGATTCTGTCATACATTGCTGGTGGGAATATAAAATAATGCAGCCACTCTGGAAAACTATTTGGCAGGTCCTTTTAAAACTATATGACCCAGCTTACACTCAGACTTTAATCCCAGAAAAAGGAAAACTTATTTTCACACAGAAACTTCCCCACAAATGTTCATAGAAGCTTTATTTATAATAGCCAAAGACTGTCAGCTACCCAAATATCCTTCAATGGATGATGTTTAAACTGTGGTACAGCCGTACCATGGAATATTATCCAACAAAAAGGAAGGAGCTATCATGTGATGGACTCAATGTTCGTGTGCTCCCCCAAAGGTTTACCCCCAATGGGATGGTATTTGGAGGTGGGGCCTTTGGGAAATAATTAGGTTTAGATGTGGCTATGAGGGTGGGACCCCCATGATGGCATTAGTGCCCTGATAAGAAGGGGATGAGTTGCTACAGCACTCACTTGCTCTCTTGCTTCCCTGCCTGTTCAAGCCAGGAAGAAGCTCCTCACCAAGAACCAAATATTCTAGCACCTAATCTTGGACTTCCAGGCTCCAGAACTGTGAGAAATAAGTGTCTGCTGTTTAAGCCAGTCAGCCCACAGTGTTTTGTTATAGCAGCCAGAGCTGACTAAGACATATTGATGCACATAATAATACGAACAGAGCGTCAGGGAACTCTGTTGAGTGAAAAAAAGCCAACCTTAGAAGGATACATATACTGCATGATTCCATTTATACATTTGTGGAATAACAATTCTAGAGATGGAGAAAGGCGAGTATTGCCAGGGGTTAGAGATGGGGGAGGTGAGGGGTGTGGGTGTGGCCATAAAGGGGTAACCTGAGGGAGCCTTGTGGTGATGGTAGAAGTTCATTGTCTTGATCGTGGTAGTGGTTACACAAAGCTACACATGTATGGCATTGCATGGAGCTACACATGCGTGTGCGCACACACAAATGAGCACATGTAAAACTGTCGAAATCTGAATAAGGTCTGTGGATTGTATGTTTCCTGGTTTTCATTTTGTACTATAGTTATGCAACTTCCTGTGAGTCTATAATTATTCTAAAATTAAAAGTTAAAAAAATGAAACCAGTCAGGATTTCTGATTTGCAAATTTGTTTTTTTCTGTATACATGCCCTCTCTTTTAAACACTGCTTCTTACAACATGATTTGTGAGACCCTTAAGGCGATTAAAATATATCTGGAGCCTTCAAAGTTGCCTTTAAAGTCGTAATCCTTTTGTTGTTATTTTGTGGTGGTAACAGTAGGAGATTTCTTTTAAAGTCCCAATACTTATTCCTTCCCCTTCCTTTCTGGTTATTGATATCATCATCACTTTCCTCTTTGGTAAACTCTTCTGAAAAATGTTGAGTGAAGTGTTTTCTGAGGATCCTGGAAACTTCATAGTGTCCAGAAATGTAAAGTAGTCAGCAATGTACATGCTGAACTTTCCTTTTGTCGTTGCCCCAAAGGATTATTGGATAATTATGCTCTTCAATTAACCTAACTTTAATAGTAGGAAACAAGGCTCCTTACTTGGTAATTAACCATCACAAACTACTTGTATTATTTCTTGATCTCATCATAAGGATAACTGGAGAACTGTCTTAGCCCATTTGGGCTGTTAGAACAAAACACCACAGACTGGGTAGCATATAAACAACACACATTTATTTCTCACAGTTCTGAAGGCTTGAAGAACAAGATCAAGATACCAACAGTTAGGTGTCTGTAGAGAGCCCACTTCCTGATTCATAGACAGCTGTCTTCTTGCTTTGTCCTCATATGGTGGTGAGGCTAGGAAACACTCCAGAGTCCACCCCCCCCCTTTTCTTTTTCTAACTTTTTTGCTTTTCTTTTCTTTTTTTGGAGTTCCTTTTTTAAGGGCACTGATCCTAATCGTGAGGGCTCCACTCTCATGACCGAATCACCTCCCAAAGGTCCCATCTCCAAATACCATCAGCTTGGGGGTTAGGATTTGACATATGAATTTGTGGGGGACACAAAACATTCAGTCTATAACAAGAACATTTCTCCTAGATCCTCTGGTTTGAGGGGACCAGCACTGGTTAGTTGTGGAAGCCGAGAGGAAAGAAAGGCCAAGTCCCCTTAGGGGAAATGTTTCTCAAGAAAGCCATGAGATGCGGCCCCTTCTTGTTCTGCTCCTGCCTGTCCTGCCGTCACTTGTCACCATTACTGCTCTGAAGGACCAGCCATTGGTCCTCAAGCCGGCGCTGCTCGGGAAGGGCTGGAGGGAGGTGACCCCTTCCTGGTGTGCCACTGCCTGCTTATGTCCTCGCAATGCCCTTTAGGAGCCCAAGAGAAACCAGCGGTCACAGCTCAGCTCACTAAGCACCTTTGTCACTTCTGAGTCCCTCCTCTGTGCGAAGCCCCTTTGCAGTGCTGACAGCAGGGTTTATGCCGCACAGGGTTTTGAACAAAGCCTTCGAACACAAAAAAGATTTGTTATGCCCTCTGAGATCAAACCAGTACAGGATCAGAAGTGTTTACTGTTGATGTACAGCAGGTTGTCCGTAGCGTAGGGAAATGTGGATACGTTTTTATTTCTGAAGATGTCCTGATGACTTTCTGTATTTTTGCCTGTTTCTAGCCTGGATGAATATCCTGTATAGCTAGCTAGGGTGGTAACTCAATTACAGAATGAATGGAGCCATTTTCAGTCTGTCTATTTATAGTATCCCTCTGGGTTACCTGACTCCGAGCTCCTCAGTTTCAGGACTTCTAAGTCATAGATTCATTCATTAGGCATACATTTTTGAATACCATCTGTGTTTCACGACAGCATTCCAGGTAGGAGGAAAGCAAGTTCTGTTGGTTATCTACCTTGTAGAGAGCATTGACCCCGGGCAAATTCTATGTGGCCTATCAGCTCCTCTAACATAATCACATGTTTTGGTTTTTTGAGAGGAAGAAATTGGTGAAACTGGGATCTCAGTCAGCTCTATGACTGTTGTCCTGACTGACTTAATTTGTGTAATTAATCCATGATGAGTCTACCAGCTGCGTCATAAAAAAACAACAACCCAGTGAAAACTCTCCAAGAAAATGATCTGTCAAAATCATTTCCACAATGTAAGGAACTCAAGCAGTGTGTCCAGATGGTCTTTCTTTCCTCAATTCCTTGAGCCAGTCTCTGAGGCACACCTGCATTGCTCTATGTGTGCAGAAGGACCCAGTTCTTAGAAAGAGATCATAGAGAAACATGCAACAGATTTTTAACTAACAGCAGGGAAATTGTAAAGAGAGAAAGGTGTTTTTCCAGTCAGCTCTGGAACATTGGCCCAGAATTACTTCCCGGGTTCCACCAATGCTGCCCCGCCAGAATGCTACGAGTAGCTAATGTTACCTTTATTCATTCAAGAGGTTGATGGTTGTTATTTTTTCATTTCTTTTCCTTCATTGTAATCACTTGACTTCTAACCTAGCAAAGGGCTCATGAGTGAGATTTAAGGAGAAATGAATCGAGGTCTAAAAAGCTGAGCATGCTGCGAGATTCTTTTTTTAAAACTTTGTTATTTATTTAAGTGTGTTTTTTCCAGGACCCATCAGCTCCAAGTCAAGTAGTTGTTTCAATCTCGTTGTGGAAGGTGCAGTTCACAGTGGCCCCTGTGGGGCTCGAACCAGCAACCTTGCTGAGCGCACCGTTCTCTAACCAGCAGAGCTAACCCGCCGCCCCATGCTGGGAGATTCCTGATGTTCCCTTGCACTAAGCATGTTGAAGGGTGGGTCAACATATCCTTACAGGCGTAGATGGTATTTTGGAACTGAGATGTCAGTGTGCTTTGTAGAAAAGTTAATTTGGGACTTAATCTAGGCACCAGTTATCTTATTGGTATGTAAAAGATACCTCAAAACTTAATGTCTTAAAACAACCATTTATTTATCATTCCTCATAGTTCTGGGGGATGATAACAGGCTCAGCTGTGCAGTTCTTCCTTGAGGGTCTAAGGTTGGTTGCAGTCAGATGGTGTATAAGGCTGCACTTCCCTGAATCTCCTTCACTCACATGTCTGGCACCTGGGCCGAGTGACTGGAAAGCAGACATGAGCTTCCTTAGGGTGTAGCAATCTCAGAGGACTTGGGCTTCCCTAAGCCGGCGTGGTGGCTGGCTTCCCCTAGAGCGCATGTTCCAGGAGACCCAGGTGGTAGCTGTAAGGCTTCTGAGGACTTAGCCTCAGAAGTCACGCAGTGGCATTCCACAGCATTCTACTGGCCAAAAAGCAAGTCCCAGGGTCAGCCAGGTCCCAAGAGCGTGGACACCACCAGTCTAGTGGGGGTGGGGAGGGCATCTTTGCAGATTAGCTCTGATAGGCACTACAGAGCAGATGTGCTCTCAGTTTCAAATAAATACTGGTATTAAAGCAGGTCTCATATGTGAGTGTCTGGATACACGTGATGCCTTCCATCGCTTTCCCCGCATTCTGCGTAGAGCACCCGAGCTCTCAGGCGCTGACGGAGCCATTCTGCAGGCCCAGAGCACTGAAGGGGCTGAAGCCTTCTTTACCCTCATTGTTCCCATGCCGGGCAAAGTCATTCCACCTTGGATGATCTTTTTTCACTTTTTACCTTTACCTCCTAGAGCTTTTTCCAACCGGTACATAGTTATTTCAGTAAAATTTCTCCATCTTTTAGTTCCACGTAGGAGCCGAAACCCCACCCATCATGGCTGATGTTAAACCACAGCAATTTCAGTGCTATGATTGTATTTTAAAAAGAAAGACCATAAATTGTGAAGTAAAATTTGAGAAAAAGAACCAGTGACTTCAAGTCTTAAACCCTTGAGAGTTCCCAGAAGTACCTATTAAAATCTTCCCAAAAGTTAATGGCTTCTTCCCTACTTTCTATTAAGTCTGGTTTCTGTCTTTAAGTACTAATGCTTCAGATGAATAAAACCTGTCTTGTTTTCTGTTCTGAAATTGTTTTTTTTTAATTATGATTGCAAAATGACAATTTGTTTCCTACTAATTTTTAATTATAAGAGGTGGGTATTTTAGTCATAATATGAATTACATAGAATTTTGAGGTCTAACCTAGGAATCTAACGACTATTTTAAACATTGCTCTGTTTTTCTCTGGGAAAAAGCATAACAAGCTCCAAACCACAGACTTCAAAATGGCATTTTGTGGACACGCCCCATTTGTATCCGACTTCTCCCTGCTCATTTGCTTTTTTCCATGGAGTTATATCCTGAACTTGGATTTTGTTGCATTACATTAGGATACTGAAAAGCTAAGTTGATGTGGGGATTTAAGGAATGTTCTGTGTTGATTCAGGACTGAGTTTCTTGTCTCCATGCCATGCTCTCCTCATCTGTTGAAACCTTTAGCCTTACTGTAAACCACAGAAGGACAGGAATTTCCTTTTAGGAACAAATTTTCATTTAAACAGAAACTGCCTGTTGACATTGCTGTCTGGGCTGGTGACCTCTGGGGCCACTTTCCACATTTATCTGTTTTTCCTCAGCTGTGCCCTTCCAGCTGCCGGTACCCAAAGACAGAGAAGGCAGGGGGAACAGTTGTGACAGCAGCAGTACCCCCACCAGGAAGGGAGGACAGAATAGTGGTAGGTCCAGCCTGGCAGGGACTTTGCCACACTCCTCAGTAAAGCCCGAAGAGGTAGGGCTGAGACCCACAACCAAAAGCACACTCCCTCCCACAGTTCCTAGCACAATGTTTTTCACACATTAGGCTCCCCCGTAAGCAAACTGACTTTCAGCGCTCCAGGTAGACAAAACGGGGGGTTTGCAACCAATTTTATTCTATTTTATTTTCTAAATCATCTTGTGATATTCTATTGCATCTTTAAAATATCACAAATAAGTCTGAGGAATCACTCGACATCTTGGTGTTTCTGTAGCTGGACAACTTAGATCTTACTCATCAGCCTGCCGAACTGCTCTTTTTTCAGAAACATAGATATCATCCAAAAATTTTCTGATATCCTTGTGTTTAAACCGTTGTAGTTTGTTGATTCAAAACAGCTGAATTTGATACAAGTTCAATATCATTTTCTTCAAGAATTAACTCATCTTTCTGGGCTTGAGATACTGAACAAGCAACATCTGACCTCATCCGAACCCTGTGGATGTATTTTTCACCCAAGAAATTTCGGATTTCAACAAGGGAACCATTCTCCTGAATAACAACATTGATGGAGAAGTGAGCACACACAGACCTCACCTTGTAACGGAAGCCCAGCGTAACACCCTTTATCATGTTCTGGCCATGATGACAGACGGTGCGGACAGAGCCAGTTTCTTTCTATTTCCCCACCATTGGTCAACCTGGAGCCTCTTCTTTTTCTTTCCAAGGAGACTGAGTTCTACAATGACGGGATTAAGTCCCTCCGCAGGGAGCCTCTGGGGTGCTTCACAGTAACTGTGGTCCCTGCAGAGCAATGTCCACATTTTCTGCAACGTCCACAGTCTGATTGCTGAGAATGGTCTTCATCCTTGCAGTAGATGCAGCAAAAAAAATGTGCAACCAATTTTATTCTTTACAAAGAAAATCACCCTGGGCAATCCTAGAGAAACCAGAAATAGGATTTCATTTACACACAACTTTCTGGAATCCCCAACATATCCATTATGTAAAATAAGAAATGCCTTTATGCAGATGTTTGTTAATTATGAATGGTTTTTACTCAGACATGCTCATTTTTCCTTGAATTATCCCGAAAATTGGGGCATGCCAGGCAGGCTTTGGGATGAGCCACAATTCTTTCTTTCTTTCTTTTTTCTTTTTTTTTTTTTTGAGCCACAATTCTTAAACTTTCACAAGACATAAAAATTCTGACTTAGGATGGGGTGAGAGGAAGGCATTTTTTCCTAAAGAGCCACCAAATACTTACTTGCTGCTACTCAATCTCATGGCCTCTAAACTAATCACTGCCTAGAAATTAAGCTTTCACCATGTCTCAGGTCTCCTAAACAGGCAAAGAAAAGCAGAGTCATTCCTACTGAATGGCACCTGTCAGAGGATTGCCCAAAGTGGAGAAAATTCCCAGGTAATGTGACCTGTGCAATCTGCAAGGTAGCCCACAGACCAGTTTCCACAGGACACTCTAGTGAAACCTGAGATGCAATATTTTACCTATTCAATTACAAATACCCCCCTCTGACTCTCCTCAAAAGATAACACCCAATGGCTGTTGATCACAAGAGAATGCAGGGGAATAAGTATTCTTACAAGCTGCTGTGGAAGAATAAATTGTAATCAACCTTTATGGAGAATAATTTGTCAATATCAAAATCCTTAAAGTGTTTATACTCTTTAACTCAAAAATTCCACATCTACAATTGTATTAAAAGAAAACAAAGAAATATTTTTAACACGTATGTAAAAGGATGTTTATCACAACATTATTTATAATAGCAAAAGAAAAAAAAACTGGAAAGCAATGTAAAATAAATAAGGCACCCAAATGAGTGAAGATGATGAAGTCATTAAAGTTCTAGAAGGATATTTAATGAGCTGGGAAGATGTCCATGATTCTTAAGTAGAAAGAAACAGGTCATGAAGAGCGTCTTGCCCCGATTAGAGGGATAATGTGTGTTCATGTTTACACAAAGACAAGGGTTGGAGGGACGCACACCAAAATGGCAATATCATTATCTCTAGATGCTGGAATCAAGGGTGATTTTAGAGCCCTCTTTGTGCTCTTCTTACTTTCCAATTTTACACTGAGTATGGAGAACTTACATAATCAGGAAGAAACATATTCTAACGAAATAGTGGTTCTGTAAGGCCCTTTTGTTCTCCTTTTTTGAACCTCATTTGGGTCTAGAAAATCGATGAAAGTTTTAAATCTTCTCCCCAGAAGTGCAAATACCCATCATCAAATTTTACCAATAATTTCTGGGGACTCACCACCTAGGGGTTCCTAGATCCTAACTTCAGAATGTCCACCTACAGTCTGGGTGGCTTCCAGCCTGTGGACTTGGTGGTTTTTACAGATGTTCCAGTGGTGCCGAGGTCTCCGCGGCCACTCCAAGAGCAAACAGGCAGGGCATGCCACATCTGCCACCATGGATCTATGGGCCCAAACAGGGATTTGGAAAATACCCCAGGTTAGTCTCTCAGGCTGACATCAACCACAGTGTTCTGGAATCCTCAAAGCCAGGGTACTGAGAGTGGAGCCTGCAGGTCACTTGTGTGGCTTCCTAATGAGCCTTGGCCACTCGATGCTCTCAGGGGACTGGAGAATATGTATTCAGATTACTGTTGTTTGGATGCAGCCAGCATGATTCTGAGACTTTGAAAATTAATAGCAGGCAGTCATCATTGAGAAACTTGACTCAATACAGAAGTAAGATGATGAGAACAGAAAGTAATGACTGGAAAACCAGTCACCCAGTTACTGTCAGAGACCAGAATTCAGGGGTTTGGTGGTGGAAGTGAGCAGGGACTTGGAGCTCCATCCACAGTCTCGTTGAAGCCAAGATGCTGACCTTGGAGGGGAAGGCCTCCTACGTGGGCCTCTTATGTGAGCATGGGCTGGGGCTGGGGCTGAGGAAGGCTGTTAAGGCCTGTTTGTGAAGACTTGTATCTCTAGGTCATGAATTGAAAGCTTGCTCATCCTTATGGCCAATGACAACGCCACAAACGTTTCTAACCCGACAAGTGACAAGTTGACTTGAAGAAAGATAACTAGAGATGGGAGGTCAGAGGAGGCAGCCGGTTGGAGAGATGTCTCAGGTGGAGAACACAGGGTCTGGCATCGGATGGGGAGGGAGGAAGAGTCACAGCCCTCACGAAAGTCTGAGGGGACTCATCTGGGACACTGCACGGCTCCATCCACCCCGAGCACAAATAGTACATGAAGCAGAACTCAGTGGGAGGACAGAATGAGCCGCTGCAGACTTGCTAAGCTGAGGAGCCTGCAGGCATCCAGGTAAAAATGTCCAGCAGGCATTAGGAAATATGGACCGGGAGCTACTGACTCAGTAGCCAGATGACGTGGCTGCTAAAATGAACACAGTGCTAGGCTGCATTGATAGCTGCATAGTATTGAGGTGAGCACAGACTGCTGGCCAGGCAGGTCTTAGGTGGAGTGTCGCTCACCTGTGTCACCAGCAGTGCGGAGGAGCGTGCAGAGTTTCAGTCTGACATTAGTAACCCAGCTCAGAACAGGGTCTGGGGCGCAGGAGGGTCGGTGTGGGGAGGTGACCAGGATGGTAGGAGAAATCACATATACTCGTACACTAAAAAACTAGAAGTCATTGTTTTCCGGAAAAGGAACTCTGGGTTCCTTTTCTGATTAATGTGTAACAGGATATGAAAATGAAAGCTTCTACGCAGGCAGCAAGCAACAGTAAATGTGAACTTTCTGAGTGAGGTGCCAAATTAGCATGTTACCATACACAGATTTACAAAATTAATGGTCAGCCACTCGGGGGGTCAAGAACATTGTGTTTCCCCGAAAGTAAGACCTAGCCGGACAATCAGCTCTAATGTGTCTTTTGGAGCAAAAAGTAACATAAGCCCCGGTCATATTTTACTATAATATAAGACCATGTCTTAATATAATATAGTTAATATAATACTGGGTCTTATGTTAATTTTTGCTCCAAAAGACGCATTAGAGCTGATTGTTCAGCTAGGTCTTATTTTCGGGGAAACAGGGTAGGAAAGGTCCAAGAGTGAGAAGGGGAACATAGATGAAGAGATTTGGGGCGGAGGAGGGTAGTAGTGGCTGTGTCTGAGACCCCCACCCACCCCTTAAGAAAATCAGAAGTTATGTGGGGAAGGATGTTTGTAGGGAGGTGAGGCAACCCAAAGCCTGAGGAGGGCTCCACCTGAGCCTGTCTCCGCACCACCACCACCCAAAAACAGCCTGAGAAAAGGACCTCCTTGTGTAGTTTATTCTGGGGGATGGTCCCAAGGAACAGGAGTGAGGGACAAGGAAGAGTGAAACAGGAAAGTAGGGAACGCCAATCTGAGCTCATCATTTTTGTAGGTAAGTGGGGCCTGATGTCACTGGGACTGTCTGAGGAGCCACAGAAAAGGTGCCTCAGAATCATCTGCCCGAGGGATGGAAGACAATATTTTTACAGGGGGCCCCCCCAGTGGGACAAAGATTGCCCCCAGGGTGTTCGCACATGTGCCAGAGTGCAGTAGGGGGTTCCCGCAGCCCCCACCAAGCCACAGCGAAGCCCAGGCAGAGCGATGTGCTGCTTGCCGGGGGCCACGAGGACTTGTCTCCGCACACCCGTGAAAGCTGAAGCAGACTGTGGGCTGCTCCCCCACCCCCGGGATTTCTAAAGGGCACATGATGCGGGCTCACGACCACGGTGGCCAAGACAGGGAGCCCTGCGGCATTGGATCAGCCTACCCTTCAGCGTATTGGGAGAAAGGTTGTCTGGGTGTTTCCTTGGCCCCCAAAGAAGACAGCCTCCATGGGGTTGCCTTAGAAACTGCTTGAAAGGACTTCCAGGGTGAGGGGTGGGGAGACTGGGAAGCTGGAGGGCACTGCCCAATGGCAGGGCTGAGGGAGGCAATGCCCAGGCCTCTGTATCTGCAACCTCAGGAGAGGCCCCCAGTGGTGAGAATCTTTGAAGAGCCCGGGAAAACTCCCAGGGGAGAGAATCAGCTTTAGACACCTGCCAGGCGCAGAGAGAACCAGATCAGGAAGAGACAATACTCCTCCCTCCACTCCACCCTCCCCGCAGTAGCTAGAGGTGGGGGAGGGAAGGTGGAGACACAGACAGGAAGCCAGCCACACCTACTTACTGCCCGAGGATTCCAACCAGCAGCCGGCCTGAGCCTGCGGAGGGGAGAGGTGGTGAAGATTATCTTGGACTGGATATTTTAATTATGGAAAAAAGTCTGTATTTGTGACTTGAAGGGATTAGAAGGCTTGTAACTTGTCCCAGTGTCAGCACTCAGCAAGCTGGGGACTCAGAGAGCCGATGGTGTAGTTCCAGTCCAAGTGACAGTAGCCTGGAGACCCAGGAGAGCCAATATCCCAAGGCAGGGAAAGAAAACAATGTCCCATTTCAAAGGCAATAAGGTAGAGGAGCTCCCTGTTACTCGGCCTTTTTGGTCTACTCGGGCCTTCAACTGATTCGGTGAGGCCCACCCACATTGGGGACATCTGTTTTATTCAGTCTACCATTCAAGTATTAATCTCATCCAAAAACACTCTCAGAGACACAGCCAGAATAATGTTCGACCAGATATCTGGGTCCCCATGGCCCTGGTCAAGTTGATACATAAAGTAAACCATCACCTCCAGGTAACGTCCACTGAATGGATTCTAAAGGAGACTCAATAAAAGTAATGTCATTATGTACGAGTCAAGCATAGACAACATTCCAGTTACATTCTTAGAACTAACTCCGGATCTCCTGTGGGACCTGCTGAGCCTGACCCTGACCCTTGGCTACCCTGTCCGCTTCTGCCTTGACACATGGTTAGTAGCTTCCTGGCTCTCAGTGTGGGGCTCCATCCTCTGAACTGCAGGCAGCACCCCCTCCCTCCGTCTCCACCCCCAGCCCTGGAGCATCTCATAGTCATAACCTTGATGAACTCCCTGTTAGACGTGGCCTCTGAATTATCTTGAAACGATTCTCCCCGACTTGCTGAGAGAGGCAACACCCTCTTTAGGAACAGCCTGGTGGTTACTTTAACATGCAGGCAGTTGTCACCCAGAGAGGTGCCCAAGCTGAATCCTAGTGGTTTGGTTTGGCCATGATAATCCATAGGAACTGTGTCTTTTTTCACTTTTTCCTACACCGCTTAGACCGAGGCATGAAAAGGCTTCCTGCGTAGCCCAGTAGCTCCGGCACTTGCAGATCCTTTCCTGTGGGAACTTCAAGCTGGGATCTTTGGTGTTTCAACCATTCCAGGTTGGATGGAGGAAACAAATATTTATGAGACTTGGTTTCTGCCTTGGGTTGACATAAACCCATAATCACAATGCTGTGTTCTGAAGCTGATAATCAAGAGAGGTACAAACTGTGTGTGCGTGTGTGTGTGTGTGTGTGTGTGTGTGTGTGTGTAAGTGTGGTCTGCCGTGGGCAAGGACCTCCGGCCTGAGTGGCTCCCATCACCTAAGGGCCAGCAGGTGAAGCACTGGCAGCAGTTAGGGAACTGGCCCGAGGAAGCGGTTAGAGATCTCAGGGGACCTGGTGGAGCTCCCAAACTGTCTGTCACAGTTTCCCAGTGAACAGTCTTGAGTTGGATTTTTAAGGAGCAGGTGGATTCTTTTGGGCAAAGAGACTAGAGAGAGAGCATTCCAGGCCCGTGCAAAGGTTCAGAGGCATGATGCGGCAGCCTGGGTTGAAGAAGAGTCCAAAGCACGTGGAAGGACAGCTGGACAGGTGTGTGTGTGCGCAGTGGGAGAGAGGTAGGTTGTATGGGCCATGAATGCCCTGCTGAAGACGTGGAGTCCATTATGAGAGACAGAGGCAAACTACAATGGACCAAGAGGAGAGTGCCTGGGGGTGAGAGGCCTGGAAATGCACGCTGCCTCTGGACTCTACTGCCAAGGATTGGACTGTGTGGTGGCAGGCCACCCCGGAGTGGAGGTGAAGGGACAGGTTTCCTTCCTTCCTTCCTTCCTTCCTTCCTTCCTTCCTTCCTTCCTTCCTTCCTTCCTTCCTTCCTTCCTCCCTCCCTCCCTCCCTCCCTCCCTCCCTCCCTCCCTCCCTCCCTTCCTTCCTTCCTTCCTGGCATCAGGAGAAATTTTTCACTTTCTGTTTATTTTTTAAAGAGGTAATTGGTTGATTCTGATATTCCATTTCTTGTTGAATTGATTTTATTTTACATCTAGAAGATTGTCTCTTTCATCTAATTTTCCAAATTTATTGGCATAAAGCTGTTCATAGCGATCGCATATGATTTTCAAGTCTCTTCCAGCACACTTTCCTCTCCACCCTGCTGACAGCTGCCCAGCCCTGGCCAGCCACAAGTCCTGCATTATGACTTTGTGGTCATGATCTGAATGCCCACCCCAAATGTTCAGTAAATGTACATTGTCCATACTGGGGGTGCAACAAATGTATACACATGATTTGTATTCATCTTTTGTTATTGGTGTATATTGAGTATGACAATTTTAATACAGTTTTTTCCTTTCCTAAAATGTGTATACATTTTACCCTCTGCATATTGATGAGATGGGGAGTGTTAACCAGATGTGGAGAGAAAGCCAAAGTTCTCAGGGCTTGCAAAGGACATTTAGTTTCATTTTTTCCCCCAGGGGAAATACAAATCTGTATAAAATAAGGCTTGGTTTTGGCACCGCCATGCTTAAAAATGCCTCCCCTCGTGTCTGCTCACTCACGAACCAGGAAGGAATTCACAAGTCAGGTAGAAATACAGAAGAAGATTTAGTAAAGTAAGAGAAGAGTTGGCTGGGAATGTCATCAAAATAATTTCTGTGTGTTATATTGTCCTAATCAGGTCTTTGGGTACTGAGGAAAACTAAATGTTTACAATAACATAAGTTTTGCTAATAATTACATAAACTTCTGTATTCTAGGACTACTGAAGTTCATGTGTCCTTCTCATGTCAAGTTTAAGCCAGTGTAACTTTTTACCAAAAACCTAGATAAGTTAAGGGTAAATTCATTAAGCTTGGCCTAATGTTTTCCCTAACCTGGCAGGATATGATAGTAATTCTGACCCATTGTTGCATCTTCATGAAAAGGCACAGATCCTAGAGAAGGCCATGAAATTTGTTACAACATCTTTTACAACTGAGGCAGTGAAGATGAGGAATGAAAGGAACAACGAGACTGGAGATGAGCTTAGAGACAGGCCAGACTTTTTTCTGCAGTTAATAGAGGGGCTGATGCCACATCATGGCACCCCGGAAACCCCAGAGGAGACACGCCAGGATATAGAAGCCCAAACCACTGGAGTAAGAAGTGTCCTAGTCCTCCAAAGCAGCCGTGCTCCCTGTGCAAAATAAAAGGGCACTGGACAAGGGATCGTCCCCTGCTCTGAAGGGAGTGGGGACGGACCAACTCCTTCCCCACAAATGGCTGTGATTCACTAATGGGCCTGAAGTTCCCAGCGGCTCTCAAGCTGTTCTCATCACAGGGGCCAAACTGTGGGTGACCTTTGATGTGGCAAGTAAACCTGTTAATTAGCCATTTATTCTTTCTTGACCGCTCCTCTGAAAGCTGCTCAGTTGTAAAGATAAATAGAGCGCCTTGAAAAGAATTCTGGGAAAGCTTGGTCAGGAGACCTCTAAACCCTACCTCTAATTACTGCCCATTGCTTGTAGATTCTGACCTCAATTCTGTTATTTCTTATGTTAACTTGAGAGGTTCAGCAGGCACTCAGAAAATATAGGGACCGGCACCTCCCCCAGGCCGACCCCTCTACACATTGCAGCCCCCTAAATAAAGTTGGGACCAAGTATTGTTAGAAGCCTAGAGGGCGAGGGGGTCCCTGACAGCCCAATTAACTCCTAAATAGAAGGGACCTTATACAGTTCTTCTGAGCACCCCAATTTTCACCAGGCTGCAGAAAGTCAGAAGCTGAGTCTCCTTCCCTCCAATCAAACCTGTTTCATTTAAGTGTTCACAGGACTCCCCCAGAAGGAAGACTGTCACTTCTGTTCCTGGGAACCAACTGAAGACCTTAAGCTCCACTTCAAACAAGCAAGTCAATCTCCTAGGACTGATAAGTGCTAATAACTAACCCCAGACTCCTGGAGCTATTCTTTATTACCTCTCTCTTAAGAGCTCTTGTTTTCCTCTTTACTTGCACCCTACCTGGGATCCCCTTTTCACACTTAGGGGTCCTCGTTATGGTCCCTTCTCTCACCTTTACTAGTTCAAATTTGTCTCTTCCAGGATGGAGTCCATTAAACAGCACATGGCACTTGTGAAAGGCTTCCAGCCCATCCCCACAGATAACTCTGAAACAGCCCTCAATCCTATAGATCAGAGCTCTAACTCCCAATCTGGAGCCCCCAACTTGGTCCAATTTTTAGAGACACCCAAATTTTCCAAGGCCCGGCCATTCCACCATCTTTAACTGGCAATCTTGTAGGTAAGGACAGCTCTATGCTCCTGCCCAGCTCTGAAGCAGTTACAGAAGACAGACCCTCTTCCCAATTTCCCAAGATTTTTCATTGCCAATCAGAGATGGGAGAATGTTAAGACAGAGGGATTGCAACGGTGGCACTAAATCTTCTATTTTGACATTTGAATTTCTGGTATAATTTGATTTAACAAGTATAATTTAGCTTGGGACTTTTTGAAAGCTTTCTTTTCTTTCTTCGCTTCCTTTCCGCCACTTCCTTTCCGCCAACTGTTAATGATTCTGCTTCCTACACATTTACTATGCAGACCAGTTTTGATGTTTCTATTTACCTAGGCCCAGCGCTGGCCCTGGGACTCGGGAGAGGTTTTGCATCTGTGTGGGAGCCACTCCGGGCTCCAACTTAAATCTACATAACGTATGCAAAGGTTGTGATAAACAGCTTAACTGCACCTTCCGCCACCGCAATGGACAAAGCCGAACTCAATAGAAAATTCCACTGCAGGCCGAAACGATTTACATCCAGGTTAGAAAATATAAAACTTGTGACCTAACAAAGACTCAACACAGTAGTTTGCAGTAGTTTCCAGCACCCTCTGCACAGCCGACACTCTTCTTACTTTAATAAATCTTCTTTCTCTATTTCTACCTGACTTGTGAATTCCTTCATGGCGAGCGAGCAGACACCACACACACACACACACACACACACACACACACACACACACACACACACACTCACACGTCCGGCCCAGCACTGAGTCTAATTTGTTTGGCTAGGCAGTCAGCATTTTATGGAATCAGCCCTCCATAAATCACTGTGCCCAGAATTGAACCTAGAGCCAGGGATAATATAGACAACAACCACATCTTCAAGCTGTGCCTACAGTTACTTGAGAATTCATAACAATACAAGACGTAAATTCCGTGCTAATCTGTAAAGTGCTGCTGTGGATACAAACAGCAGGAGCCATTGGACAAGGGGAGAATCGCACTAGTGGGGGGGAAGGGCAAAAAGGGATTAGCTAGACAATGGGAGCACAGAGTTTTAGGCAATAGACACTGCTAGAAAAAAGGCAAAATCAGTGGGACAAAGGCACAGAGGCAAAAAGCACTACAGGATACAGAATGTCAGAGGGGCTTGGCCTAGGGGGGCATCTGATTATAAATTATGGACCTGGAAGGAGAGAAAGCATGCCTGCTGATCCCTTCTGTGTAAAAACTAGATTGGGTGAGAAAGAAAAGCAGTGGGATTAATTGATACTCTGTCATATAAGACTATGTTCTTACATATAAGAAAATTTTATTGTGGAAACAACCCAAATGTCTATCGATGGATGAATAAATAAACAAAATGCAGTATACAATAGAATATCACTCAGCCTTAAAAAGGAATGAAATTCTGACACATGCTACAACATGGATGAAAGCTGAAGGCATTCTACCGAGTGAAATAAACCAGACATAAAAGGACAAATACTATATGAGTCCACTTATATGAGTTCCCTAGAGGAGGCAGTGTCATAGGGACAGAAAGTAGAATGGTGGTTGCCGGGGGCTGGGGGGAGGGGGGAACACAGGGCAAGTTACTGTTTAAGGCATACAGAGTTGGATTGGGAAGATAAAAGTGTTCTAGAGATGGATTGTAGTGATGGTTGCACAATGTGACTGTACTTAATACCACTGAACTATATGCTTAAAATGATTAAATTAGTCAATAAAAATTTTTATTCTACATTTTATAACATTTAACATTTTTGTATTTTGTACAATGTTATAAAATTTTTAATGTTATATCTATTTACCACAAAAATATAAAGTGAAATAAATTCTTATATATTCTTATATATTCGAACACGTGTATATGTCCTGAGGAGTGTAGACCAGCATGAGCAGGGGTTATTTCTGGAAGGCGGAAGCACAGAGATTATTGTGTATTATACATTTTCACATTGAATGTCTTCCAAGGAGCATGTAATTTTGTAATCACAAGATAATTAAAGATAAAAACCCCAGCAGAGGAAGATGTAATGTGATGGATTACCAGGAAAAGTGCCTGCTCTCTGGCTGAAAGTCACCTAGGGGAGGGTTTTTCTTTTTTGGAGGAGGCAGGGTCTGCTTTTACTTAAATCCTCAGGAATAACTGAGAAGGTGGGGAGCAGACAAAAGGTTAGGGCTCCAGAGGAGGCTGATTCCCAGGAACTTCTGATGACTCTCCTTGGGCAGAGGGGACCTAGAGGCTGGAAGTCAGCAGAGCAAATGCACATCCCAACGTGCGGCCTGGCCAGGGGTCTGACGTGGGCATCTGGCTAGAGGGCACAGGCCAGGCCTCAGGGGCTGCACACCAGCCTCCCCTTCGCCCCCCAACACACACACACTGGAGACAGGCCGATCTAGAGATTCTGTAGAGACTGTAGACTCTTCCACAAGACTGCCCTGCCTTGTGGAAGAAGCCAGCAAGGTCCAGGGGGATGGGAGGGAACTGGCATTTGAAATGGTGGTTCCTCTGCTTTGCTCCCAGGTTGCTAGGGTAAACTCTATAAACACACTAACTGACTATTACAGATTAATGAGCTCCAGCTTTACGTCTGACAAGCCTTGGACTTGAACCAGGTGGCTCCCTGCTGCTCCTAACATCAGTTTCAAAGCCTTGTGCTTCTCCTCCAGCCCCAGGCTCCCACGGGGCAGTCCGGGCAGATAACCGGACCCTCCTTCTCCACGGAGGCCTGGTGAACTCAGTTCCTGTGTCTCCATCTGCCTATTAGGTCCTGCCTGATTCAGAGACTGGCTGGGTGTGCCCTTGAACAATCTCTGAGGCCTTACAGGATTTTCCCAGTCTCTTATGTTTTCTCTCTCTTGCACCAGACTTCATCCTCACAGGCTGTACACATGATCGATACTTTTTCTGTCCTTCAAAATATTAAACCCAAATCGTGGCCTTCATGGCCTTCTGTCCAAGGCCATGCTGTATCTCTCTTCTCTCCTTCTTGCCACCAAACCACTGCTAGCCATTGCATAGCTCTAATACAAGTCTCCAAGACACCTCCCAGGCATTCTGTATTTTTAAAAACAAGTTTTTTAAGTATGCTTTCCATGCAATCAAATGAACCAATTTTAAGTGTACATTTTGATGTTTTTAAAATTCATTTTTAATTATAGTTGACGTACCATATTATATTAGTTTCAGGTGTACAACACAGTGATTAGACATTTATATACCTTATAAAGTGATCACTGCAATAAATCTAGTAACCATCTGGCACTGTACATAGTTATTATAGCATTATTGACTATATTCTCTATGCTGTACCTTACATCCCCATGACTAATTTTATAACTGGCAGTTTGTACTTCTTAATCCCCTTCACCTTTTTCACCCACCCCTAACCTCCTCCCATCTGGCAACCATCAATTTCTTTTCTGAATTTCTATTTTGTTCGTTTATTTTGTTTTTTAGATTCCACGTATAAGTGAGATCATATGGTATTTGTCTTTCTCTGTCTAAGGTATTTCACTTAACATAATACCCTTTAGGTCCATCCATGTTGTAGCAAAATGGCAAGATTTGTTTATCCATTTACCTGTTGATGGGTATTTGTACTATTTCCTTTTTTTTTTTTTTTTTTTTACAAAACTTGTATTTATTTAAGTGTGTTTGTCCAGGACCCATCAGCTCCAAGTCAAGTAGTTGTTTCAATCTAGTTGTGGAGGGCGCAGCTCAACAGTCGCCCATGTGAGAATTGAACCCGCAACCTTGTTGTTAAGAGCACTGCGCTCTAACCAACTGAGCTAACTGGCCGCCCCAATTTCCAATTTTTTAAGCTATTATGAATAAAGCTGCCACAAACATTTGTATACAAGTCTTTCTGTGGACGTATGTTTTCATTTCTCTTGGGTAAATTACAGTACAATGGCTGATTCATATGGTAATTCTATGTTGAAATTGATAAGGAAGTGCCAAACCATAGTCCAGTTTCTGTACTATTTGACATTCCCACCAAGGTGTATGACAGTTCCAGTTATTCCACATCCATGTCAGTACCAGCCATTCTCATTGGTGTGTAGTACCACTGTTTTAAATTTTTATCAAGAAATATTTGTAAATGAGAGGAAATCTTGTCTGGTCTCATCTTCTCTTGCAGGCCACCTCATAGGAGCCATTAGGCCTATGATTTCCTTGTCTTAGGTCAAGTGCTCACCCGGATCCAATCAGTTCTTGCCAAGGAGATGTAGCACTAAAAAACACTTTTCAGGAGCTGTGGGTAGGACAGTCTCACTCAGAAGGTGCTGAGGATTGGCAGACATCATGAAAGACATCTCTAGGAGTGTCACATGCTATGGCAGAGCATAATGATTAATTAAGAGCACAGTGTTTAAAGCTAAAGTACCTTGACTTGTATCCCAGCTCCTCCACTTACCAGTTATGTGTCCTTGGGCAAGTCAACCTCTTAGGACCTCAGTTTCCTTACCTGTAAAAGGGATGGTAATAATAACCACAACTGTAGGAGGATTAAATGAACCAATGCCTGTAAAGTGCTTAGAACTGTGTCAGGGATATAATAAGTGCTCATTAAATACTAGAAATTATTATCTAGCCACTGAAGATAGAAAATGTAGGCTCACCTTTGCCTCTCTTTATATGTCTCAAACCCAATGTCACTACATTCTATCAGTTCTATAACCAAAATCCCTTTAAAGATACCATCTGAATTGCCTCATTGTTTCTCTTTGAGAACCTGGCAGGCACCTCCCAACTGGTGTCCTTGCTTTCACATCTCCCCACTTCAGTCTCCCCGCGGCCTCCAGAATCATTTTTCTAAAAGGCACATCTGATCATGTCACTTTTCTTCCTGTGAAAACTCCAGTAGCTTCCAATGCCTATAGAATAAAGTTTAAGCTCCTTAGCATTCTAAGGTTGGTCCCAACCTATCATTAAGATAGGCTAATGTATTTTTTTAAATATATGTATATTTTTATTTTATTGGGGAATATTGGGGAACAGCGCATTTCTCCAGGGCCCATCGGCTCCAAGTCGTTGTCCTTCAATCTAGTTGTGGAGGGCACAGCTCAGCTCCAAGTCCAGTCGCTGTTTTCAATCTTTAATTGCAGGCAGTGCAGCCCACCATGCTATGTGGGAATTGAATTGGCAACCTTATTGTTAAGAGCTTGCGCTTTAACCAACTGAGAAGACAAGCTAATGTATTGACCTATTATTTTATACGCTCTCCTAGTGTTTTCCTCCCTGGGCAGGCCCAGCCAGGCCTGTGTAGTTCCTTGCCTCAGGGGCTCTCAAGGGCCCAAACGGAGCTGCTCTAGGCAACTTCTTTTTCCAGTCTTTAGGGAAAGCCTGGGCTGGCTGAGGAGGTCCTGCTTGGTGACAAGGGAGGAGCAGGGTGGGAGGGGCTTCCCTCAGAATGAGTGGAAGAAGGCAGAGAATGCAAAGGACAGAGATGGGGTAAAGGTAGTCAACCCTGCGAGCAATGGGGGTGCTCTGCTTTGTGGCAGTGCCCTGGGAAGGTGCCCAAACCCAAGACAGCTGGCTGGCACACCTGAGGGGCAGGACTCCAAGCTCCAGGACTGCCATCCTGAAAAGATTCCTAGATGCCCCCACCATCAATCCCATCACTGTCTTTGAATATCTAAGGGCCTCCAAACTGGAATGCAGGCTGGGTGCCCCTGTAACTGCACAACCAGCTCATAATAGTCCTAACCCTGTTTCTAACAGGTACTAAGTTGCCTTTCAGAGTCAACAGACCAAAACCACGTCACGGCAGCTGAAGCATGCATGGAGGAGAGAACTTTGACCTCCAGCTGAACCCTGATCCAAAATGTTGACCCCCATCACGGAACCAAAGAACCAGCACATGACTGGAACTTAAACACCAAAACCCCTTCAGAAGCGACAGGTCTGTTGTGCAGGAAAATCGGTGCTGAAAACCCTTACCATAAATGACAAGTTCCAAGGCTCTCCAATCAAAATCTAAACCCCCAGCGCTTCCTCATATCAGCCTATTCCCCCTAACCCCTAACCCTCAATCTTTGCCTTTAAAAACCCTTGATTAAAAGCCATCAGGGGGGCTGCCGATTAGCTCAGTTGGTTAGAGCGTGGTGCTGGTAACACCAAGGTTGCCGGTTCGATCCTCACATGGGCCACTGTGAGCTGCGCCCTCCACAACTTAATGGAAACAACTACTTGACTTGGAGCTGATGGGTCCTGGAAAAACCCACTTAAAATAAATAAAAGTTTAAAAAAAAAAGCCATTAGGGAGGGAGTTTGAGTTTTAAGCGATAGCTTTCCGTTCTCCTTGTTTGGCACCCTGCAAGTAAAATGGCTTTAATTTCTCCATCGTAAAAGTCGATGTTCAGTGTTTGGCTTTGCTGTGCATCAGTCGGGCAGACCCCGGTTCAGTTCAGTTTGGTAACACCACTCATTGACTTAAAGAATGACATGCTCCCTTACCCTGAACGTAAGTTTACATGGACCAGAAATATTCATGTTCCCCATTAAGAACGTGTCTGCTTACTTTGAAAAATGGAACCTGGGAGACCAAACTATTTTGTGGGAAGCTTGCTTAGCAAAAGTGGTAGACATGCCTACCCAGCCCCCTTCTTCTCTTCCCCCTTACCAACCTGATATTATTGGGGGTAGTAATGTGCCAGATAGAAAAGGATGTTCCCAGCCTCTCTTGCATCTAGAGGTGGTCTGTAAGATGTAAGTGGAAGTTGGTGGCTGAGGTTTCTAGGAATGGTCTTTTGTCCCTTGCCCTTCCCCTATTTCCTGCCTAGAGTGTGAATGTGATGATAGACTTCCAGCAACCATTTTGTGATCTGAGGGATGAAACCACGCCCTAAGGATGCAGGACTAGAAAGACAGAAAGAACCTGAGTCCCAGATGCCTGTGGAGCCACTTAGCAGCCTCGGTCTGCTTATCTCTGGACTTCTCTTTGAAATGAAAAAGAAATAAACTTCTATCTTGTTTTAACCACTTACTTGTTTTCTGTTTTACCAGCCATAACTAATCCTAACTGCTAAAGCAAACACAATCAAAAGTCTAGGTAGCATAGCCCAGAAGAATCATTCACACAGGTCAGAGTATGAGCGTAGAGGCCGAGCTGTCCACCCCAGAGGCCACTTTGAGCAGGAGCCTCAAAGATGGCCCCAGTGATCTTCACCTCTGGCTATTCACTGTCTTGTGTACACCCCTCCCACAATGAATAGGGCTGGCCTTGTAGCCAATAGGATACTGTGGAAGTGACAGTACATTGTTACAGGAAAGTGGGCCCTTCTCAGCACGATATCCAGGTTCTTGGCGTCTCGAGCAAAGAATTGAAGGAGATACCAAGGTAAAGTAGTGAAAAGGCAGCTTAGTAGAAGAAAAAGTACACTTCAAAAAAGTGGGCCCTAGCAGAAAGCAGTGACTCAAGGCCATTATTAGAAGAGAAATTACACAAAGGGTTTGGAGCCAGCGGAGCAAAGGCAAGGCTGAAAAAGGCGTGGCTCGCAGGAGCCTGGAGGTTTTACCTGGGATGGGCGGCTCCTCTCCAGGTGTGGGAACCACTTGATTGACACCTGTGATTGACAAGGGGCTATTACCGTGTCTCTTCAGACTGTGCATGTTCTCTGCAGTTTGAAATTGTTAACTACAAGCTAATTGGCCCTTGCCCCCTACACCTGAGCTGATGATAGTTTGGCAGGCTCTGCAGCTTGAATCTATCTGCTAGCTATTAAAGTTATTTCCTCTGGTTTTGTCATGGTCTCTGCCTTAATCCCCTCCACTGTGGCCATGTCCCTGACTGCCTATGGTTTTTCTATCTCAACATGACTTCTAAGGTTAGGCCATAAGAGTCACTGCAAGTTCCACTTTGTCTCTCTTGGATCACTCGTCCTGGGGAGAGCCAGCTGCCGTGTTCTGAGGAACTCTCACAGCCCTATAGAGAGGCCCATGTGATGAGGAACTGGGGCTTCTTGTCAATAGCCTGCCATGTGAGTCAGCCATCTCGGAAATGGATACTCCAGCCACAGTCAAATCCCTAGAGACTGCAGTCCAGACTTGACCGCATGAGACCTCAAGCCAGAACCACCCTGAGAGCCACTTCCAGGCTCCTGACCCACAGATGCTATAAGAAAATAAGTACTTATTGTTATTTTAAGCTACATTTTATCACACAGCCATAGCTAATCAATACACCACCACGCAGGGACCTCTTGGCCAGCTTGTATCTTGCCTGCTCTGTGGGGCAGTGGGCCCTGGAGCAGAGCTCTGCAGCCAGAGTGCCATGGTTCTCTAGGTGCTGTAACTGGGCTGCAGGCCTGCTCCAAGAACTAATGGTTGTACATTTTATAGTAATTTTTGAATTTTATACAAATTCTGTATTTTATATCATAAGTAATTCTTTTTATTGCTATAATTATATGCAATAAAGGAAATGTGAGAGATTTTTCCTTTACGAAGCCTCTTATAGGTACTCTCAAGTGAACACAAATATTATCATTTTCAGTGTGTGAAAAAGTTAGCAAGCCCTGGTCTAGACTCCTTACTAACCGTTTCCTCCTGTAACACATTCTTTCTTTGAGTAGGGCCATCAAGTAATTATTGAGGGAACCTCCTTCTTGAATGCACACTCTCAGTTCCCGGAGACTATCACCCTAGTGAACTTGGCTATGGCCCAAGTTTCTCAGCTGAAAGCTCAGACCATCATACCTTGCACAAGATGGAGGGTGGGGCTTTTTGCAGATGCTGTCAAGGTCTCCAAGCCCAGTGTCTACGTCTCCATTGTTGGTGGTTTTAGCTATTTCTCAGGCCACACCACCTGGTTAGATAGCAGCCAGGGCGGAGGTTTGTTCTGGGACCTAGGGTAGCCCTGGGGAGGGAAGCTTGCTAATCAGAAATGGCCGGTAGCCATAGTTCTCCGCCTACTCCTTTGTAGCCTCGGTGCTTCTCTAGGTGAGCTTCCGGGACCTGCAGCAACAACAGCAACACCTGGGAAGTGGTTAGAAATGCAAAATCTCGCCTAACCCTAGACCTATGGAATCAGAAACTCTGGGGGTGGGGCCCAGCACTTTGTGCTTTAATGAGCTCTCCAGGGGATTCAGATGCAGCTTAAGTGTGAGAACTTGCAAAGCTCTTTTAAGTCTTTCCGGGGATCTGATTAGAGTGCATCTTTCCTCCTCATTAAATCACTCAGCAGGGGTAGTGTTGACCAGAGCAGCCTCTGCAGTTCCGGAGCTAGGCTGATGCTGCCCCCACCCCTGACCTCAGCTCTGCTAGGTAACCCTAGAGCTCCTCAGGGGTGGGGGGATGGGGGTCACTTATCCCTTTGGAAACTGGGTAGATGGAGACAGACTCACAAACAGCTCAAAGAAATAAATTCTACAGTGCGTCCCTCTGAATGATATCACAAGTAGAGATTTCGACATCATTCTTTTCTTTTAACCTTAGGTGGAAATCAATACTACTCCTCTGTGGCGTACTGACATTGATCCACGTAAGGTGATTGTGCGCGCATGTATTTTATCTCCGCTCTCCACTCCCACGTTCCTCCCCCAATAAACAGCATTTTATTGTATATCTTTCCTTCACAGATGCTTTTGCAAAATCGGTAGTGCTGTTTTCTGTGAATGTATTTGTCGTGCGGGGTGACAGGCGGGGTCTCAGCTCCCGCTTCCCACATAAGAACGCAAGACATGGTGAGGCCAAAAAGGAACACCCACGGAGCCATAGGTAGGGGAGTCACACCACTATATTCTCGCTGGTGGCTGGGTTGGAGACACAGGAAGCAGGAGCCACACTGTTCGCAACCCTCACTGCACCACTTGCAGGCTCAGCCACCATCTTCTTGCTAGCCCCCATTTTCTACTAGTGTAGCCACAGCAGTTATATTAGTGGCCAATGGCTCACTGGTTACAGCTGACGGCCAACTAGCCATAGCTGATGGCCATCCAGTCACAGTTGATGGCCATTTACTACCTGAGCCAGCACCTTTCCACGTGAGGCCGAGAGCCTAGAAACTGCACTCCTGGCTCTGTCCCCACAGTATTTTTTGTTTTAACGTGAATTGTATACCTGTGTAACATCCCTATGGAAAATGCACATATTGTAAATGCACAGCTGGATAAAGTTTCACAAAGTGAACACACTTGTGTAACCAGCTCCCCACTCAAAAAAGAGAACATGGCCAGTGCTCCAGAAGCGCCTCGTGCCCCCCTTGGAGTCACTACCTTTCCAAAGGTGATTGGTATCCGGACTTCTAACAGCTAGGTTAGGTTTCCTGTTTCTGAAATTTAGATAAATGAAGATACCTGTATGAAGATATTTTGAGTTACATTAATGGTAGTGAGTTATATGGTTCATCCTGTTTCTTACCTTTTTTTCACTAAGGACTAAGTTTTTCAGATCCGTTACTGTTATTATGCTTCTAGCTACTGTGTGATATCCCAAGTGTGTCCCTACCCCACTGAACCAGGTCTCCATGACAGATGCCCAGATTGCCTGGGGACTCCCTGCCACCACATGGACCTGTGCGAGCAGTCCTGTGGGATGCACGCTGTGAAGAAAAGGGTGAACAGGGCATGCCTGACTGCTTATCCTTAGAAAGGCCTGCTTCCCAGGTTAGCCCTTGGCTGGCATCTGGGAACCCAGATTTCAGGAGAGTTGCTACCATTCCCTTCCTGATAAGGTTGGCTCTCTCTGCATAGACTGCTTATGCAAACAA
Organism: Rhinolophus hipposideros; assembly: GCF_964194185.1. NCBI lineage: Eukaryota > Metazoa > Chordata > Mammalia > Chiroptera > Rhinolophidae > Rhinolophus > Rhinolophus hipposideros. Next base: position 94,665,321 of record NC_138046.1, read on the forward strand.
CGTGGTTTGTGCCCAACACCTGCTTTCCTTCTGGGAATCTGGAATTTGAGTACGTACCAGGCCAGGCAGAGGGTACCTATGTGACCAGCTCCCAGTAAAAACCCTGGGCGCTCCTGAGTTTCTAATGAGCTTCCCGGGTTAGCAGCATTTCACCTGTGTTGTCACAACTCATTGCTGAGGAAATTAAGTACATCATAGGTGTCCCCCACTGGGAGAGGACTTGTGCCTGCTTCTCCCGGACTTTACCCCATGTGCCTTTCCCTTTGCTGATTGAGCTTTATGCCTTTTTACTGCAATAAATCACAGCCATAAGTACAACTATTTGCTGAGTCCTGCGAGCCCTCCCAGTAAATTATCAATCCTGGGGGTGGTCTTGGGGACCCCTGACATACATACCCAGGAGGGATTTGCTGGGTCATACAGAATGCATGCACGAAAGGTCACCAAGTCCTGTTGTACCACCCCTTCCCTCTTCGCCCTTTCTCCCCTTCTTCCCTCTGTCTCTCCAGCCTATGATTTTCTTTGCACTCTGTTCATATACCTTTTTTCCCTGAAAATAAGACCGGGTTTTATATTAAGGTTTGCTCCAAAAGACGCATTAGAGCTTATGTTCAGGAGATGTCATCCTGAAAAATCATGCTAGGGCTTATTTTCGGGGAAACACGGTATAAGCTTGGTAAATCCTTTGTAATTGACTTATCTGTGTCACAGTGTCTCTGCCCTTAATCCGACTCTTAGAATGCCACCCTCTCCCTACACTCAACTTTCTGATCACTTCTTCAAAACTAGATTCACTATTCACTTTCAGAAATACCTGCCACCTTGAGGAACTTTCTGGGGAGCCAGTAGGACTCACTTCTGAAGGGAAAGAAAAATTGCAACATCTTGTGCCACCTACCATCAAGAAAGAGACACACTGTTTGGTGTCGTTTTGGCTTTTAGAGGCAAACCCTGCCCTCCCACTGTAGCCGGCTGCTCTGACCTAATTGCTGAGTAACCTGGAGGCCGCCAGTCCTGAGGGGGGGGGCCCAGAGCCAGAGATGGCTCTGCTATGGTCAAGGCTGCACTACAAGCCTCTCTGGCACTTAGGTCGATGGTACACAAAAAGTCTGGCAAACTGGGATGCTGTATGGAACTCCTGGCAAACCCAGATAAGAGACTTATATGCATGCCCAGGGTTTAAGGCAAGGTTGTGTCCTCTTCTGCAGCCAAGTGTTCTCCTGGCTTCCCACTGGATGCCTGATTGTAGAACATTATATTCAAAATTTGGTTCACCACTTGCTTTTAGGAACCTTTCCATAGATAACTATACTCTGGCCTCATGTTTCTTGGACTGAATTTGTGTTTTATTAAACTGGACTTGTAGCCATTTGCTGGGCTAAGTGATCCACCTGGGGTTGACTTTGTCTCCAAACTAGTTGTGTGATACTGAGCAAGTTAACCAATCTGTTGAAAAATGAGAATAACACTACCTTGCAGTGTTGGTTTGAAATAAAATGTGCAAAGGGCTTAGCACAGGGGGCCAAAAACTGGTAGTATTTATTGTTGTTGAAACTAGGTTGTTAGGGAAACAGTATGGCGGTTTTTCAACAAATTTAATATAGGGGCAGCCGGATGGCTCAGTTGGTTGGAGGCCAAGCTCTCAACAACAAGGTTGCTGGTTCAATCCCCGCATGGGATGGTGGGCTGTGCCCCCTGCAACTAAAGATTGAAAACGGCGACTGGACTTGGAGGTGAGCTGCGCCCTCCACAACTAGACTGAAGGACAATGACTTGGAGCTGATGGGCCCTGGAGAAACACACTGTTCCTCAATATTCCCCAATTAAAAAAATTTTTTTGAAAAAAAAATTTAGGGCTGACCTGGTGGCTTAGGCGGTTGGAGCTCCGTGCTCCTAACTCTGAAGGCTGCCGGTTCGATTCCCACATGGGCCAGTGGGCTCTCAACCACAAGGTTGCCAGTTCAATTCCTCGAGTCCCGCAAGGGATGGTGGGCAGCGCCCCCTGCAACTAAGATTGAACACCGCACCTTGAGCTGAGCTGCCGCTGAGCTCCCGGATGGCTCAGTTGGTTGGAGCGTGTCCTCTCAACCACAAGATTACCGGTTCCGACTCCCGCAAGGGTTGGTGGGCTGCGCCCCCTGCAACCAGCAATGGCAACTGGACCTGGAGCTGAGCTTCGCCCTCCATAACTAAGACTGAAAGGACAACAACGTGAAGCTTAAAGGCACCCTCCACAACTAAGATTGAAAGGTCAACAACTTGACTTGGAAAAAAGTCCTGGAAGTACACACTGTTCCCTAATAATAATAATAATATTAATAATAATTCCTGTTCCCCTTCCCCAATTAAAAAAAAAGACAAATATTGTGTGATTCCACTTGTATCGGGTACTTAGAGTAGTCAAATTCGTAAAGACAGAGGTATAATGGTAGTTGCAGGGGCTGGAGGGAGGGGGAAGTGGGGAGTTACTGTTTAATGGGCACAGATTTTCAACTTGGGATGATAAAAAAAGTTCTGGAGGTGGATGGTGGTGATGGTTTTACAACAATGAATATACTTAATTCTACTAAATGGTACACTTAAAAATGATTAAGGTGGTAAGTTTCATGTTATATTTTACCACAAAAAGTGTGCAAACAAAATGTAACTAAGATTAAAAAAAAAAAAAACAGTGAGTGCATCTTTTACTTCTTCAGTGTCAGTCAATTAAAAATATTCATGGAGGGGCCGGCCGGGTGGTGCAGGTGGTTGGAGCTCTGTGCTCCTGACTCCGAAGGCTGCCGGTTCGATTCCCACATGGGCCAGTGGGCTCTCAAAAACCAAAATATATATATATATATATATATATATATATATATATATATATATATATATATATATATATTCATGGAAGCCTGACAACCATATGGCATCTAAGACATAGAATCTGTCCCCACAGAGCTCATGTTGTAGATGAGTCTACCTCTCTACATAGTGCCTGGTGAAATGTCTCAGACATAGGGCAAGGGCTTGTTGAGTGCTGACCAACGTCTGCACAGTAGCTTTTTGCTGTCACCTCTAGAGCAGGTTTTAGGTTTTTCTGAGAGCAGGGTCCTTTTCTGTTTAACTTGTCTGCATATCTATGGCCTCCAAGATGGCCTCAGTGATCTCTGCTTCTTGGTATTCAGGCCTTTGTATCACCCCCTCCTGTTCAATGTGGGCTGGACTTAATGAATAGAGCAAGGCAGTTATGTGATTGGGAGACTGGGTCATAAAAGGCAGAGTGACTCATCTCAATCTCTCTCTCTGCCCCTGATCACTCACACAGGGGGAAGCCTTGCCTGGAGTAGCCCCATGGAGAGGCCCACATGGTAAGCCAGGACCTTAGAAGCAGATCCTCTGGACCCAGACAAGTCTTGGGAGAGTGCAGCCCTAGCCAACAGCTTCACTGCAGCTTTCCCCGCAAGACCTCCTGAGCCAGAGCACCCTCAGAAACTATATGCAATAATAACTGCCCATTACTTTAAGCCACTAAATTATGGAATGATTTCTCACACAGCTATATATATATATATATATATATATATATATATATATATATATATATATATATATAACTAATGATAATGGGGGAGGCTGTGCACTTGTGGGGGGCACCGGGTATATGCGAAGTCTTTGGATCTCCCTCTCAATTTTCTGGGAATCTAAAACTGCTCTAAAATAAAACCTATCTTTTTTAAAAAGTAAAATGAGAAAGAAAGCTTTGATTCAAGGGCATGTTATTTAGAACTCCGTTGAGTACAAGTAACGCTAGTTCCAAGCTCACTGAACCTCAGATGGTTTTAAGTCACAGGTACCTAGTGAACCAGAAGGGATTATTGTTAGGGGAGGTGGGAGGATGCTGCATTTGGGCCTCAGAAAGGCCTGGAAGGCAGCAGGGAGCACAGGCCCCGAGGCAGAATTCCTGTGGCCTGCTCCTTGGCGTGCTAACCTGTCTTTATTCTCTCCCTCCCTCCCTCCCTCCCTGTCTCCTCAGGCCTACAGCCTCCCATAGCTCCACGTACACAGAATGGTCTCTACTTGTGCTGTTTTCTCTTTCTCAGTTCCAATCCTAAATTCCTGGGCTAGGGGACTCCGGCGGCCCAGTACCTTGGAGCAGGTGTCTGCGCACTGCCCCAGAAACTCTGGCCTTGGAGGGTGGAGGTGGGGGCACGGTACAAAGGAAGCTGCCAGGACTCATCCCTGCTAGAAAGTGGGTGGGAGGCCGGTGGTAGGAGGTGTGTGGGGCCGGTGGCTTTCAGCTCCGTAGTTCTGTGCTTGTGCCAGTCGTCCCCCAGGAGCAGGAACATACGTGAGCTGCTGGCAGAAGTCGGCCCCACTTTGTGTGCTTGCTACTGGTGAGCGCTTTCCCTTTTGATTTAAGGCCTTGCAGGGGTTGATTTGGAGAGGGGCTGATATGGAGAGGGGTACCGGGGGGATTCTTTACCGCCAGCCAGCCGTAATTCGTCTTTCTTACGTAACTAAAGGGCCACTGAGAGGATATTAGGATTCTGCTTGCTTTCTTTTTTTCCGTTGCAGTAGGTTATTAATATGTGTGCAAAAGGGAACGAATACAAAGGCAGTAATAAAATAACCTTGTTCATGTTTTAGTCCGCGTGTTCCGTGTGCTCATTTGCAGGGCGGCGTGGGGAACCGGAACGCTGGGCCCCGGGGAGGAGGCCGGACCCAGGGTGGCAGCTTGTTCCGCTGCGGATTCCACAGGCCAATGCAATTCATTCCTCTTCCTCCCTCCCTTTCCTTTCCCTTCTTCCCCTCCCCCAATCCCAGTGCCCTTCCCCCAGCGGGTTCTGAGAATCCTAGCAGGGAAAGAGGGTTTCCTGAGGGTGGTTTCCAGGTTGGAGAACTCGCGTCAGTCATTCCAAACGTCTTGAGGAAGGGGCGACCGGATCAACAAGGCGGCTGAAACTCGGGTTCTAGACGGCCCGGGCGGCGCTCACCGCGGGCCCAAGACGCCCCCCCACCTCCCCGCCGGCCCGGCGCCCCGCTGGGGACCGCACTGGCCGCCAGCCGGTCTTCTGCTCTGGGCCCCTTCACTTCGGGGCTGCACGCGGGCGGGCTCGGATTCTACCGTGCAGGGTTTACGGTCGATCGGAGTTTTGGGGTGCCGGGGCTCCCGGAGAGTGTGACTCAGAGGGGCCGAGGTTCCCCGCTCCCCGAAGCGCTGGAGCCCCAGGGCGACCGACAACCCCAAGGCCCTTCGCAAGGATAGAGGCGGGGATCGAAGGATGGCCTCGATCGGTCAAAGAAAAGCTTCTAGGCCCTCCTTGGAAAGTTTGAAGCGGTTCCTAATTCAGGCAGGCCCGCCAGTTCCGGCCCCTCCCAGCCCTGTCACCCCCACCCGGAGACCTGAGCCCGCGCCTTCAGCCAGGCGAGCCTGACTGAGTACGGTCACCACCGTAGCGCGCGGTACGAGGGAGGGAAGGAGGGCACAGCAGTCTGCCCGGAAGGCTGGATTTCTCCTGTCCCTCTCACCCCCCGGGGCAGGGGTTGGGGGCGGGGCCTCTGGCCCTGTTGGAGCCCCGCCTGGTGGGGAAGCAAGCTACCTCTGGTGAGGTTTCTGGATGTGCGGACTCTTCATTCTTGTTCACCTCATGACACACCCAGAAAATTTCTATAATACCTCTATGACATTCAGGAGTGAGTTGGAGAGTCAAAATAGGGTCTGGTGCGAAAAAAAAAATGCATTTTACTCTGTGTATTATGCAATCATGTAAAAAAATTAAATATTAACTATTAGAAAAGGTGTTACATTTCAAGTACAGTCATGCAACCTATAATGATCTTTTGGTTGGTCAACCACGAAACATATACCGTGGTGGTCCCATAAGATCATAATGGAGCTGAAAAATTCCTATCACCTAGTCAAGTCACAGCTGTCTTAATGTCTATGGCATTACTCAGTGTTTGTAGTGATGCTCGTGTAAACAAACCCATTGCCTGTCGGTCATATAAAAGTCTAGCACATACAATTACAGCAGTCAGCTATACTGTCTAGTTTGTGTAAATGCACTCTATGACATTCCCACGATGAAATCCCCTAAAGGTGCATTTCTCAGAACATATTCCATCTTTAAGTGGCCCATGACTGCATGTATATACATTTTTCCAATGAAATCTTTCCAACCCTCCTTTTTATTTTTTACTTTTAACTGTGGAAACTTTCAAACATATACAAACATAGATGAGTACATAATGAATCCCCAGCTTCAACAATTATCAAGATCATGCCAATTTTGTTTCATCTCTACCTCCATCTATTTCCCCTTCCTATTATATCTTTTTATTTTTTAATGATAAATTGAACTTGTGTTTTAGTTAACCTTTGCTGTAAAACAAGTTACCGCAAAATGCAGTGGTGCAAAACAGCAATACTTTAGGATTTGTCATAATTGTGGTGGTTGGCTGGGCACTTCCCTGCAGCTTTATTTTTTTATTAGTTTCAGGTGTACAAAGCAATGTAATAGACATTTATCATTCATATCCCTCACACAGTGATAACCCTCCTCCCCCCATTACCCTGCAGGTTTTGACTGGACTCACTGAAGAGGGAGGGTCAGCTGGGCTGGAAGGTCCAAGATGGCCTCACTCACATGTCCGGCTGTGGACTAGGACTCCTCAGGTCTCCTCTACTCCATGGTTTCTTATATGGCAACCAGAACCTTTCAAGAGAATCAAGGCAGAAGCCTCAAGCTTCCTGACCCAACTGTGGGAGTCCCAAGTCACTTCCGCCCCCTTCTATTGGTCAAAGCAGGTCACAAGGCCAGCCCAGTCTCTGGGGTGGATGTGGGGAGTTGGAGAAATAGACTCACCCACGGATAGGAGGAATGAAGGGCAAGAACACCTTGTAAACTGAATACTACCCTGGGAGGGGTTGGTGGACTTTAGCCAATCTACCAGTTTGCTTTCATCAACATAACTTTTTATATGAGGTTTTATGCTTGCATCAGCCACACGCAATTCCCGATCTACACTTCGAATGCTTGATAGTCACCATGAAGGAGTTTTAGTAGCACAGGCAAGCAACTGATAATTGTTATCATCCATTTAAAATTGTGCAACAGTTGAAATATTTAAAGAATCTCGTAGCTCTTCCTTTAGGGGACAGATGAAATGTTGAAATTTCTTGTCATAATGCAAATGGATTTGGAATCCAAATGTATCTTCCTATCAGGCACTTGAAAATAAAGATGAAGGTCTAATTTGCCCAAGGCACATGCTTTATGAGAGCAACCTACCTGCAGTTGTCTTGGACACCACAAAAATTGCAAATCAGCCACAAAAGGATTAAGGTATCCCATACATGTGGATATGGTGTGTCAGGGCTCTCCCAGCTTCCTATTGCACTGCCAAAGCTGGCTCCATGACAACTTCTGGCGGGGCAAGAGCAGCCCTGGTGACAAACTCCAAGTTAGGGTCTCCAATTAGTTTTCGAACAAGCCAAAGGAAGGGCTTTTCAAAATTGTAGTTACTTTTAACAGAAATGCCATACATAGTACTGACGAGTCTTTTTTTGATGGAAGGTGATGGATTTTGCCTTCACTTTCCTGTCCTTAATATTCACTTTGTTGCCACGTAACACAGTGGGGATGTTTTCACATACAGTTGACCCTTGAACAACACAGGTTTGAACTGTGCAGGTCTACTTATGCGCAAATTTTTTTCAATTGACCCTTGCAGTTCAATTGATCCACAAAGTTCAGACCCGCGTTGTTCAAGGGTCATCTGGTGGTTGGGAATTTGCTTACGCAGAGGCCGACTGAAGTTATATTCGATCTCTGAGTGCAGGCGGGTCGGCGGCCCTAACCCCTGCATTGTTTAAGAGTCAAGTGTCCTTGTAGCAGGTCTCTATGCCAGCTAGGCACGTTCTCGTAAGTAACTCTTGGTGGTATATCAAACATTACAAGGGCACACTGGATTTGGATGTAATAGCTATCTCTCAGTCCACCAAATTTCTCCTGACCTGCTGTATCCCATACAGTGAACTTTATAGGTCCTCTGCTGGTGTGGAACACAGTGGAATGGACCTCAACCCCCAATGTGGTTACGTACTTCTCCAATTCACTGGTCAAAGGACGTTTCCTGAATGTAGTTTTTCCAGCACCACCATCGCCAACCAATACAAGTTTGAACTGCACCTGGGGCTCAGCTTGGGCAGACATCGTGATGTTTCTTCCAGAAGCATCCCTGTGTTCCATCTGACTGAGGGCACTACGGCCATTATTTTTGCATTCACTGTTGATTTCAGGGCATCCCCCATCTCTGTACCCCCTTGTCAAATTAGGCAACAGTTTACAAGACTGCCCTCACTTCTGACACTAAATGCAGAGTTCAGGGGTCCCTAGGACCACCCTCACAGAACTCGCTGAAAGCTATTCTATTCACAGTTATAGTTTATTACAGCAAAAGGATACTGATTAAAATCAGTTGAGGGGGCCGGCCCGGTGGCTCAGGCGGTTAGAGCTCCATGCTCCTAACTCCGAAGGCTGCCGGTTCGATTTCCACATGGGCCAGTGGGCTGTCAATCACAAGGTTGCCGGTTCAGCTCCTTGAGTCCCTCAAGGGATGGTGGGCAGCGCCCCCTGCAACTAAGATTGAACATGACACCTTGAGCTGAGCTGCCGCTGAGCTCCCGGATGGCTCAGTTGGTTGGAGCGTGTACTCTCAACCACAAGGTTGACGGTTCGATTCCTGCAAGGGATGGTGGGCTGTGCCCCCCTGCAACTAAAAAACGGCAACTGGAGCTGAGCTGCGCCCTCCAAAACTAAGATCGAAAGGACAACAACTTTACTTGGAAAAAAAGTTCTGGAAGTACACACTGTTCCCCAATAAAGTCCTGTCCCCCTTCCCCAATAAAATCTTTAAACAAAAAAAAACTTAAAAAAAATCAGTTGAGGAAAGACATACATAGGGCAGAGTCTAGAGAGGTGAAAACACTGAGCTGCCGTTATCCTCTCCTGGTGGTGTCATGGACAGTGTTAACTCCTCCCAGAGTATGTGTGACAGTGACAGTACGTCAGGAGTATTGCCAACCAGGAAAGCTCACTCGAGCCTGATGTCCAGAGTTTTACTGGTGCTTAGTAGTGTAGACATGATTGGTTGCTCACCCTCTGGAGGCTGAGCTGATACTGTGTGACCCAAAGTCCGTCCCCACCATAAAGCACATTGTTAGACTATCTGGCATGGGCCAAGGCCCCCGTGTAAACAAAGGCACTCACCTCCTAAGAGCCAGGGGGTAAAGGCCAGACCTTTCTTTGGGCAAGGTTCATGTTTACTACACAGCCCTTGTTCTGCTTTTCCTCTCTCTCCCTTTCTCCACATCCCTTTCACTTCCACCTCTCCTCTTTCCTAGGCTGGGGAGGGTCACACTAGTAGGGGATTTAGAAGTCAATAAGAGTGATGGGGTGCCTCGGTAGTTCCCTCTTCAGGGTGTCCACAGCTCCGTGTCCAGGGTGCCATGTGGTAGAGGCCAGCCACATGGCTGTCTGCTGGGTGAGCTCAGGGAGATAACCTGTGGGTGTGGAGGGTACAGGGGGTCTGGGCAGCTGGTGGGACTCTGGACCCCCTGTGACCTGGCCAACCAGGGCATGTCAGAGGCATCCCGTCTGCTCCCTAGAGTGTGAGGGAACTGACACTAAAGGGACAGAGCGAGGGGCCTGAGCAGGTTCGTGCTAAGTTGCCTGTGGCACTGACCACCACTCACACGTCCAAGTTGAACCCTGAGCTTCAGGCAGAATAAGATCTTCCACCACCGCACCCTAGGAGACCAGGCATGCTGCAGATTACACGTGACTCTGGGAAAGGATGGCTGCATCCAGAATGCGGGACAGGAGTGGACTATGAAGAATTTAGAGCCCTATATACCGAACTGATCTTAACAGTAGATGACGGATTGTTTGCAAAATTGGCCACAGGTCTGCTTATATGATATACCTAGAATAGTCTAATTCATAAAGACAGAAAGTAGCATAGAGGCTACCAGGGCCTGGGGAAGGGGGAAAGGGGCAGTTATTGTTTTGTAGTTACAGAGTTTCACTTTGAAATGATGAAAAAGTTCTGGAATTGAGAAGACCTAAAGCTGGAGAGGATGTGAAACAACAGGAACTCTCATTCACTGCTGGTGGGAGTGCAAAATGGTACAGCCACTTTGGAAAATAGTTTGGTGGTTTCTTAAAAAACTAAACATACACTTACAATATGACCTAGCTGTTGCTCTCCTTGGTGTCTACCCAAAGGAGCTGAAAACGTGTGTCCACACAAACATCTGCACACGGATGTTTGTAACAACTTTACTCATAATTGCCAAAACTTGGAAGCAACCAAGATGTCCTTCGGTAGGTGAGTGGATAAACTGTGGTGTATCCAAACAATGAAATACTATTCAGTGCTAAAAAGAAACGAGCTATCAAGCCATGAAGAGACACGGAGGAACCTGAAATGCATATTATGAAGTAGAAGAAGCCAGTCTGAAAAACCTACATATTATACGTGAGTCCAACTATATGACTTTCTGGAAAATGCAAAACTATGGAGACAGTAAAAAGATCAGTGGAGCCAGAGATTGGGGGAGAGGGAGGGAGAAAGAGAGGGAGAAAAAGAGGGATGAATAGGCCAAACACAGAGGATTTTTAAAGCAGTGAAAAGAAACGGTCCTGTCCTCATTGTAAAAGTGCTGAATGAATGAAAGGTAGAATTTTTTTTGTTAAAAAGTCTGTTTTTGAAAAGTTCTGGAAATGGGGCAGCCAGATGGCTCAGGTGGTTAGAGCACGAGCTCTCAACAAGGTTGCCGGTTCAATTCCCTCTATAGGATGGTGGGCTGCGCCCCCTGCAACTAAGATAGAAAACGGCGACTGGGCTTGGAGCTGAGCTGCGCCCTCCACAGCTAGATTGAAGGACAATGACTTGGAGCTGATGGCCCCTGGAGAAACACACTGTTCCCCAATAAAAAATTAAAAAAAAAAAAAAAGGAATTCACTTCAGTTAAAAGGCAACTATTAAGGCACTTGGACCTTACAGGATTTAAAAAAACAACAACACACACAAAAAATGTGAATGTCTTTAATGCCACTCAATTGTATACTTAAAAGTAGATAAAATGGTAATTTGATGTTATGTATATTTTACCACATTACTAAAATTTTAAATTAAGAAAAATGGCCACAGTTATTACCCTTTGGACCTGTACCGTTTTCCAATGCACAGTAGCTCCTCCCATGAAGAGGTGTAGCGCTTGAACCTGGGCTGGTCTTTGAACTTGGTCTGACCAATTGCATACCACTCAAAGTTGTGCCTGGTCCAGGCTTATCTCAAGAAGCCTTGAGTGTTTTTGCTTTTTCTGCTTACTTTCCTGCAACCCAGCCAGCCCCCATGAACGGACATGGGCTAGCCTCTGGGGGATGCGAGACCATACGGAAGAAAGACAATCTGACCAGCCTCGGCCATCCCAGACCAGCCTGTCCCCAGCCAACCTGGCAGCGGATCTTGAAGACACGGGCGTGAGCCAAGTGCGTCAGTGGAGCTCAGCCCAGATTGCCAGTGCGCCAACTGAGAGCTAAATCAAGAGTTGGTGTCTTCCGGCACTAATCTTTGTGTGGATTGTTTTGCAGTAAAAGCTAGCTGACTCAGAGTATGGCAATGGAGGTAAATAAGGACTATCTTGGTGAGGAGCCTAACACTCTCAGATGCTGGTTTTCCTTCAGTTGGAGAGTTTGAGAGAAACTGGTTGCTAATGGTTTTGGGGAAAACTTTGGAGATAGCTGTTACCTTTATTGGTGTGGAAGAAGCCTAGAATTTCTTGGAGGTCAAGATTCCAGCCTTAGCAGGCTCTTGCACATGGGGATCCAATCTGAAGGAGAGAGGGTGAGTCAGAGAGTGCGCGGCGAAGGACTTCTGAGGTGATGGTAGATGTGGGGATAGAAAAGGGGTGGGGAGCCAAGCTGGCCCTCCAAGAAGCAGGCCCACCAGCTCTCTCTTGGGCTTCCGGGATCCTGGGCGGGCAGCCCTGCAAAAAGGTGCCCAGGCAGGCTGGTGGGTCCACCCTGCTTCGCCTGGTGGGACCTTCAGATGGACCAAGATTAATGCTAAATGTGGAGATTGTTACTCAGAGCTGGGTTTCATGCCTTCTGGTATTCAATACTAGCCTCGTTTTTAATAAAACCAACACTATTTTGGTGCTGTAAACCTATTTTTCACCATCTGGCATACCCTTATGCCTCTTATGTTTCTTCTTCCGACACGAAAGAAAGCCTGACAGGAAAAAACCATCATGGAATTAGAAGCTCCCTACCTACCAAGGAGGGTAGCATTGCATATTCAAATGGACAAGGTACCTACCTCTCTGCAGGTTACAGACACTGAACTCAGCAACAGACTTAAAAATAAAAACCTCTTTCTACAAATGTCAACAGAACAAAATAAAAGAGATTTAGCTTCTTGAAATATTAAGTTAAAAATGAAAGTTTGATTTTTTTTTTTCACATAACAGATGATGACAATCTTAAAATACCCAAGAGACTAGCAAGAGAGAAAAACCACCTCTTCTGTTTGAGGCAATGGTGAAATAATGGCCCAAAGCTGTCCTCTGCGATTTCTTTGGGGGTGACACTAAAGGAATGGAAAGCATTGGGGGAACAGCAGGAAAATTACCTTGATTAGTAAAAGTAATTCTCATTGGGTCTAGCTTTTAATAAACCTGTGGTAATTTTGTGAGTCTATGCATTTTCTGGAGTAGAAGTCTGATGTTGGTCTTTCATTCACCAGCACCTTTTCACTGATAAAAAGAGCCACCCCAAAGCACACAAATATCTCTAGGGAAGGGGTCTTGTGCCTCGTTTTACTCAGCAAGCCCGAGTTCTTCTTGGTTCTGGTGTATGTGAGATGAGTGGGTGTGCGTGTGGGGTGGATCCAGGTTTTGCGGATTTTTTTTGAAGATTATATGATTTGGGGGACCCTTAAAAAAGAACATAGGGGCCGGCCCGGTGGCTCAGGCAGTTAGAGCTCCATGCTCCTAACTCCGAAGGCTGCCGGTTCGATTCCCACATGGGCCAGTGGGCTCTCAACCACAAGGTTGCCAGTTCAATTTCCTTGACTCCCACAAGGGATGGTGGGCTGTGCCCCCTGCAACTAGCAACGGCAACTGGACCTGGAGCTGAGCTGCGCCTCCACAACTAAGACTGAGAGGACAACTACTTGAAGCTGAACGGCACCCTCAACAACTAAGATTGAAGGACAACAACTTGATTTGGAAAAAAGTCCTGGAAATACACACTGTTCCCCAATAAAAAGTCCTGTTCCCCTTCCCCAATAAAATCTTAAAAAAAATAAAAATAAAAAAATAAAAATAAAAAATAAAAAAGAACATAACATTATGAAGATAGAAATAGAAGGAATGGAATGTTATTTAGAATCAGAAAGAAAATAGAATACTTAACATTTTAAAAGCTGAGAAATACCTCAGATCTCACATAATTCAAAAAACAGACAAGATTTTTTGTCAACTGCTTGAAAACCCCCTACAACACTTTTTCCCCCTACAATTTTTGGCTGCAGACTCTTTTATCACCTTCTCATGTGACAACAGTTTTGTAATATTTTCTGGCAAAGAGATAGAAAGATAATCCATTCTGGTTTTCTGCTAGCATAGTTGGCGGAAATTTGTTTTTTGTTATTGAGAGTTTAGAAAACTTTCAGCTTCACAATTTGTTATTAGTAATGCTGTATACATTTTTAGGACTGCTGTCAAGTTTCTTTCATATAAAAGCTGTACATTTTCAGGGCATATCAAGGTTTCATGTTTAGGGACCAATCTTAAATACTCTGAATTGACGATACTTATCAGCCAACTTGACCTCAATGTCTTGTAGAGGTTTATTATGAGATTTTTGTTATCTTTGTCAATGTGAGTATTTTGATCAAATCAGCAAGAAAGTTACATTTTTCCCCAGTGTGTTCATATCCTTCACTTCTTTTTATTAAGTAGATTATTAAACAATGCAAAAACCCACATATTACTTCTCTTCAAAATGTATTTCTTTCTCTTTTGTTATGATGAAAAAAATTTTTGTTACAAATTTACTTCTCCACGCCCTAATAGTTTCTATTGGTTACATACATATGAACATACTTGAAAAGTAATTTTGTTTTATAGGAAATTTGCAATTATATTCACTGCATGATTGATACTCTGGACAGGAAAAACTTCCGATTTGATTGGCTCACAGATTTAGGCATTTGATGGTTGGAAGAATGTTCCACAGACTAGCTTCCGGGTCTGCACATTTCAAACCTTGTTTCTCCTCCTCTTCCCACATCCCAGCTGCTGTAGTTCTCAGTGTCATGATGCCAGGTGGGCAGTGGGATTATTCCTGGAAGTCATTCCTACCGCAGGACGGCCAGTAATAACTACATATGTAAACAGATCTCATTAAAGTCACACTAAATGCATCCTCAACTCAACTTCTCCTTAGCCTGCTTCCAAAGTCCCTCACCTCTCCAGTGCTACAGTACTAGAGTAGAAGTGGCAGAGTCAGAGTGGGAAGAGAAGGAACCAATTACAGTTCAAATAGTTCACTTCTATAAATTATACAAACACGTATGACCCTGTGAATACATTTCTGGGGCCCCACCAAGGGTCGTCTGTAAATGAGGTGTCCTAACACTTCAGCTTCATCAGCTCAGTGTACGTATGAATGTGTGAGGGTGTTCTTGTTTTCTTTATTTTATTTTATTTTTTATTTTCCAAAAGCACTGTTTTTATTTATAGAGTCCTAACCACCTCAGTGGCAGGAGTGGGAGAGGTTTCGTTTCTGATTCAATCCAGGGGCCTCCAGAATGTCGGGTCTGTTGTTACCTAACACACAGGCAGTGGCGTCATGGATTTGGTAAACTAGCTACAAAGTTTAGTCTCTCTCTGCCAGAGCAACAAGCTGCGTATCGATCTCTGCTTCTGTAAGAATCCTGAATTTAGGATTTTCAACTGTAACTACTCCAACTTCTATTTCTGAAGGTTTGAAATCAATTGATAGAACAGTAGACAGGCATGTAATCGCAGTTTCCACTGTCTGTTCAAATGTCCAATCAAATCTCTTCTTCACTTTTTTTTCAAAAAAGCTGGTTGACTCAGTTTGTTTAACTCCTGCTGCAGTGGCTTTAAACCCACAATAGTAACCTGCAGGATCACATTTGTACACCTGAGGGCCTTGTTCTTCATCTATACCAATTAAAATCATACAACAACCAAGAGGCCTTATTTCAGCATTCTGTGTGTAGGCCTGAGAAATATCAGCAATTCTTTTACATAGCATGTCCACAGGAATCTCATAGCCATACTTGTATTTCCAATTAGCTGCCTCATAGCGTGCCCTCTGTACCTGGGATCTGCTGTCAGCTGTCATTCCTGTCATCACACAGCCAATGTTTTCAGTTATCTTGAATAAGTGAGTCACTGTGCTGGAATCCAATAATTTGTCAGGTACTTTCTTCTGTGTGACAATTACTGCACAGTCTTTCCCTCTGACAGCTACTGATGTAAGGCCACCCTGGTTAATAGCCTTAAAAGCATATTCTACTTGGTAGAGCCGCCCCTCCGGTGAAAAAATGGTAATGTGGTGGTCAAAACCAGCGCTGGAACCACGGGACATGTTGACGCACCCACTACTTCAAACACGATCTCTGGGCCCGCAGCTCCCGCACCAGTACAAACCCCCCGGACTGTTTTCTTTATTTTTTTATTTTAAAAATTTTAATAGGACTTTATTGGGGAACAGGGCTTTTTTTTCCCAAGTCAAGTTGTTGTTCTTTCAGTCTTAGTTGTGGAAGGCGCAGCTCAGCTCCAGGTCCAGTTGCTAGTTGCAGGGGGCGCTGCCCACCATCCCTTGCGGGACTCGAGGAATTGAACTGGCAACCTTGTGGTTGAGAGCCCACTGGCCCATGTGGGGATCGAACCAGCAGCCTTCGGAGTTAGGAGCATGTCGCTCCAACGGCTTGAGCCACTGGGCCGGCCCCTTGTTTTCTTTCTTCAAATTACAGACTCTGTATCTCCCTGAGACCTTACCTCTCCGTCCCCCTTGGTCCCGCATCTCCCAGCCTCCCACTCAGAAGGGGCCCCTGGAGCTGATCGCGTCCCCAGCAATGTAACCACGCAGCCTCTAGAGGGCACCACAACCACATCCCAAAGCCTCCGCGGCCTCGCCGGCTGGGTTCACAAGGGAACCGCGGCATCTCGCTCCCGGGAACTCTGAGTGCTTTGCGCGATCGCACTCCACGCCAAAGGTTGACGCCTGCAGAAAACCGGTAAATCAGGCATGGCCTCGCGCAGCCCACGCTTGGTTTTGAACGAGTGCTGGTGATGGGGCAGGAGACTCAGAGATCTAGCGGCTTCCCCATTGAAGTTCATGGGGCCTCTTCCTTACCCACGATCCTCCCACGGGCAAGGTCCATGACCTCTGCTGAGGTCTGTGAGGGGCCCTCCCTTCCACCAGACCTCCCCCTGGGGACTTTGCCACCCCCCCAGGCTCCTGAAGCGCACAAGACACCCCACTCTTGATTTGGGGTGTCTGGGATGGGGAGGGAACTGAGTAGATGATCAGAGGGTGCCGTAACAGGGGCGGAACCACGGGCCACGGTGGGCACACCAGCTAGAGAACAAGGTGCAGGGCCTCCCCAGTTGCTGCCCTCCTGCTCCACTCTTGGAGGGCCTGTGTTGGTGGCACCGCCCGGGGCTGAGGGGCAGAATCTGATGGTCTTCCCGAAGAGCCCCCATTTGGAGGTCAGGCCATGCACCCAGAGGAGGGCCCACCCTGCCGTGCGGCCCCCTTGGAGGGTGGCTGGCTTCCGTCAGGGAGCAGTGGGACTAGTTAATGTTTTCAGTGAGATTTTATATTTGACCCCTGGGTCTCAGGGGCAGGAGGGGACTCTGGGAGACTGTCTAGAGCTCCCCTCCCATCTTTGGGTAGAAGGCCTCGGGTAAGGAGGCAAAAATCACTGTGATGAATTAGACAATTGTCAGTCCCCACAGCTGAACCCTGGAATAGACCCATTTCAGGTGTGGGAGGCCAGCTGGGCCTCGTCCTTTGTAGGCACAGCCTACGTCTCCAATTCTTTTGTGGCCTAGTGCAATGCTCAATTTAAATAGAACCCAGAAATGTCAATCTAGGGTGGCCGGGTGGCTCAGTTGGTTAGAGCGCGTTGCTACTAACACCAGGGTTGCCGGTTCCATCCCCGCATGGGCCACTGTGAGCTGTCCTCTCTTTAAAAAAAAAAAGTGTCAATCTAAATAGAACCCAGAGTGGTTTTTATTTATACAATCATTATTATGTGTGATATTAAATATCACATATAGTAATACTTATTATATATAATAGTTCTATGAGGAAATTACATATTATACTAATAGGAATACTTCACGTGTATTGCAGATTAAATAGGTTCAATGGGTTAGCTTAGAATTTAACTACCATTCACAATATTGATTCGATAGAAAAATAGGTTCAGAGTCCCAGACAACGAACTTTCCAGCTTTTGAAGCAGACACATTTGTGTATTGGGGACTGTCTGTACTCTCATGCTAGGTCACCATTTTGACTCCAGTTTCACCAGAAAAGTCCATGTGAACATTGTTCCTCTGAATTGACCCAAATAAGATTTAAGGGGGCACTCTGGATAGTAATAAATTTTGAGCCTCACAAGCCAGGTACTCCACGACGCATAAGACTGTCCATGGCTTTGACCCAAAGACTGTCCTTATGAAAAGGACTATATGGGGATTTTTTAAAAACCAACAAAAAATAAAATTCATGAACACAAAATTTTGTCATAAACTAACCCTGTTCTATTTTACAGGTTAATGTAGTTAGTTTTCCGACTGCTTATTAACATCTCTCCCAACTTGCTTAATCATGTGCTTCTTCTATCATCCATTCTTTTCAACTGGCTTTGCTAGATTACAGCTGCACCCTTAAATACAGAAGCAGAAAGGAACTAGACAAATTAGAAAGCAAAAGAAACAGTTTAATCAAATATGTGATGATGGAAGGACAACTGATTCTGGGTGGTGAACACACAATGGGATTTATAGATGATGTAATACAGAATTGTACACCTGAAATCTGTGTAATTTTACTAACAAATGTCACCCCAATAAATTAAAATAATTAATTAATTTTTTAAAAAAGAAACAGTTGATGGCTAGTTTGCAGTCAAACATCACAAGGCACCCAGGGAAGAACCCACAGAGTTTGGTTACTATGTCTATAGACAACACCACATGCTCTGCATCCTTATAGGGAAGACAAGAAAAAAGCTACTGACTGACTGGGGGGTGGGGGAAATAGATTGCAAGAGGGGTGGGCCAAACAGAGAGGGTACAGAAGGTTGTGCATGGAGCCAGTGTGTACCAAGCAGAGGGGTTGGTGTGTGTGCGAGAGCTCCTTGTAGCCACATGTGGGGAGGCACATGTATTTTGTTATTGTGGTAAAATAAACCTAACGCAAAAGTCACCAGTTTAACCATCTTAAAGTGTACAATTTAGTAGCATTTAGTACCGGAAACATTAGCATCTCCCCCATTCGTTGGCAACCAGTAATTTACTTTCTGTCTCTGTGGATTTGCCTATTGTGGACATTTCATATTGATGGAATCATATAGTATGTGGTCCTCTGTGTCTGGCTTCTTTCACTCAGCAGCAGGTTCCCAAGGTTCATTCATGTTGTAGCGTGTATGAGTACTTCACTCCTTTTTACGGCTGAATAATGTTGCATTGTGTGTATATACTGCCTATTGTTTACCCATTCATCCGCTGATGGACAGTTGGGCTGTTTCCGCCTTTCAGCCATCGTGAGCAGAGGCACATGTACCTTTATTGTCTGTGTCTTGCCCTCCTCTGTGGGTCTCTCTGGCTTCAGTGCTCTCTGCTAATGCTGGGCTGTGAGCAGGTCTTCCAGCATCCACACAGCTTTCCCTCTCCTAGCACCCTGGCCCAGGGAATCTGTGTGTGATTCTCGGGCTCAGACTCATCAGGTATTGCCTCAAATAGAGAGGGTCCACTTTTGGGTGACATCTTATACAAATGATTGAAGGGTGGGACAGTGGGCCATGGCCCAGGAAAGTGGGGAGGGGAGCTCGTGGGAGGCCATGCTCTCCTCAGCACAGCCAGTCTGCCAAGGCCCTGATGTGAAGCAAGAAGACTGTGTGGCTGGGGTGGGGTGGAGAATCTCTCCCCAAATCCACATGCAGAGAATCTTCCCTAGTTCCATGGACCAGTGAACAAACCGTGTCAAGGTAGGATTTGAATGACCTGGGGTCCTTTGACCTGTCAAATCCTCTAGGTACAGAAAAGAATCCCGCCTCTGTCTTCTGCTCCACCCACACTTTGCTAGACTTTAATTGTGCTGTTCAGGTGAACACAGGCAGCCCCATTCCAATGCACCCCATTTGGGACTCAGCATTTACTAACCGGGATGCCGGAGATGAGCTGTGCTCAGACTTCCGGGTTTCACTTATTTCTTTTTATTTTTAAAGCGGACCAACATTGGTTTGCCAACTTTTTCTCTCTCTCTTTTTTTTTTTTTTAGATTTTTATTGGGGAAGGGGAACAGGACTTTATTGGGGAAGAGTGTGTTTTTCCAGGACTTTTTTCCGAGTCAAGTTATTGTCCTTTCAGTCTTAGTTGTGGAGGGCGCAGCTCAGCTCCAGGTCCAGTTGCCGTTTCTAGTTGCAGGGGGTGCAGCCCACCATCCCTTGCGGGACTCGAGGAATCGAACTGGCAACCTTGTGGTTGAGAGCCCACTGGCCCATGTGGGAATGGGAATCGAACTGGCAGCCTTTGGAGTTAGGAACACGGAGCTCCAACCGCCTGAGCCACCCGGCTGGCCCCAGTTTGCCAACTTTTTGTTGTGCCAAGTTAGAGAATTAAAAAGAACAACAACCCACTACTATCACCATCATATAAGGGTGGACATTTGAATTTCAAAAGATCCAAAAGTATATAATCTGATAGGACAGTCTTTTATCTATCTATCTATCTATCTATCTATCTATCTATCTATCTATCTAT
This sequence comes from Rhinolophus hipposideros, assembly GCF_964194185.1. Classification (NCBI taxonomy): domain Eukaryota; kingdom Metazoa; phylum Chordata; class Mammalia; order Chiroptera; family Rhinolophidae; genus Rhinolophus; species Rhinolophus hipposideros. Next base: position 94,685,407 of record NC_138046.1, read on the forward strand.
CTATTTATTTATTTATTTATTTTTCAGCTTCCAAAAGCTTTTTAATAACAAGGCAGGATCTGAGGTTAGTTTTTGTACTGGTGACTGGCCCTTAGGCCTCTGGCGTGTTCAAACTTCCGGCCCTTGGAGTGCACGTAGGGTTTGGTGTGGCTGTGCGGGTTTCCAGGGGCCTCCCCGAAATGCCTTGACACCTCTCGGCCCTTGCGAGGATCAGAGAGCAGGACAGTGCCACAGCCCTCGGGGACTCCAGGGTCAGCTGGTCCAACGTGAGGACGTTGCCTCCAGCCTTGAGGTTGCGGCTCCAGGCACGGCTGCTCACATGAAGTGCACACACCTTTAGTTTGGGGACCTCCTGGACACGCACATCATCGGTTATAGTCCCTACAACCACAGCAGTTTTGCCCTCCCTACCAGGAAGCTTCATTTTACGGATCATCCGGGAAAGGGACAAAGGCGGCCGGGTGGTGCGACTCATGAACAATCTCTTCAGCACCACATGGTCGAAGGTGGAGTTGGTTAGTTTGTCCAGAAACCTGTATAGCTTGACCAACAGCCTTAAATAGATGCCCTGGTTCTTGGGCTCCCTTGCACCGAACCTATCGGTCTTTGTTGTGACGGACGTCAGCTCCCATGATGGCGCCTCCTGCTCCACCAAATCCGGAAAGAGAGAATGGAGCCCGATGGGACAGTCTTTTAAATGGAACAAATTCATTTTTATGAAAATCTTACTATGTTGTCCTGATTTCTCTCATTCTGCCTCATTTTGATCAAACAAGTCCTCAGACTATGTGGTTTGGGGACCAACCTGCCCAGTGTTTAGAAACACTTCCCTGGTCCCTCCGCCAGGGCCCCTGGGAGCTTCCCATCTGGTTATAGTGTTCTTTACTTCTTCAGTGATTCTTCCCAGTTTGCTTTTTTTTTTTTTTTTTTGCTTTATCGTGGGATAATTGACAAATACAATTGCATATACATATTTAAAGTGTACAGCGGGATGATTTGATGTACGTTGTAGAAGGATTACCAAGATTGACATAATTAACACTCTATCACCTCACATAGTTAATATAGTTAACTTTTGTGTGTGTGGTGAGAATGCTTCACATTTACTCTCGACAACTTGCAAGTATATAATATTGTATCATTAACTACAGTCACCATGCTGTACATTAATTCCTCAGAACTTCTTCTTATAATTGAAATCTGTACCCTTTAACCTACATCACCCTACTTCCCCCTTTGGCTAATTAGAAATATTACTGCTCAAATCAGAACATCTTGTAGCTTCTAGAAATCTCTATATTAGTGGTGAGCATCCTTTATTTTCCCCCACAAGAGCCAATTTATGGGGAAAATGATGCTTATGTGCTGCATATATTTTTACTCCAAATGAAAATAGCTTTGAGTCCCACGGGGGAGAAAATGTATTTTCTTCCAGGGTAGAATGCCTGTGCAATCAAGTAGATTTATGCTAATGAGAAAACAGCTGCTTTCCTGTTACTAAAATGTTAATATCGGCATAGTTGAGAACTAGCCACATAGAGGCAGCTTTCTAATTTTTTTACTATGAAATTAGTTGACAGGCTGAAGGTACAGATAAATAGAAGGGCATAAAACCATTTATTACCAGCAATAGTCTTCATTTCTCCTCCTTTGGTCAATGAATTAGACTTGTTTTGATCCAATGCAGGAAACTAATTTATTAAGAATTCTGCTTGTCCTTAATACATTTCAAAATATACATTTCAGTCAGAACTCAAATGGTTTAAACCTAAGATGTAGCCATAAAGGCCACTGCTCAAAACAGCTGCTGTCCCCAGGTAGCAAGGGCCTCCTAAGAGGTCCTTAAGAGAGCCCAGAGCAAACCTAGTGGAATCACTCTTTTTGGAGGTTTAAACACACACACACACACACACACACACACACACACATACACACACACAGAGTGGATGCCAAAAACATGTGTACACATTTTAAGAAAGGAAAAAACTGTATTACAATTGTAATACTCAATATATACTGATAACAAAAGATGAATGCAAGTCATGTTTGACTTCTGCAATTACAAGAAGTGATCAAAGTGGTTACCACCAGCATAATTTTAATAGTTTTTTCCTTTCTTAAAATGTGTATACATTTTTTTGGTACCCTCTGTATATATCAAAAAATAAGTGTTTATTGTGTTATCAGGCAGACTTTTACATACAGATCATAAATTATTGTGTGGTTGAAACATCTACTTACTAAATCATTCAAGCCGGCCCTAGGTTACCAAAGCTAGGATACAAACAATTTTGATCTGTTTGATGCTGAGGGGTCAAACTGCCTGGGTTCGAATCCCTAACTTAGTTTCTGCTATGTTCTCGTTCCTAGTGCAGAGGGACTTACAGACATAACCCGTGGAGGGTAAAGGAGTTAACGAGATGGCAGATATGGGAACTTATTAGTCATTCCTCAGAGGAGGAACAGACATAGGGTACAGAAAACTTGGAGAAATCACATGACCTAGGAGACGCTTCAAAATTTATTTCCTTATGCTTGTAGTTTCAGGCAAGGGTGTTCCTTCCCATAGTAAGACAATAGACTTGCTATGTCTGCCAGACCTTAATTCTCAAATGGGTTTTCATTGTTAAAAAATGATTTAAAAGATCCTGAGAGTGGTGCTGTCCCTGGAACCTGTGGCATTACAGATCTTGACATTTATTAGAGGCCATGAAAGCTACAGAAGTTGCTTTTCTCTTATTTTCTGCATTTCCAGTTTTACTCAATTTCATTAGATTTTCTGCTTTGGTAGTAAATTTAGAAAGCAGAAGAAAAACAATCATATTTTAAATGCAACACTCGATTTTACTTACCAATCTTATCTATTAATGATAACTTAAATCCTTGCAGCTCAATGTTTAAAACTGAAATATATTTCACATGTAACATTGCGTAAATTTAAAGCTCAAGTTTTCCTTTGTTTTCTTTGAAAGATGGTGTAACCTGTTTCTGGACAGAAACATCCTTAATATTCTCTCCTCTGGGTCTGTAGCAGTTACTCTGTGGGGGTAGAACTGATCAAGAAATAGTATCCACACAGCTGTGAAATGCCAATAATCTCTTCAAAGAAATAAAACCATATATTTTTGTCCCCAGTGCTGCAAGTGCAAGATTTCATTATTAAACGCTGACAGAGTGCATAATCAAAAGGGCTGCCGCAAGAGCCCCTGCGGTCAGCGCCGTTCATCAACCATGGAGTGCGTTTGAAATGCTACCTGCCAGTTTGTTTTATTTATTTGACCAATACTTTAATACAAAGAAAACAATTTCTCATTTTTTTTCTCTCCCCCTGCTGAGCAACCCCAGAAAAGTCCTTTAAGCTCTTTGAGCTGAAATTCCTTCATGTATAAGACGAGGATATGTCACCCGCCTTGTAGGGTTATGAGGATTAGGGCTGTCCTATTGCTTACTGAGAACTGAAAAATGCAACCTTTTCATGTAGTTTCTATTCTGTAGAAAAAAAATACTATTTTATGATATTGGTTAGCAGATAAATAGGAAAACATTTCCATTGGAATTTCCCAAAGCAAACAAAAAATAAAGCTGTCATCCATGAAAATCATCCCCCAAGCATTACCAAGAATCACTTTGGGGAACTAGTTAAGCCGATGTTCCAGAAGATTCTTAGTGCTATTTTCAGTAACAAAGCCCAATTTAAACATAAAACACCACCCCAAAGTTGTGAAACTCCCACATTTTCTTTGTTTTCTTCAAACAGGAGAGGTGCCTCAAGCAATACCAAGCACACACCCCATTTGTTGCTCTAAACAGGGGTGTCAAAACTGCAGGGTTGTCAAAACTGCGGCCCCACGGGCCAACTGTGGTCCGCAATCCATTGTTAATTGGCCCGCAGCAAATTCCAAAAATATATTTAGTTTACTTAAATAAACCAGGTGAGGCAATACGTACTTGAGGCAATACGTACTTCACCTGAGTGAGTGGCCGGGCTGTTTGTGTATTTTACCGCATATGGCCTTTAGTAAAAAACGTTGAAAAAAGTTTGGACACCCCTGCTCTAAAGCAAACCACACATTACCAAAACATCTTGGATAAAAATAAATTGTGTTTCCTTCTGAGATGGAAATTGCTTTTGGCTGCTCACCCAACCATGCTTTGTGCTAAACTCTGGGCTTTGTTTTTGCTTTTTATTGAAGCAGGTTTATAAACACCAGAGGCAAAATGGACCAATTTGAACAGATGGCTTAACGTGCTATTTCATTTGTCATTATTTGTTTGGGGAACATTGCAAAGTCGGGCTGCTGGGATGGCAGGCGTAAAGCTAGAGGAGTTGTCTTGGGCGGAAGCAATGCCCCCTAGTTGCACAGCTGGGGCTCAGTACTTTATTTATTAAATGTATTGGGGTGACAGTGGTTAGCAAAATGATATCGGTTTCAAGTGTACGATTCTATACTACATCGTCTATTTATTGCATTGTGTGCAGTACTTTGCTTTTCTAAAAGGAAAATTGGACACAAACCAATCCTCTTGCTCATGGGACTCGAATCGCAGGTGAGAAAAACCGGATGACTACAAATCTTGTTTCCACAAATGGTGAAAAGCAGTCGCTTCATGTCCCACGTCCATGGAGGAGAACGCCATTTCTAACCCAGAACCCCATTACCGCTTCTGGAGAAACACCATAAAGGCCATGGGGACTTTATTGTAACACCTGATTTCTTTTTTTTTTTATAGTTGGCTTCCTGGGAGAGATCCTCTATCTAAATTCTTTTTTTTTAATTTATTTTTTATTTTTTATTGGGGAAGGGGAACAGGACTTTATTGGGGAACAGTGTGTACTTCCAGGCCTTTTTTCCCCAAGTCAAGTTGTTGTTGTCCTTTCAGTCTTAGTTGTGGAGGGCGCAGCTCAGCTCCAGGTCCAGTTGCAAGGGCACAGCCCACCATCCCTTGCAGGAGTCAACCGGCAACCTTGTGGTTGAGAGGACGCGCTCCAACCAACTGAGCCATCCCGGAGCTCAGCGGCAGCTCAGCTCAAGGTGCTGATGTTCAATGTTAGTTGCAGGGTGTGCTGCCCACCATCCCTTGCGGGAGTCGAGGAATTGAACCGGCAACCTTGTGGTTGAGAGCCCACTGGCCCATGTGGGAATCGAACTTCGGAGTTAGGAGCATGGAACTCTAACCGCCTGAGCCACCGGGCCGGCCCCTGATTTCTTTTAATGAAAATAATACTTGAAGCAACTATGCCGGTTTTGGGTAATGGGTACGTGGGTGTTATATTTGTCTATATACTACTCTATAGTTTTAAAGTTTTGCAACCCCCTCAACTCCCATTTAAAGAACAACAGTGCACTATGGAAATGGTTTTCAAACCCGACTGCAGCTACATGTGGAACTTAAAAAAATGTTAGATTCCTGGGCACGCCACACCTCTATGCCGTTTTCAGGATTGGGACCCATATATTTTTTTTAACTTTTATTAAGTGTGTTTTCCCAGGACCAATCAGATCCAAGTCAAGTAGTTGTTTCAATCTAGTAGTGGAGGGCTCAGCTCACAGTGGCCCATGTGGGGAGCGAACCCGCAACCTTGTTGTTAAGAGCGCTGTGCTCTAACCAACTGAGCTAATCGGCCGCCCCTTTTTAAAATTTTTTATTGGGTAACTGTGTTTTTTCCAGGAACCATCAGCTCCAAGTCAAGTCATTGTCCTTCAATCTAGTTGCAGGGGGCCCAGCCCACCATCCCATGCAGGAATTGAACCAGCAACCTTGTTGTTGAGAGCTCGCGCTGTTTTTTAAAAGCTCCCAGATGTTCCTTGTTCAGCCAGTCCAGTGCCAGCCCTTGGACCCGCTTTGAAGCACCATTGCCTTGCAAAAGCCACTCTGTGTATACCTACTGTATAATTCACCCGATATAACGCCCCACACTGTGTTAACTCGCATACTTAAAAACGAAAAAAACCCAGCTGTGTATCTGTCCATGTGGAGATTCAATCCTTGTAGCATAAATTATTACTATAAACAAGGACAAGATGGTCTCTTTTTCAAGTCTCTGTGTGTGAAAACTGGGTCAAAACTCATTTGACAACTTGTATACTAGGATCCTCATGCCATTTTAAAGCTTAGGTTACAGCGCAATCTGTAAGTGGCATTTCAAGATAAGTGGAATTTCCTTCTCAGGAAATTTGGAGCTTTAATTCTGCCAGCCTTAGGGCAGTCCCGCTGGACAGTAGCACCTTTTTCACAGGAGGATTAGACATTATAGAATTGTACACAAGATTTTCTTCTGATTGTCCTCATTTTTCAGCTGTAATTTTTTTCTCTCATGTCCACTCAAAATGATTTTTTTATGCTTTGAAGGTAATGAGTTTAAGGCCACCGTATGTGTACTTACATTTACACATACACAAAGTCACTCCTTGGGACAGATGGCCCAGTGGCACACCTGAAGTCCCTTACTTAGTTCTTGCTTATTATTTTTTGCCATCACCCTCATCCTCTATCAAATGATGAGCAGCAAAACAAAGGAAGTGAAATTAGTTGCCTTTGCTACTTGACAGCAGCTTGGTACCAGGTAGCTAAAACGAATTAACAAAAATCAGGAAAATTTTATGAGCATCTGTGGCTTTCTATCAAGCGTATTTTATGGTTTGCTTCCATCATGACAGCTAAGATTGGGCTATATTTTTCTTTTTCTTTTAAAATTCAAGATCGATCTTGTAACAGATCAGAACTATGAGGTTGAAAGGGTTCCTTGAGGCCCAGCTCTCAGGACTATATGCAGAATGAGTGTGCCAGTGAGGCTGGCCCGTGTGAAGTTGGGCAGGTTCTTGATACAACTCAGGAGAAATCATCAGTTATTCCTGAGACACCTGTCATGTTCCAGTGTCACCCATACTTATTCCTGGGACACCTGTCACATGTCCAACAGTGTTACACATATACTTTAATAAATAGCCAAAATTGAGAAGATTCTCCTCAATGTGAAGTTCTCTTATCCTATGACTTATTTATGGCTTTATTGATATGGAAACGCTTATTAGAGGAGAGCCTGAGACCTAGCCACGTGCTCGTACTCCTGTGACCAGTCTCTGATCTTTTTGTCTGGTTCCAGGCCTTTCTCAAGGGCTACTGCAGCCCTTGCTGGTTCCTTGACTTCATAACATTAGAAAAGGAAAGCAAGTGCAAGTCTACAGGAGCATTGGAACAGCCGAGTTCAATCATTTTCAGTGAAAATCAATTCAAACAAAGTGGCCAACCTGAAACTAATAAAAATAAATGATAAAAATAAAGATAAAAATAAAAATAGCAGATGAGGGGAAAAAAGCCAATGTGGCCAAAATTGGACAAAGTAATATTCCTTAAATGCGTGCATTTTCAAAATCTGAGTAAGATTAAAGAAAATAGTAAATACAAGCAAGCAACCGAAAAAAACCAACAATATGAACAAACTACTGTGGGTTGTTTTGTATCAGCCTATCCAGGTAACTAGGCTTAACGTAAGATTTTATTTATAGGCAGTCCTAAACTTATCAATTTTTATATTTTAATTCTAAGCTGAGACTTTATTGGCTGCCTTTCTTTAAACAGGAGTTACATCCTATTAGAAGGCTGGCTTTCTTATAAAAAGACACAAGTACATCTGAAAACCTCTAGTAAGGACGTGCCTGACATGAGCCTTTCTTCAACCAAATACAAATGACTTGTACACATGATTAATGACTGTGCTTGGCGACCAGAGACCAGAGCTTTCCAGAGACCAAGTTGGGATCCAATCCCCCATATTCAAATCAAGAGAGCGACTGGGACAGAATGCAATTTAAGGCCTTATCAAAAGAATATGAGTGAGAAGTGCATGCGACCAGTAGTACCTGTGTCTCAGTTCTGATAACCACCCTCACCTTTCTTTACATTATTTCTTCAGCATCCATAACGTTTGCAGTATTATTATTCCTAAGTGATTGTTACAGCAAAATTAATTTCTGATGAAAACTCATTTTAACCAAGATCAGAGTGAAATGCAAATGAGAAAAATTCCTGCCCTGAGGTCATCAATGTGTGGTTTAAATTCAGACCATTTCGGAAAGCTTTATAAAGAGGTGCATCTTTAATCAAAATTACCGTGATAGGGGGGAGGCCAGATAGCTCAGTTGGTTAGTGTGCGGTGCTCTTATCAACAAAGTCGCTGGTTCGATCTCCACAGGGGCCATTGTGAGCGGCGCCCTCCACAACTAGATTGAAACGATGACTTAACTTTGAGCTGATGGGTCCTGGAAAAACACACTTAAAATAAATAAAACTTAAAAAAAATTACCATGGTAGGGTTTGATATGAATAAACAAGCTATTTTTTAATGGAGAAAACATTCATAGTGGAGACTGAACTCAAGACTTGTATTCGAAGTAAGGCTGCTTTAGTAGTTCCTAGTTGTAGGCATTGGTAACTGACTGGGCAAGAACAGAGCTCACAGGCCTGCCTCCTCTGTTGCGTGCTGCACTGGTCACCACTGGGGCCTGTGACATCCACACTTGAAAGCTGCTGAGGAAAAGTGCTGTCACTTGACAATCTGGGTTGCAATTTTTTCCCCTATGGACCTGTTTTTTTAAGAGCATGTTAGCATTTTTATTTCTCATTCCATGGGCTATAAGAAACCCATTATCTGAGCTAGCAGAAACGTGTCAGTATAACTTTTCAACGTATGTATTTTCAAATCAGAGCTAAGAAAAAGGTAAAAGGCGTATTTCAGTTTTCAAAGTGGAACTCCACATTAAATTCCTCACAAAAGCTGTTCCTCAATAGGAGCTCGTACTAAATACGTGGTTTAGAATTACTGCAGTGGGTGTATAGCATAATTTGAAACATGGGATATTTTAGGCAGCTGGATTTCCTTTTAATCTAGACACAAAATGTGACACATTTCAAATTTAATATAGACATCTGTAAACAAAAAAAACAAAACCTTGACTTCCTCCTGCCCCCATTTACTAGTCGAATTTAGAAGGCCAAGTTTTAACAACTGCTTTGAAACCAACCTAACACCAAACTTATTTAGTGGGAGATTCAGATATGACATTATGTCTTCCTTTGGTTCTAGCCTTTTGTTTTCAGTTCATTCTTGCCTTTAAAGAAAGCATTTAAATGTTAAATGTTAACATTCTAGAGGTAAGCCATCTTCTCTGTGATGGAAATGATTCCACTTTTAAGCCTCAAACTGATTTTGTAATGACTATTGGCCAATCACATGTTGGCATCGTGGAACAGCAATTAAAAGCCTCAATGCAAATTGCATATTGTTAATTACTGCTCATAGCCTCTGAAAATATTAAGTGTTGCTCTTGGTTACTTGGCACTGTACTTTTTATTTTTATTGGGGAATATTGGGGAACAGTGTGTTTCTCCAGGGCCCATCAGCTCTACGTCGTCCTTCAATCTAGTTGTGGAGGACACAGCTCAGCTCCAAGTCCAATCGCCGATTTCAACCTTTAGTTGCAGGAGGGCACAGCCCCCCATCCCATGTGGGAACTGAACTGGGAACCTCGTTGCTGAGAGCTCTAACCAACTGAGCCATCCGGCTGCCCACAACTTGATTTTTGAACTGCTTCGATGTGAATATACATTTGTATAATATGAAGATACAAATTAGGGTCAAATCCCTCTACTTGTAAACATTTCCCTTTTTCTTTCAAATCTATCACACCTCTAATTTACCTTCCATTTAGAATTCTTTAATAAATAAGAGGGAAAACCAAAATTTAATTTATAAAGTTTTATTTTTGTATATGTGCTAAATCTTAGGAACTGTGGACAATCTTCAGCCTTGGCTTGTAAAAGGCTGATTAAGTGTGTGATCTGGGTGGTGAAATTTCCTTTTGGGAATCTGGATTTCAAAATAAAAAAATCTCACTCATTTGCAAGTTTAAAACATGGTGTGTACTTTCCCTTTTCTTACACCTATGAATTTGGAGGAAAAGTGCTACATTTCTGCAAACGTAAAATAATTGTCATAAATACAATCGGCAGCAAGTTCTTAATACATTTAGCACTTCTGTAGTGTATTATCACACCCAAAACCTTATTTTCAAACACAACATTCACATAGGTGCAGGACCAATTTTGGTTGAGCCCTACTATGAAACTAGTACTGAATGGTTTTTTTAGTTAACAAAAAATGGGGAGGGGCGGAAGGGGTGTGTTCTGCTTGCTGGGAAGTTTGTAGTACCTTGAAACTAGAGACCAAAATTGGGCACTTATAATGAAAAGGCAATTTTCTTACGCAGTTATAATTCTAAATAAGGCAGGGTATATCCACCAAATTAACTACAAAACTAAGCAGAGTTCATGAGAGAACATAAGCTGGAAAAATACTGGGGGCGGGGAACAAAAACCAAAACAAAAAACAACTGAAAGGAACTATTCTGGAGTAGTAATCTGAATATTCAGACTGTTGCTTTCGTTTACAAACATAATTTAAATAAAAAAGGTTCCTCAGCTTTTTAACCACTACAAGGATGAAATACTTGAGTTATCATTCACTAATAAAAGTTAATCATGAAAAAAATAAAACATTTTAATAATTCTAAATTTGTATACATAATGACTAAAAGACACAAGGTTGGGAAATTATCAGAGAAAAAACAAGGAAAGACAAAACCCGCAAATATGACTATGTTCTTATTTCTGCCTCTACAATGCTGTACATGATAATTTGGTTGGTGGAGGGGAGGGCTTAGAAACAGCAGCAATATGGTTTTTACCAAGTTGTGCACGGAAATACTTAGATCCAACCGGGCAAAGCCCTTGTTCACACAAATTAACAATGAAAATTTCTTCTTCAGTCTTTATGTTAACAAATTCTACTGTGTTCTATAATCATGCCATTTAGAACTCTGGGGGGTACTTCTTTGAAAGGAAGGCTAGCAATTCCGCAACAAACATTTAAAGTAGGAAATATATATATGGCTCAAGAAATCAGTTGAGGGATAATTAAATAATCTTTAGGCACTTTGAAGACTTGAAGTTTAAAATGTGCCATTTATGTTCAGAAAAAGACCTCAAAATCACCACTATGCTGTTCTTACAATAACATGCATCTTAAAATTTCTGGTTATACATTAATGCTTGTTTAAGAGTTAAATATAGAAAATAATTTGCACAAACAAACAAAAAACTCTCCGATTACTTTCCATTGATCCTGGTCACAACACAGACCGCTCTTTTGCAAATGGAGGGAAAAATGATTCACAAGCCCTCACCTGGCACAAGGGGACTTGTAAGCAACCAAGGTGGGATCTCCCCCCAAGGAGAAAAATTCACAGCCTTTAAAAAAAACCCCAAAACATCAAGTCATTGAAATTTCTAAATTAAGTACTTACATACTTTTGTTACCAAGCAGGAAATGCAAAAATCACCTCTCAGATGGTGAGATGGTGTATTTAATGATAGCAACTTGTCCAAATAAAATTAACCTATTTTGCTCATTGTTAAGGAAGCTTGGAATCGAGGAACTTTTAAAATTACCAGTTGGAATTGCAAACAGTGTGTACAACTTTCGCTCAAACTTAACAAATTCAGACATAATATACTTAAGGTAAAAAAACAGGATCTATCTGGTGTCAAAATTTCCTATTACAGAAAACCTAGAAGCATAGATTGACTATAGAGTATTGCGAATAAGACACCCAGAGCTTTAACTTAAATACCTGCCCCCGTTAATCACAAAATAATGCAATTCTCAATTTTGTTTCTGCTTTGTTCAGTTCCAACTGTAGCCTTTTGGACAAAACATTTTCCTATTAACTGAATTGTAAAAAATACAACCAAGCTTGTGCTCATTAAATATACATGTATATAAAAAACATACAAAAAGTACAAGATTGATTATGTTAGGAAACTTTTACAGTGTCAACATCCTGTTTTCTGTAAATCTTTAGTAAAGGGACAAAGGTCATATCTTTCTGTGCACAAAAACTCAATGTGACTGAACTCCCAAATTCAGTGTCATGCCTCAGCTAGGCATGTTACGCACAGAATTAATTTGATTATGTAGTCCTTCAGGAAAAAAAGGACAAAAAAGTAACCAAAAAACCAAAAACACACCACAGGACAAAAAGTTCTTCTTAAATCAAATTCTATTTGTGAATTCAGCAAAATAATTTCTATAAAATAAAACAGCAAAATATTTAAATAGAATAGGGTGGGCTGTATTTGTTTGCAGGAGTATTTGGTTTTTAGACAGGTTCAAAAAAAAAAAAATCACACACATTCAAGTTACCAATTCTGTTATACAGTATTAACTGATGAGTTCTTTATCTTTAATTAATTAAATGTTTATTCTGAAATACATACCTCAATTATATTAACTAACCAGTAGTTTCCTTTTTAATTAATTAGACCCTGCTTCGAATGTTAAAATTTGGGGGATAATGGAAAAGGAACGAGGACAGTTCTTGCTTTCAAGTAAAATTGTGACTGAGCAGAAACCCAGCCAGACGTCTTGGTGCAGTGGTACACCAAGCCCCGTGGGATTCTGAGGACTTCCCCTTTCACAGCAGAAGGAAAGTTTTAGAAGATTCACCTAAGAAGCTCTACCAAAGAAACAAAACAAGCACACCAAATACAGTCTTCTATTATGCTCCAAATATCCTGGCATAGCAAGTTTTTGCATATTTGTTTTAAATCTTTTAAAATTCCCATTACTGATACTTAAGGTTCTTTATCCCACCCAGAGATGGAACTGTAAGCAACATATGTGTAACTAACTGAAAACCGCCTGTTGTCACATTTCTCCCCTTGTTTTCTATTTTATATTCTAGATGTAAGAAGGAAAAAGCTCTGAGCAATACAGCTGTCACTGGGACAACTGCTGTCATTATGATAATTTTTTTCCTCATTGGCTACACTAACCTGGTGTGAAGCCATGCTAAATGTTACAGCATAACTATAGCTTCAAAATGATTAACCTAACATCAGAATAAAAAGGCAATGAAAAAGATCTAGAAACAATGTTACATCACCAATTTTCCACATCAACCAAATAATTTAAAGGTTACCAGCCTTACATTGCTCATAATAAAACTGACTCCAGTGGCAAAGAATTAACATGAATCTATTGGTATGGTTGACATGGATGGGCTCTGTTTTGTTGCTGTTGGTTTATTTTTTGTTTTTTTGTATGAGTTGATCCAACTGCCATGAGGCAGGCAACACTGGCTGCAGAGTGCAATGGGTATAACAAGAAAATTAACTTTTGTAGTTTTTGAAGATCTGTGAGTCTCATCAAGAAAAAAGTTTCTTGCTTAAGAATTAACAGTCAAACATTAATATACTATATACACCTTTGCCATTTACACATTAGCATCAGGCCATTTATTACAAAACACTATACACTTTCCACTGCAGGCGGGTTATATATTGACAGCAAATTTCTGCAGATAAGACAGTGAATAAAACTCTCCACTCCATGTTGATTAGGAATAGTTTTTCTAGTTTTAAGTATTAGCCAGACACAGAAAAAGGTTGGACTGTAAGGCCTGGGTGCACAGTCTTGATGGAACCAGTTCGGTATGTGCATTTATTTCACTGATCCTTAGTCTGAGGTGGGGATATTTCTTCACTGCCTTCGTAATTTTCTTGTGCTCGTTGGCCAGTTCTCTGAGGGTTGTTCATGTGATGTGCTGCTGGGCCTGTATATGGCTGTCCATGCACATGGTTATTCTGGGAAGGGAGAAGAGATGTGCATGTTAAAGCTTTAATATAGTAATCAAAAGTTTGTGGAAATGTAAATGCTTTCTTTTATTCCTTTTTGTAAAAAAACTTTTATTTATTTTTAAGTGTTTGTCCAAGACCCATCAGCTCCAAGTCAAGTAGTTGTTTCAATCTAGTTGCAGAGGGCGCAGGAAAACACCACATGGGCAAGTTCAAACACGTTACATCATGACCCCACTCCAACAATTCCTCTTTTGATCATGCCCCCAAAGCAAGTCTAGACAATCCCTCTATTAAAGTCACAATAAAAGATTTAGCCATCCATCCTTTAAATAAAGCATAAAAAAAAAAAAAAAACGGTTCTAGGGGATAAAAACACAAACCACCCCTAGTTACCTGTTGATACTGAGATCCAGGTGAATGGGGGTATAACGGGGCATCTTCAGGTGGAGGCGACTCATGCTCATCCGGGGCATCTTGGTCATCTGGCTCCTAATGTTAAATATTTAAAGATAAAGAATTATGTAGGCAAATTCAAGTTTATTTTTACTTGAAATAAATTTTTAAAAATCTATAAAACTGACCCACTATCAACTTTTCTTTTACTGCAGATAAACAAATTAAAGCAACTGAAAAAAATCCTAATTTGGGTTCTCTTAGAAATACTACATTTCAGGCAATTTCAGAAATTTCTCTGTAAGGCGGCCTCCCTCATTAACGTAAGACCACATGTTGTAAACATTACAGCAAATAAAACGTCAACATACTTTTTTTTTTTACATTATCATTAATACATAAACACTGGCCTATGAAGTAAAGAATTACTTTGCTTTCTTCCATTTCTATCTGCTGCACACTGGTGGCATTTTTTACCTCCTCTGGACAGAGTTCACAAGCTTTTGCAAGTGTCATCCTAGCACTATGTGATCTCTCCAAGAAATAACCATTTGATGTTTCATTGCTTTGCACCGGAGGAGACCAATTGTTGTAAGTGTACTGAGGATTGCCAGTATATGGTCGTCTTTCAAGTTCATCTCCAAGCCATTCAACTGCCCAGGTCCACTTCCTTTTAAGATCTCCGTTGCCCTTCGAAAGAAAATATATGCAAAAGGTTTCAGAACACTTTTCTTAAGTTAACTTAACTTAAAATGACAACTCCAAATTCTCACGATTCTATTCTTTTAAAACAGAATCCTTCATTTTGATTCAGATTTCTACACACTTGTAAGAAAAAACCCTTACCTGCAGAATCTGGTAAGCAACAGGACAATTGCTAAAGAGAGCAACCATACATTTTATACATTGATATGCTCTTTTTTGATAGTGATTCTTAGAGCGCTGGATTGTGTCAAATAGCCCATCGCGGTCATCTGGGATTCCTTTAAGGGCATTATGGATTCTGAAAGAAAACCAGATACAAAATAAAGCAGTTAACATTTACCGAGTGTCCACTACGTGCTGCTCAATAAATACCTCTGATGTAGTCACCGTATCATCTAACGCTAGACAGTAAGTAGTTATTAAACCCTGAACAGACAAGAAAATGGGCAGAGGTTAAATAGGTTGCCCAAGGTCATATAGCTGCCTAACAATCTGTACTCTTACCAGCTTATTACCAACCCAAAATGCTTTTGCTATGTATGTAATTCAAATACATGACCAGAGTGAATTCAGGGCACTAAGAGTAATACAAACTTTTAAAATTAAAGTCAACTAAGTTTATGACTGCTGTACTTAAGAAGAATTTGCTTCCAAGTCAGTTCCTTTTACAAAACGGCATTTCTAAATGAAAATTAGAATCTAACGGCTACGAAACAGTGATATAATTTGAAGTATAGAATAATCTTGATTTCTAATGATGAGAATACATGGCAGGCAAAGCAATTTTCACCAGCAATACTACAATTTGGCTGATTTACCAATGATGGAGGATGTCATTTGAGTGCCTGCTGAACTACAACAGAATATGTAGTCAACGATTTGTTACTGTTCTCCCCATAAGCATTTAAAAAATGACTGTGGAGGAAAAGAATGTGCCTAGAGTCTTTTGTGTTAACATCACATGCCAGTAAATAAAATGTGGTATATACAGAGAGTGGAATGTTATTCAGCCTTAAAAAGGAATGACATTCTGATAGGTGCTACAACAAAGATGAGCCTTGAAGACATGTTAAGTGAAAAAAGCCAGACACAAAAGGACAAGTAAGTGTATGATCCCATTTATACGAGGTATTTAGAATAGGCAAAATCAGGGGAAGAAAGAGGGAAATGGACAGTTATTGTTTAATGGCTGGCTATAAAGCTTCAGTTTGGGATGAACAAGTTCTAGAGAGGGACAGTGGTGATGGTAGCACATTGTGAATGTACTTAATGCCATCAAATTGTACTTAAAAATGGTTAAAATGGTACATTTTACGATTAAAAAAAAAACTAATAGATTTTTAAAAAATTTATTGGGGTGACATTTGTTAGTAAAATTATATAGATTTCAGGTGTACAATTCTGTATTACATCATCTATAAATCCCACTGCGTGATCACCACCCAGAGTCAGTTCTCCTTCCATCACTATATTTTATACAATTTTTTTTAAAAAGCAAAAACACAAAAAAATTACCTGCATGCAATTCTACATATGCAAGAGAAACTGAACACAGGTAAAAAAAAAAAACCCCGAAAAATTTGTACCTGAATGCTCAGAGCAGCATTATTCATAATAGCCAAAAGGTACAAAACCCTAATGTCCATCAATGGATAAACAGATAAACAAAATAGGAAGTGTCCACACAAATCCTGGATATTTTGTCTATGAATAGGTAAATCCATAGAGACAAAAAACAGACACTAGTGGTTTCCAGGGGATGGGGGGAATAGGGAATGACTGCTTAATTGGGTATGGGGTTTCCTTTTGGGGTGATGAAAATGTTCTGGAATAATGTAGTGGTGATGGTTGCATAATATTGTGAATGCACTAAAAGCCATTAAAATGTATACTATAAAATGGTTAAAATGGTGAATTTTATGTCCAGTAAATTTTACGTCAATAAACATTACTTGTATAGTCTGTAATTTATTAATAAAAAAATCTTATGTACACCCTATATTTTAATTAATAGTAGGTTCCAAGTCAAAATGCAAGGTTTTCTTTTTGCATTACACACATTCATAAAATCTGTTTTGTTTGGAAATCATGACTTCAGCAATTTTGCAAAGTTTAATCATTTCAGACCAAATAATCAACCATATACACACAGGTTTCTTGCTGTTTAATCTGAAGCACTGCAGAGTATATTCCTTTTTTGTTTTTATTACCTTGCTACTTTTGTTTTTACTTTCAGTTTTGTCAAATGGTAATGAAGTGTTAAGCCATTATTTCTGCCACACCATATTTTCTTCCCATTAGTATTAAAACACTTTCAAATGCCACTGTTAATCAACATTATCTTTTCCTGTCTTGTTTCCCAATGCCTAACAGTGCTGGGCACATGGTAGATACTTCATAAATAGCTGAACACTGCTTATTAAATGAACTAAAAGCTCACTATGAGAATGTTATTTTCAAGCTTGAGCCAGTGATTCATAATAACCATATCTTACTAATATCATAACACAAGGTCAATTTCCCAGGTTTAATCCAGTAAGTGTGCATTTGCCATTATCATTTGCTTCAATGAAACAAGACGGCTAAGATGTGACTAACTGGTTTAAAGATCTAAACTATTAAAAATAATTTTAAAAGAAAACAGTAAGTTAGATTCCATTAAAACCAACTCTTAAAAAGTTTCAAATCTTTTGATCATATTGAGAAAGGTGCTGGACAGTGCTCAAAATAAATGGCTAGTTTTGGAACCGCTAAATTTTGTATATGACGAAAATTGATTCCAGTTCAATGCTATTAATCTGACTAAAATCTATGATGATAATTTGACAATATGAAGTTATGAATTCTGGCATTTGCAATCCCCACTAAGACTCAAGATTATAATTCTCTTTAAGCATTTTGTTGTTACAGAACTTGTTTTCAAGTTTCTGTTTTAATTATATGGACATACAGGAGGCAGTCTGTTATACAGATTTTGAATTGTTTCCCAAAATAAACTATTATACTATCCTCCACATGGGTAAGGAAATTTACAAAATCTGGTCGAGTTTCAACTAATCCCCTAGTTCATCCTCATCTGTGTAACTCTTGGGATTAAAGATGATGTATTAAGCCTTTATGGTAAAAAACCAAGTAAGAGTAATTCTGGAGGAAGCCTGAGGGACAGTTAAGGTGGATAACAGTTCTTAAAACAACACGCCCCTCCCCCCAAACTTCTCACATACTGAAAAATTATAATTGATGCTCATCATTCAGATTCCATATTGGTGATTATGCCTACTTGCTGAACTTTATTTATAACAAAAAAAATTCGACACGCGTGCTTTCCAGGTCATGAGCAAAGTGGCAAGAGTTGACTTGCCCAATATATATGTTCCCAGCTAAGTGGAACAAAAGGACATTGCCTTGTTTTTTTTGTTGATTTCACTGTTTAAAATGGCCCCCAAATATGCAGTGAAGTGCTGACTAGTGTTCTTAAGCTCAAGAAGGTTTTGCAGAGAAAATAAGTGTTGGACAAGCTTTGCTCAACATGAGTTAATGTGAGTTCAATGTTAACGAGTCAGCAACGTATATTAAATAAGGTGTCTTTAAAAAGAAACACGCATTTAAAAAAGTTTTACATATTAATTGGTTGACAAAAACAGAACCAGAGGCTTGTAAAACATAACCTTATATTTCCCCCAGGAGCAATGCTTTAGTAAAAACTCATTCAGTGTTCTTGGTGACTTTTCTAGAACGTAACTACCATGAATAATAGGAAGTGGCTGTACTTACCTATGGACCATTTTCAGATAACCAAACGTCATCTCACACGACTAACTCTAAAACTAATGTAATTTAATCCCAAAATAACACTAGGGCATCATTAATAAAATTAAAATATTTACCAAAAGCCTATGCTAATTTTTGTTAAAAACAAAACAAAAAACCTAAAAGAAAAAAGTATATTAAGTATGCAACTTGGGCAATGGGAGAAAATAAAAATGAAATAAAATTGTGAGAAAAGAACTTTGTGTTTGTTCATTCTTGGCTTGTTTTTTTTTTTTTTTTTTTTTTTTTTAAATTTTGGGCCGGCCCGGTGGCTCAGGTGGTTGGACCACCATGCTCCGAACGCCAAGCCAGTTCGATTCCCACATGGGCCAGTGAGCTGCACGCTCTACAGCTAAGATTGTGAACAATGGCTCTCCCTGGAGCTGGGCTGCCGTGAGCACCTGGGGGTTGCGTGGGCTGCTGTGTGCTGCCGCATGCTGCCAGGAGTGGCCGGTGGCCAGCGTTGAGTGGCCGGCAGCCAGCATGGGTTGCCATGAGGGGCTGACCTACTGCCTCAGCCAGGGGGAGCGCAACGCTCATAATACCAGCATGGGCCAGGGAGCTGTGTCCTACACAACGAGACTGAGAAACAACGGCTTGAATCGGAGTGGGGGAGGAAAGGGAAGGGGGTGGAAGAAGGGAGGTAAAAATTTAAAAATTTTTATTTGGGAATATTGGGGGAATATTTGGGAATATAGTGTGTTTCTCCAGGGCCCATCAGCTCCAAGTCGTTGTCCTTCAGTTTAGTTGTGGGGGGCACAACTCAGCTCCAAGTCCAGTTGCCATTTTCAATCTTTAGTTCCAGGGGTGCAGCCCACCATCCCATGTGGAAATTGAACCGGCAACCTTGTTGTTGAGTGCTCGCGCTCTAACCAACTGAGCCACCCGGCCACCCTTTTTCAGTTTTTCAGATAAAACATTTATTAGACCTCCAAGAGGTTCAAAAATATGTGCTGAGTAGCCATTTTAGTTAGTCTAAAAGTTGGGCAAGTAACAAAAAAAGGGGTATCTACCTGTGAGTCTGCCAGGAGTCCTCAATCAGTAAGATTTGCAAAAGCAGATCCAAATAGGGCCGGAGTTCGTAAGTGTAGGAATATGCAACCTAAAAACAGGTAAGACATGGTGAACAACTTATTTAAAGGAATAACATATCAAGTATAGACATATGAATATTTTCCTTTTACCTGCCAGAGAAGTTCACTGAGGACAGTAGATGAGAACTGAGGATTCTCCCAGCAGCAAAAACGAAGCAATTTGACAGTTTCCTCCGAGTTACTGCAGTCCTCGATGATTTTCTTCACATAACTTGTTCTCACAAATAAAATGTCTGCCACATTCTGCTGAATTGGCATTATAGGTTGTGATAAATTAGGATCACCGAAAGGATTGGGAAGAGGAGGATTACCTAGAATACAGATTTGTCATCAATGAAAAACTAATAGGCTTCTCCACACAAATACATAGCTTTCACTATAGAATAGCTTATGAATTGTTTATTTTAGAAAAATAACATTTTAAATCAAGTTTTCCTAAGTACAACGAAGAAAGTAATATTAGGCATTACAATGGTGATAAAATGCAAACTTTAAATGCCAATACTGGCATTGACATATATATAAAAAGTTAATTTTTAAACTACTTCATAAACAAGGTATCAACCTCAGCAGCAAGCAGAAAGAAAAAGATCCCGTTTAAAATAATAATAAAAAATTAATGTAAATATTCCAGAGCATAAATCTTCAGACTCTTGTTTTATATTTAAACATCTTCAAAATTACTTTTAATCTGGTACTATATATGCTCGGCAGTATTTTAAAACGAATGTAAAGAATGGATTTTTTGACTTTACCATTGATTGAAGACTGCATTCTTGATGAGACATTGCAACAGCGGATCAGCTGTGATACTACAGAGTATAATTTGCCTAATTCAGCATACTGATATTTGATTGGAGGACCTGGGCCTTCATCTAAAGACACAAGCATAAAGGTGGCAGGTACACTCAATTTCAGAAGTTGTGTCTTCTCTGCCACACCTACAATGAAGGGAGAAGCAAGAAAGAGAGGGAGAAAAATTACATGAGAAGAAAGAATTAAGATGGTATGAGCTTCATAATGAAGTAGTTACCTAAAATATTTCTCTATAATTTTTATGATCAGAAGATCACTTTCACTTAGCATATAGAGAATTATTTAACCAGAACAGAAAATCTAGTGAGTTAGTATTATTGGATTTAAGTATTAAATGGTTAAACAGTGACCATGACATTCCCCCCATACTGGGCATAAAGAAAATGAACTTTCTATGGCCTGGGAGAGTCTGGGGGACTAGCCGAGACTGCAATCCTTATCGTTAGGTAAGATGATACAAAACTAAGTAAGACATAAGAATTGTTATAAATTGCCTGTGTCTCTTCTTTCTTCTACAACCAAGCTTCTTGAAAAAGATGCCTAAATTGGTCTCTCTGCCTTCTCATTTTTCCACTCCTCAAACCATGCCAATTTGATTTCTGCCCCCTTTCCTGGTATAAAGCTAAGGAAACGCTCTCTCAAACTGTAACCATTTCCTTCGTTTTTGATTCCTCTCTTATTTTCTGTCTCCCTCGTCTCCTTTGTCTCATTTGTGAGTCCTCCTTTCTGTCTCTTAAAATAAAAAACAAAAACAAACAACAACAACAAATTAATGCTCTTCAAAGTTCCCATGCCAGGCTATCTTCTCGCACTGTATACCTTCCCTGGACAATCAAATCCATTCTAAAGGCTTCAAGTTCCAGAGCTATTTTCATTCAGATGATTCCAAAATATTTCCAGACAAATACCTTGCTGCTGTACTGGACATCTCTATTTGGGTGTCACACAGGCTCAAACTCAATGTACCCAAACTGAACTCAAGCTTCCCATCCATGCTCTTCCTCCTGAGTTTCTCTTCTCAGTACATGGTACCACTATCTGCTCAGTTCATCAAGCTGGAATCCTAGGTATCACTTTTAACCTCTTTTCCATGTTCCCCCCTCTTCTGAATATCCGTCCAATCACCAAATCCTAATGATTCTACATCTAATAAAAAACACCAGAAACTGTCTACATCCCCCTCACTGTTAGTTCCCTAGCACAGGCCACAATGATCTCTTGAATATAGATCATTTTAACAACTTCTAGTCTTATGTCCTTGTAATCCATTCCACACTGCAGCTAGAGTGATCCTTCTAAAAGGTACGTCTATTGAAAACTCTGCAATGGCTTATCAATGCCGTAAGGTTCAAGTCCAGAATCCTTCACAAGACTTGCCAGAATAACATGATCATTGAATCCTGCTCACCACTCCTGCCATCCCCATCTTGTATCAATTCTAGCCTGATGGAATAACTCATTTTCTTCAATGAGCCACACTGTGTCTACTCCAAGTCTTTCCACCAGCTGTTCATTTTGGATGGAAAACCCAACTAACCAATTCCCACATCACCTTTTCCATTAAGTCCTACGCTAGTATGATATACTTTCATAGTTCTTTATATTTCCCCTATTATAGCCATTGATCTAATTTATGGCAATTATTTGCTTCTAAACCCCATTAGGCAACAGACTTCCTATTTATTGCCATGTTCGAAGAAATATAATAAATACAAGTCCACAATATGAAAAACTCTTATAAATACGTACTTTCATAAGTTGGTATCAATATGTGTTTGGTTTGAAAATCTGGCCTTAACTTACAAAATGCTATTTATAGTCTTCATTTATTCCCTCCCTGTGAGAATATTCATGTTTTACTATAGAAATATTAATGTGTATGATAAAGGTGATGTCTCTGCCTGGTATAGGGACGTTACATAATGCAGGTGATATGCACTGTCTCACCTTTCTTAAATCCAAACAATTCAGAACCCCAAAGCATATCTGGTCTTAGGATTTCATATTAAAGTTTATAGACCTATATTTGTTTTTAGCAAGGAAATTTTAATCAGATTACATTATAGACCAATGGTGAATAGGCAGTATCTAAAAAGGGAGTTAAACAGAATAGGATTTTTGTGAACACCTAAATATGGAATTTCTAAGTTTGAAATACAAATTCCACTTATGTTTGTTTGTATGCTTTTCGTTCTCAACTGCAAATAACCACGCACCTCCAATATGGAAAGGCAAGAGAAAATATGACCAACTATACTCTGATAGTAGAATGTTAAAAGGGCCATAGATCAATTGGTAATTAGAAAATTAACACACAAAGAACTTAGAAAGACAGGGCTGTTTGCAAACATAATTTTGAAAGAATTTTAAAAGAATTTTTTAAAAGATTTTTTTTTTAACTTTTAAAGAAGTTATTGAAAACTGTCTGCTAAATCTCCAAATCAGTTCCAAATCTGGCCAAATATACATGAAGATCATTGAGATTAGATTCTAACTGGAATGTCTCAATATATTAGTCAATTTGGGATCAGTGTACCAATACTTGATTGACTGATATATAATTTTTATAATTTCAATTATAAGAAATTCATCTACTCCCAGCTGATTAACAAACACCAAAATGACAACTGAAGGATTTTTGCTGATATTCCCAACTAGCCATCTATTCATTCAACAAACATTTACCAAGTGCTACTGTGGAAAGCTCAGTAATCTAGTCAGATAGCAACACAAAAACTCGAACACTATAAAAAACAGAATAAGTATCAGACAGTATAGCACACTTTTAAGGTATTATGGAATCACTGAAATTATAAGGTGATATTAGAAAGAGCAGGTTACTTTGAGAAGGAGATTGTTGTTACACGAAGGTACCCTACTTCCCTGAAAATGAGACCTAGCTGGACCATCAGCTCTAATGCATCTTTTGGAGCAAAAATTAATATAAGACTGGGTTTTATATTATAGTAAAATAACACTGGGTCTTATATTAATTTTTGCTCCAAAAGACGCATTAGAGCTGATGGTCCAGCTGGGTCTCATTTTTGGGGAAACACGGTAATAACATATAAATAACAGGGTAATTTAAGTGAGTATTTATAGTATCCTTAATTTTAACTTAGTTTACTTCAATAAAAACTTATGTATCCAAACTTGGTGAGTATCACAACCATCTGGGGGCCTTCTGAAACATGTGAATTCCTTGTGCTAGCTTTGAGAATTCTAACTCAGTTGGTGTGGGATGGGGCCTAGCATCAGTATTTTCAGAAACCAGACAGATCTGCCACCACCACTTTAGGAAATAAAAATATGATTAAGATACAGATTCTGACCTGTGTCTACTGCAGAGATACGACACACGCATAAATAACTATCAGGTACAAGGTGAAAAGTACAAGGAAAAAAAAGTTTCAGATAAAATTCATAATAGGTTTTATGGAACGCAGTGTCTATTTTAGACCAGGTTACATTTTATCACTTGATTTAAATGACTTTACCACTTGATATAACACATTAAAACAGAATTAATAACTTAAATTCTTACCTAAATTGGCATACATTACAAACAGGTTGAAATACTGTTGTAAATGCCGCCCGTGCTCTGAAACTTCCCTTCTCAAGAGATTTAGCACTGCTCTTAGTAAGTGATCGCTCAGGCTTAAGTTGTCATAAGCCTGTAAAAGATAAATACAACATTAGCTGTTTTTCAAAAACAAGGTGCAGGTAAGATATAATTTTATTCGCATAAAAAAGGGACATGCACATGTAGTATATGTTGAATATAGGCAGAAGTTTCTGGAAGGACTGATGACAAAGTGGTTAAAAAGGGAATGAAGATCCAAGGTAGATTTCATTGTAGAGCCTTCGTATCATCCTAATTTTTTAAAAAATGGAACTCTATTTAAGAAAAAGTTTAAAAATAATCTATAACAGAAAGTGTATAATTATGCCACCGCATGTAACTGAGTTAACAGAGAAAATTACATTTTTTAAAGAGACAATAACCACTTTCATTACTGTGAAGTACTTTTAATAGAGCCCGTAGACATCAGATTGTGGTGTGTGTGTGCACACGGATACACATTCGTTAGGCAAACATATCGAACAGATGCACTTATATTTGTGACTTTAAACTTCCAGGAAAGAAAATTTATTTGTAAACATTTAATCATTAGATTAGAAAGAAAACTGGGAAAATTACCTGACTAGAAGGTCCAGGAGATGCAAAAGGTGAAGGACATGGCCCATCTTGCAGGGAAAAATGTGCAATAAAAACTATAAGTTTTGCAAATGCACCCCTCACTTCTGCACTAGGGCACTCCAGAAGGTATTCAGAGAAGCGATTTGAAACATTAAAAAGGACATTATGAGCAAACCAAAAACGTACGTTCTTGCTATGACGAAGGAGAATACACAACGCATCATACCTAAGACAAAACAAAGCAAAAATTTATGAACATCAATTCATTAACGTGTTTGTTCTAGTACAGGGCTAGGTCTCTATACACCAAACATAAATCAAAAGACCTTTTACTAATATTAAAATGACAGATGAATACTACGACTTGGTGTATTCTTAAAGACTGACAAAGTAGATGAAATCTCGTATAATCCTCCATAAATCCATTATGAAACACTTTCTAGGTTTAATTACGAAAATAACTATCCCCCCTCCCTTTAACATCTTACTAGATGAGTAAGTAGAAATTGTTAAATCAAGGTATTATAATAACCTCTATACTTTCACAATTAGAAACATAGGAAACTCATTTTAATTTTTTTACCTTTAATCTATGGCAGAATTTAATCTAGGGAAGTTAAAACAGAATTTCCTGATAAAACAGTTTAAACTTTTAACTATCATTCTATAATTTTTTGTGCAGGCATGTCAAAGATATACAAAATAATAGACGCAGAAGCCTGCCTCTGAATACAAGCCCATGTTTAATCTAAGTAATTATTTTAATACAATTTCTCTCACTATTGCTACCAAGCGTTTTATTCTGCATTCTTAATCTGAAACAAGATTATTACGGTTTGGGAAAAAAAAAATAAAGCAGAATATTAAAGAACCAAACTAAATGCTAATATAATGGGAATGAAAATCCAAAGCAATGTACCAATCACTGGCAGAGCCACGGACTATTTTCTTGGTGTGAAATCCTGTGGTAAAGAGGAACCTAGCAGCAAGCTGAATACTAATCATAGTGATTTCTTCTGCTTCAGGCAACAAGTGATCTTGCCCTATAAATAAAATGCAGAAATAAATAAACACACACACCCCAAACAAATTTCTATGTTCAAACCCCATTTTCAAACAAGTCTGCATTTCCACTAATTTCCAGAAGTCTTAACTTCGTTAAAACCCCTCTCAGGCTACTCATAAAATAATTCTTAGTAGTTCTCTAAAGCACATTTCAAACTAATGCTTGAGTCAAAAACAAATTGTTAGAATAAACAAAAGCTCATTTCCAAATAGTGAGACAATATATACTGCTCAAAGGTAACAGTCATTTGAAATATGACTTTAAAACAACCAAAAGTAAAAAACCAGACACGTTGATGCCTACTAAGAAATCCCACAAGTTAAGAGTTATGCTTCGTTGCTAAGAAGCTAAACTTTTTGATACTTACCTGGAGGAGGATTTAAGTAAACACCATTACATGTAAGCAGTTTTTTCATAAATTGAAAATATTCCAAACTGTACTGCATTCGGTTATGCATGAATTGTACATTTTGTTTCCGTACACTTCTCTCAATGGCTGATGGCATAATAATCTGATGGGGTCTTGTGGTGACAGAAAGCTCTGATATGTATCTTATCAGCTCATCCCCTTGGTCTATTGTGTCCAATCGCTCATAGAAAAGTATATAAGCATTCCACCACCTTTTCTGGCGCCTGTACGACATGCGCTTCATCATGTGATCAAACACTTCTCCCATGTACTCTCCACCAAAACACTGGTTTTTCATTTCTTCATCATCATCCATTTTACACTCTGTTACGTCTCCATCATCAAATTTATACCAGCGATTTCTCTCACCATCTCCACCATTCCTCTGAATGATGTAAGAATAATAATGTCCCCCACTTGCTTGACCACTGTGTACAAGCACACCCACAAGTCTGTATTTCGTGCTTCCAGCTGTCTCACTTTCACACTGCTCATTCTGTTGTATCAACTGACTCTCTGGGTTTACGTTGTCTCCTTCCAGCTTCGCAACACCTGCAACTGTGTAAGGTTCCATGTCCAGCTCACGAGGAAATTCAAAATAATCATTGAACTTGATCGCACATTCTCTTTCCCAGTCATAGTCAAATCGTTTTAATTGAATAGCAAGAACAGGAGGTAATTTTTTAATTAGCAAGCGCTTTACGGTATCAACCTAAAATAAACAGAGTAAGTTACTAGGTGTTCTCTTATAATCCACTGCAAAACAACAAATTTTGAAAATCTCTTTAAGACTAATCTGAAATTGCGAGTGTAAAAACATACAAGATAATGAACACAATCAAAGTAATCCTGTCACAGTTATCTTTTAAAAAATGTTAACTAAAACCAATATGGAAATAGCTGCCATTCATTACAAATTGCAAAAGTTAGTGATATAGACATTACTTGCTGCCTGGATTCTATACTGTCATTGCCATCTAACCATTATTACTTGTTTGATATTGACAATTATTCTAGTGAAGGTGTGGTCTGCTGTGAGCAAACTGAAGATACACAATAATAGCAGACAGTATTTATTGGGTACTTAGGTACCAAGCAATACACTAGATGCTGCCCAAGTAGTAACACATCCAATCCTCACAACCCTCTCAGGCAGGTATTACTGAATATTAAGGATGAGGGTTAGGGGTAGCAGAGAGATTAAGTAACTTGCTTCAAGTCTCAATTGTGGGTCGCAGGCAATATGGCTTCACAGTTCACCATCTCAACCTCTAGACTTTAGTAACTAACTGGTGTGTAAGGTCAAAACAACAACACAGGTAACTTCAAGGTGAGAGGGTTTGGGAGCCTAGAAAGATACACAGTATTTACTGCATGTTATGTGGGAAATGTCTCTCCCAAAAAGCTGTTGCATGCCCACACATAAAAACTAATCAGATGGGTCTACAAATTGGACCCAAGTGGTTTAAAAACAGGTGGTAGAAGAACTCTCAAGTGGCTAAATAAAGTTAATGGTTTTAGCAAACTTTTGGTCTTGACGAGTAACCCTGGGACACGAGAGAAGAAACGACAGGTTCTACAACTCTGTAGCTTCAAGTGCAGTAGCAGTTCGGTTGAGTGCAGACGCTAAGTGTCTGTGTAACTCAGTTAAGAGAATGTGATACAAGCTATTATGACTTCTAAAATGCTTCACTCTTATCTTACCTGTTTTCCCAGTCCTCTGGCACTACTTTCTCTCAATCTTTCCCTTAAAACCTTTAAATCAGTTATCTTAACTACCTCTCTGCTGCCACTATAACAAAGCAGGGTAGTGAATAAAAAGCTAAATATTGAGGACGAACAAAACAGTCTTCCAAATCCATTCAATGTAATCACAAACAAAACTGGACAATTCATACCTTTTTATTGCATTTTTCACAATGGTATGCATTTGCACCTTCTAATAAATCTCCTTTGACATATTGTTCCAAAGAATCAAGAAGATTTTGGTGATTTCTAATGTCTACATTCAAAGTCGTAAAAGATTCTTCACACTCGTATCTAAAGATATTATTTAAGAAATGGAAAAAAATGAGGGACACATGGATTAAGACTTTGAGATCGTATTATTAAAAAAATTATACAAAAAAGAAATCAAAAAGGATTTTTTCTTAGTTTTCTAAATATTTTATTTAGTTAACAGACTCAATGAAAATTACATTTGCAATATTTATAACATGAAACCCATAAGTCACAGAATGCTACCAACAAATGATAGTTATCATTTATAGGTCACTTATCCTGTGCGGAACACTACATTTGGTTGTTTACACACCATACATACATAGATACATACATACTTAAGGTACTCTGTCTTTATAACCAACCTGTTAGAGAAATATCGCCACCTCTACTTCAGAGATGAGGAAACCAGGGGGTTCAGAAAGGTTAATTTTGTCAAGATTACTAGGAAATGGGTGTTTTGAAGCCAGGTCTCTCTGGCTTCATAGCTTAAGCTCTTTATAGTCTATTATGCTGCTTCTACTGTCATCTGTGTAGAAAATTCATGTCAACAAAGCATGAATTCATCAAGTTCTGAAAAAAATATTTTAAACTATTAATGGGCTGAACTTTCAAACGTTCCTCCTTTTCTTTAACGAAACCTTACTAAAGCACAAGATTGCATACACAAATGAATAAGGGACAAGCAATCTGAGTAGGAACCAGAATCCCATTTTGTGGTAATTTTCTAAGGAATTTTCAGGTTTCTGATGAGACATATTCATAAATTCAGAACACGGGATGTGGGGAATATATTCTCAACCATCAAATTCATTCATTCAACAAATATAGTGAGTGCCTTCCATGTGAAAAACACTGTGGGATAATCAATATTTAAGACAGTCCCTCATGTTTAGGGCTCTTCAACTGAGTTAGGGAAAAAGAACAAGTACATAAATAAAAGCATTTGTAAGTGACATTAATGGACCATGAAGTAGGTATTAAGCAAATGGCTACTATAAACAGGAAATCCCACAGAAAAGAGTTAGATCTTATGACTCTAGCTAAAAAGTAGGACATTCTGAGACGTCAGCAAAGTTTTTCTGTAAAAGGTCAGATAGTAAATATTCCAGGTTTTGGGCTGTGAGGTTTCTGTGGCAACTACTGAACTCTGCTGTTATAGTGAAAGCAGCCAGATAGTAGGTAAAAGACTGGATATGTTCCAATAAAACTTTATAAAACTATGGTCCACAGTTTGTTAACCCCTGTTCTAGACAAATAATGCCCCCAACCAGAGTTGGGACTCTTTATGTAAAATTCTGGCATATCATGAGACTAGTTCAGTTGTGGAGAAGGTATTTGAACTTCAGACATCTTACTTAAGATCATGCTCTCTGGCGTTTTCACTTAGCAAAAGAAACCAATAATTTCCAAATAAATTTGAAAACTGTCCAAAAAAACCAAAAAGGACTGACTGACAAGAAAGAATAACCAAAAAGTTGGCTATTTTATCAGTAATTAAAAACAAGAAATAAAAATGACAATTTTATTGTCTACCTAACGTAAAAAGTCTTCCAAAAATGTTGCCCAGGCTATGTGAACAATTATAAGATATGCCCTTATACTGAATGAACTGTTTAACCTAATGGAAATTTCTCATTTATGTAGTATCACCTCTGCTCCAATTATTTCCCTACGTTCAAAAATGAAGCACCCCCACCAACCACATACACACACACCCATGACTACATATAACACTGTCTGGGCTTGAAGAAAACACTATCTTAGTGTGAATCTTTTGGCGAAAAGGGATTTCAAACCAACATTAATTGATAATATACAAGAGAAAGTCCAAAGCAAAACTTCCATGTAATACGCATAAACAGGTGTCTATCAGTAATGAACTTAACAATTACTGAACGCCCGTGTTTCTCTGAAAATAAGACCGACCAGGACAATCAGCTCTAATGCGTCTTTTAGAGCAAAACTTAATATAAGGCCTGGTCTTATTTTACTGTAAGACTGGGTCTAATATAATATAAGACCGGGTCTTATGTTAATTTTTGCTCCAAAAGATGCATTAGAGCTGATGGTCCAGCTAGGTCTTATTTTCGGGGCAAAACGGTATTTTCAATTAAAGCCCTTAATCAAACAATTTCCAATTTAAGTAAAAACAAAAACAATTTGTTTAGTCAACTCTTGCTATGTTTTGTGTGGAAAACATAACTTAAGGATAACGACAATAATCAATGCTATTTTAAAAGTATTTCATTTGTATAGGAAATCGTGCACCATGTCTGTTATCTTCTGAACTTATTGTACTTATAACTATTTCAGTTCGAAAATAAAGGACAAATTTATAAGCAACACCTTTAGCTGTATGCAAAATACCATTTTATTTCCTCATAAATGACCATACAGAAAAGAATGTACGAGTATGAAATAGGAAGAGATGAGATGAAGTAAAAGGAAATAAGTTATCTGAGAAAAACAAACAGAAAAACTCCCACAGTCGTAAGGTATATACACCATGTAATTCATCCAGTCTCAGGTATTTTAGTAATTGGTGACATATTCCACTTTTGTACACAACTACTAGAAAAATTTTATTTTTGTTAAATAGTACAACATAGATTTTAAATATGTCATTAGCACTTACCTATGTGGGCAGCCTTGGCAAATCTTCTGATCAGCAAAGGAACCTCCTAAAACTTTACTTAGCATAGCTGGATGTCCCAGGGCTTTCAAAGCTTCATCTAAACTATCCACCAGTGAATTAAAAAATTCTAAAGCATCATGTTGTTCACGTAGATTAACAGGCTCACCCCAAAGCCTAAGAAATGAATGGATAAAATTTGTAATGTGTGACACTCCCAACAATATATATTTTTCAGGAAAAAACGCAATATAATCACAAATGACAGTATATAAACTAAGATTTTATTCCTCAACTATGTGAGGAAGAAGAAATGCTCTTTTGCATAGAGTACAGTGGGGTGAGAAAGTAAGAATGACAGTCCAGTGGGGAAGAACTGAAATTACTGGCGTGGGTGACGGCTAACACAGCCCTGAGGACGGTTGCTTTAGGTAATATGGTATAGCATGCATTTTGAATCCAACTGAAGATGCTATTAAAATGGGGTGGTACAGCAGTGCTGAGACCTGGCTGCTCTACTGTAAGCTTTGGAAACACAATTTATGCAACAGATGTCCAGATATGATTTTATTTATGGAAAAAGTTCATGTGTTTTACAAATGGTTTTACCATCTTATATTAAAATGACCTTTTGACAGGTGTGCACTGTTTTGTCTCCAGTGAGCACATAGCATGCGGATTTTATATGTACATCAGTAGTGTGAATCCACTGGCACAGTGTGTGTAAATGTCAGATGTGATGAGATTTCATCTTATAAATGTGATCAGACAAAGTAACTCCTGACAGAAACTGTGAGGAAACCAGCTGAATGTTTGACCTGGTGACTGATGTTATACGGTTTATGTTAAATGTATATTCTTTTAATCAATGAAAAAAGCATTAAAAAGTGAAAAAAAATGGGGTGGTAGATGTCATAATTGCTATTCTTTTATTTTGCATAAATTTCATGTTAGAGATACAGTGAAAATTGATTTTTCCAAGTGAAAAGAGAAAGGTTTGACTTGTTTTAGATTTGATCTCATTTGAGTAATCTTAGGACTTAAGGCAAATCAATCTTGAGAACAAGCTATCAATTGTGTGTACCACAAAAATGAGAACTGATACAGCTAAAACCTAGGCACTGCTGGAAACTACCAATGGCATCTAATTTTGTATTTACACAGTAATACACATAGAGAATATAAGTGAGTTTATTCTAAGTGAAATACATATGTCATGTATTTCAATTATGCTAGTGGATCTGTCGTTTGATAAATTCTTTTTGTAACTTTTTCTATGTAGCAAATAATATCCCAATTATACTTTACTTTAAATTTGCATATAGTGAGATTGAAATCAAATATATCATAATTGGAAATGACACCAATCTATTCTATTTGCTCTGAAATTATAGTCAACTCTCCATACTTTAAAACATGTAGCCAACTATTAATTACTAAATGGAAAAGGTACCTTTACAATGGAGAGCTGTTAAGGGATCAAAGTTAGTATCACCAATAATCAGATAAACTGATACCAGGTGCCTCTCAGTGCAACACAATGCAATGCAATGAGAAGCAGATCACCTACATATTTTCTTGCCAAAAAAGAGAAAAAAAAAAACAGGAAAAAAAAGAAGGAAAAAAGCTTAACTTAAATCTAATCATGAGGAAATAATCACACAAATCAAGAAAGGGACATTCTAGAAGATAAGTGGTCTAGACTCTTTTAAACATTTCAGTGCCATAAAAGTCATGACAACTTAGGGAGATTATTTTAAAGAGGAAATAAATTTTTGTGATTCCTTTCAGGATACCAGACTGGGATTGAAAAATAAAAGTTATAAAAAGTTATAAAAAGTGTTTTGGGGAAATTAGAATACATATTGATGAATATTAGACATTATTAAATCTCACGGGTATAATAATTGTATCATACACAATGGGAAAATATCCTTACCCTTAGAGGACACATGCTGAAGCATCTAGGAGGTATGAAGTGTTATGTTTGCAAACTACTATCAACCGGTTTAGAAAACTCCAAACCAAAACCAAAACCCATGTGCACATAAATAAATATGGCAAAACGTTACCGTAAATCTGGGTAAAGAGTATAACCTAAAGGTGATTATTATAGTACTTCTTTACCTTTTCTGTTAGTTTGTAATTTTCAAACAAACAATGTGGGGGTGGGGAATGTGGCAGGTTAACTAACTCACATGCATACAGAATATATTACGTGTCTAAAGTGTGGATAATCTAAAAGTGCTAGGCTAGACGAACTGTGAGATCTACTAGAATAGGGAATTATTTGAGAAGTCAAAAATGCAAACGCAGTGTTAAGAGAGAAAACTGTAACTGAATGACAAATTTTAAGATGAAAGGTCAAAAAGCACAAGAGTAATTTGGAAGAGGAAGAACAGAAATTCTAAAAGCCTCGTGGCCGAGACGGGACGAGCTAGGGAAAGAAAGAGAATGGAATAGTCAGAGAGGGGCGTGAGGGGTGTGCTGGGTGATAGGACTGAACGGGCAAAAGCAGAGCTGGGAAGGAAGGAGATGCATGCAAGCCAATAGTACGGATTAAGTAGGGCAATCCAGTTAGGGGAATCAGAGGAATCTATCATATAGTGAGTTATAGGGAGACCATTGTACTATAAAGCAGTGGTTTCAAAAGAAATCTAAGTAGTAAGTATCCTTGTAGGGAAAAGGGAAGCTTCTCTGAAGTAGGGAAAGCGGACCAGAGTGGCGCTATCAGGTGACTCTGCTTCCCTTGCTCTCAGCAGTCTGGGAGATACCTTGAAGGGATTCTAAGGAGTATTATTTTAAAAACCCACTGCTATAAAGGATTATAGCCTTTTTTTAATACACAGTAAAGAGTTATGTGGTTGTACTGTGGTATGCACAGAGCATGACACGTAACAGGCAATTCTTATTAAAAAGTAAATGAAGTCAAAGAAATAAGCTCAAGATATCACTGAGGATTAAAACAATTTTTTAAGTTATTTATCCCGCCTTTCCTACAAAATTGTACATTAGGATAGCCAAATACTTAGTAAGGGAAAGTTCCCCTTTATAGATCTATTCCAGCTAATCAATGAAAGAATGATAAAATTAGAATACTGCTATTTTGTAACCCTGATTGCAATACTATACCGTGTTTCCCTGAAAATAAGACCAGGTCTTATATTAAGGTTTGCTCCAAAAGACGCATTAGGGCTTGTGTTCAGGGGATGTCATCCTGAAAAACTATGCTAGGGTTTATTTTCCGGTTAGGTCTTATTTTCGGGGAAACAGGGTATTTAGGCAATGATAGTCAATGGCTGATATAAGAAAGAGACAGACTTCAATCCTCTGCTGAGGTTAACATTACCACCTATGAAGTAGCCTTGCCTATTCCATTTCAAAACAGAAAAATAACTCCTGGATCTGATCAAGCCTCTAGATCTCACTACCTATTTATAGGAAATATCCAGGACTGTGGAAAAAAACACTACTGAAATACCACAGGGATCCCATTAATCAAATCAGGAGGGAGGGAAAATTTACAGGGTGAACTACTTGGGTTTTTTTCCTTCAACAAATAATTCCAAGGGTGAAAAAGATCAGAAGAGACTCAAAGAGTCCTAGCAACATTTGTGGTGTATGGACTTCACTTGGATGCTGATTTCAAAAAATACACAGTAAAAAACCAAAACAATTATGAGACAATTGGGTAAGTTTGAACACTGACAAGAATAGTAAGGATTTTTAAAAAGACATGACAACAGTATCATGGCTATTTATATTTCAAGAAAGACATTAGTGAGACATCCTGAAATATTTATGGATGAAACTATGTATTTTGAGATTTGCTTCGAAACAACCTGCAAAGAACAAGATGGGAATGTAGATTAAACAAAATTGGCAATGAGTTGACAACTGTTGACACTGGGTGATGCAAACCTAAGTGTTCATACTATTTTCCTTACTTCTGTATATATTAGAAGTTTTCAAAACAAAAATAAAATTATTAACATCTGAAGAGAATAAAGATTGCTGTCTCTCCTTACTATGCCTTTTTCGACTTCCTCCTTTGGGGATAATGAGAAAAAAACCCTGAGAAGTTGGAATATTACTATTGCTTAAATATTAAACTTAAGATGCCTTCCAATACATCTTTTACAAGTTTCAGGTCAGTGTACCGAGATGTTCACAGAGGTTTAAGCAGCATCCCTGTTACTATCCATCCACAGTTTACCTGAACTGTTTCCAAAATCCTCTGGGCACGTAGTACTGTAGTCGGGAAGCAGCTAAGTGACCAAAGATGACCTGAAGATGTCTCAAAACACCAATGTTGTACTCCTTCCTGTCTTCTGTTTTACTTAATGCTGGTTTGTCTTCAAATTGTTGAGGATATCCAAACACATCATCTCTGGGATCAACATTGCTCTAGAAACCAAAAATTATCATTAACGAGTTTAACTGTAAAATATAGTAAAACATGTTGCGACAAATGCCAAACAGCTAGTGAATAAACAGACATATAGATCATTTGTTATTTCCAAAGCACTTAACTTTCGATTTGTAAATTTTAATTTACAAGGTTAGTGTTTATCCCCACCAGTTCACAAGAGTTGTCATAAAGGAGTATGTATCAGAGAAGTAGATAATACAGGTAATACGTAGAGTGTGGTGATTGACTTCGAGTGAAGTGGACACAAACACAGGTTCTGCCACTTACAAGCTAAGGAACTTCGAGCAAGTAAATTCCTTAACCTTTCTAAGCTTCAGTTTCCTCAGATGTAAAAGGGGATAACACATTCTTCAGGTAGCTGTTGTGAGGATTACATGAGATAATGTATATAAAGTGCTCAGGACTGTAAACATTCAACAAAATATACATATTCAGAGTAGTAGTACTATTCAATAAATGGTGCTAGAAAAACTAGATTATCCATATACGAAAGAACAAAATTGGACTCTTCTCAACCTAACACTGTATATAAAAATTAACTCAATACAGATCGAAGAGCTGAATCAAAGAGCTAAATCTATGAAACTCTAAAAAGGACAAACGTTTCATGACATTGGATTCACCAAAGGCATAGCAACAAAAGAGAAAAAAAGACATTACTGGATCTCATGAAAATTCAAAACTTTTGGGAAAGAAAGTGGAACCCTTGTGCACTGTTAGTGGGAATGTAAAATGGGATCGGCATTGTGAAAGAGAGTTCCCTAAAAAAATAAAAAATAGAATTACTGTCTGGGTATATACCCAAAAGAACTGAAAGGTCTCAACGAGGTATTAGCACATTCATGTTCATAGCACTATTGTTCACAACAGTCAAAAGATGGAAGCAACCCAAGTGTCCACTGACGGATGAAATGTGGTCTATCTGTACAACGGGATATTATTCAGTCTTAAAAAGGAAGGAAATTCTAACACATGCTACAACATGGATACACCTTGAGGAAATTATGCTAAGTGAAATAAGCCAGTCACAAAAAGTCAAATATGGTATGATTCTACTTATATATATATGAGGTACCTAGAATAGTCAAATTCAGAGAGATGGAAAGAGAATGAATGGTGTTTACAGAATTGTGTCTGAGACCTTTAATATAGAAATAGACAATATGCAGTCCCTGCCCACAAGAAACTTATAGTCTAGGGAAGGAAACAAGTACAAAGGTGCGCATGCGTGCACACACACAAAACAAAACCAAAAAAAGAACCAAGACAACATAAGGCAAAGGGTACCATGACAGCAAATGTGGGACATCTTATTTGAAATTGCATCATATTTTATCTGCCTCGTTTTACTTGTTGCTGGTACAATTAGGTATCTCCAGAGATGTGATAGGGCCATAGAACTAGAATTTGAATTTCAATTTTCACTCCCAGCAGTGGTTCTTAACCAGGTATGGGTGTAAGCATCCCCTATGAAGCTTTTTAAAAAGGTAAACATGCTCAGACCCCAAATCCTGGATAGGGGTCCAGTAGGACCAGGGAAGAACCGAGGGAAATGTAAAAGCAAGCACGGATAATGAAACTGGCGCAGAACACAACTTGGCATAAATTAATGGATATACAGAATTTAACACATCAAGTAGAAAAGTGAAAATATAATTTAAACTATTAGTAAAAATGAAGATTCTTATCATTATACAAACTCCAAATTACATTAAACCCTTCTCACAAGAAAAAATGTGAGTACATTAACTGTTCTTTAAAAAAATATAAACTACCATAAAAATTAACTGTAGTTTAAAGTCTGGCAGATAGTGAACACTGTATTATGTCAAGAAGCAGCAGTCCATGCTGGGAGATTCTAGCTTTATTTTCAAATATACGCTAACAGGTCCAATGAAAGTATAACTAAGAGAACAGTATCTGGTATCAGGACTTCAAACGCAGAAACCAAAAACACTAAATAAAATTTACCTCATTGTCCTGCTTCTCATCCCCAGACATATCATCATCAACATCACTACCTGTGCCTTCAATTGCAAGAATACCATTCCTGATGGAGGGAATCATGTAGAGTTGCTGAATCACAGAATTCATGTAACAAGTAGCACCGGCATTTTTCAGCCCCACAAATCCTTTTGGTGGGCGGGGTCCAACTGGTGGCAGATATTCCCACTCAGTAAGTGCTTCACATGCTGAGAAGACAAAAGATTCTTATAGTATGACTACAACCATCTTGTCCACTTTTAGCTCTAGTAAGCTGATTGATAAACATTAGCAACAATTCCACCCCTTCTACAGCCACCGGAAACAATGCTGGAAGTTTGCATTTCAACCTCAACAAACCTAAGAAATAGAGCAACATGTACCACTATACAGATTTGTATCCTGCCATCTGTGAACCCATGCTTTTATTTGATGTTGCTTCGAATGGCAGTCTCAGAAGTAGTCTCAAGATGCTAATTTCTACGTTAACTTTACTTGTAGCTTTATAGTTTAGTCATTACGAACATTCTACTTTTGTTATGTTTTTTAAAGTGCCTTCAAAACTCATTCTGGCATAAAATGTTAAAGACATCAACATATTATAGTTTGCTGAGTCTTAAATAATCCTAACACCACCTTGGTTCACATTCTGGTTCTGACGCTTGTCAATTCTTTCACCTTCTTCAGTTAAGCCTGTTTCCTTCCTAATGTAGTAATAAGAGTTAACACTTGCTTTGCCTATAACCACAATGTTATTTTGAGGAGAATTAGAGAGTAGATTTGAAAGTTGTGTGAGAATTGTAAATCATCGTACATCTCCCTCCACCTAGAACAAACTTAGAAAACAACGTAAATATCACCATTGTCTATGGGACTGGTTAAATAAATTATAATATATTGAACTGAAAGGCATACAGCCAATACATGGAAATAGGTAAATATTTATGTGTTGATAGGGAACAATCACAGATATATTAAGGGGAAAATAGAATAGTGTGTGTACTATAGGCCAATCTGTGGTTAAAAAAACTAAAAAACAACATTTTCTATGTGGGTTTTGCATACACAGAGATGCTGGGAAGGAAGACACGAACTGTCCATAATGGTTACAGCTATCAAAGGGAACTTGAATGGACAGGAAACATACTTTTTAGTATATCCCCTCCTTGGTACTTGAAATTTTTACCATGCAAATGTACTACTTAAAAACAAGTAGCCTTTCTCTTTCTGCCATCTTGGGGCCTACGGAAGTATGCTGGGAATAGGACTTCTAAAACAGCAAATATGTCAAGAAGGTTGTAGTCCAAGACTATGCCATCTCTTGTTGGCTCTAAGCGGAGTATTCTGAAACCAGAGCTACCACACAGCTTCTCTTCTTAAAACTGAAGGTGTTTATGCCAGAGATGAAATGAATTCTATATGGGGAAGAGATGTGCTCATGTATACAAAGCAAAGAACAACCCAGTGACTCCTGGTGACAAACCGAACGAAACCAGAGTAATCTGGGGAAAGGTGCCCACAGAAACAGTGGCATGGTTCGTGCCGAATTCTGAAGCCACCTTCCTGCTAAGGCCATTGGACACTAAAATCCATGTGATGCTGTATCCCTTGAGGTTTAAACTTATTGGAAAGTAAATAAATAAAAGTGTGTATCTGTTTTTGAAAAGTGAACAAAAAACTCCCTGCCTCACCAGTTTCCCCGAAAATAAGACCTAGCCGGACAATCAGCTCTGATGTGTCTTTTGGAGCAAAAATTAACATAAGAGGGCTGACCGGGTGGCTCAGGGCGGTTAGAGCTCCATGCTCCTAACTCCAAAGGCTGCCAGTTCGATTCCCACGTGGGCCAGTGGGCTCTCAACCACAAGGTTGCCAGTTCAACTCCTCGAGTCCCGCAAGGGATGGTGGGCAGCACCCCATGCAACTAAGATTGAACACGGCACCTTGAGCAGAGCTGCTGCTGAGCTCCTGGATGGCGCAGTTGGTTGGAGTACGTCCTCTCAACCACAAAGTTGCCAGTTTGATTCCTCAACTCCTGCAAGGGATGGCGGGCTGCGCCCCCTGCAACTAGAAACGGCAACTGGACCTGGAGCTGAGCTGCGCCCTCCAAAACTAAGATTGAAAGGACAACAACTTGACGTGAAAAAAAGACTTGGAAGTACACACTGTTCCCCAATAATAATAATAAAAAAATCTAAAAAAAAAAAAAAAGTTCACATAAGACCCACTCCAAAAGATGCATTAGAGCAGACTGTCCAGCTAGGTCTTATTTTCAGGGAAACATGGCAGCCTCCGTTGTGTTTGATTTCTTATTTCTGCTTTTTCAGTCATTTTATATTACCCTCATCACCTTTGAGCTTCAGTTTCATTATCTGTAAGACATGGAGTCTACAGTCTCTTTTATGGGCTTCATGTGAACATTAACTGAGGACATAAAACACTAAAATGTTATCTTCTCACATTCTAATCTTTAAACCAGATTTGCTTAGAGTTCATATGAACATAATATTAAACAGCTTCTAAGTGAGGGCCTGAAAAGCTTTCCAATGCGTGAAATATGAGGGTTTTTTTTTTTTTTTTTTTTTGAGGGCGCAGCTCACAGTGGCCCATGTGGGGATCGAATTGGCAACCTTGGTGTTATTAGTACCATGTTCTAACCAACTGAGCTAACTGGCCACCCCCTGAAATGTGACTTTTAACTTTGAGCTCTGGCCTTTATTTTGATGACTTACTACTCTGGAGTTTGGGTTTTATTCCACAGTTGATTGAGATGAAATTAATTTTGCTAAATATCTGCACTACTTACAGGAAGATATTTAACAAACATTTGATAACTTTTCTACATTAAGGCTCTTTGCTTGTAATGATCTCAAATTATACATCCATTTGCTAAAAATGTTAAACTAGTTGCTGAAAAAAAATCATGAATAGTACATGTTTACTAAAAGAAAAGCAGGAAAATAGAATTTGAGCACATTAGAGAATTATCTGCCATCATAACACTGTATTTTAAAACACTTACTAGTTATTGCTGTGCCAATGTAGTACATTTCAGTCAAAGAATCTACTATCTGTTTGAGATTCCTCACACAGCCAACAGCTAATGCTACAAGTAACTCAAAACCAGCATTAATGGTAGCTGGTGAACCACAGACTGGAATAGCCTGTTCAGCTGGCAGTTCTCCATTTCTCATATACTGCAGGTAAACATTGGATGCAGGGAAGATGAAATCATCAATTAATTCCTACAAGAGTTGAAAAAAGGGTTATGTA
This sequence comes from Rhinolophus hipposideros, assembly GCF_964194185.1. Taxonomy (NCBI): domain Eukaryota; kingdom Metazoa; phylum Chordata; class Mammalia; order Chiroptera; family Rhinolophidae; genus Rhinolophus; species Rhinolophus hipposideros. The sequence goes on from NC_138046.1 coordinate 94,725,920, forward strand.
TTATTAGCAATGATATAGTGCATATATATTTATATAACGTTATAGATTATGTATTTTATATGTTACATAAAATATATGATACAGTTATATGTGTATATGTATTTTTAAAGAAACAAAAGTGTCTTGAAAGGAAATTACATTAAATTACTTGTCAGAATTCAAGATCTCATCACATCGCAGAAAACTTACTTAGATTTTCTAATAAAAAAGCTCCTACTTTTTAAAACACTGTTTACTACAACTAACAAACATACCCAATTTCCCAGGCTAAACATTTTTTTAAGTATCAACAGTGAGCTGGCTGCAGCACTTCACAAAATTTACATTTTAAGTTTACTCTTTTAATCACATGTAAACCAAAGCTGATTTTCAATAAAATGTATTAAAACGATTTTTTTGTTTCTTTGAATTACCGTATGAGAAGAAACTCATTAAAGAAATATGATAAACAAGATAGTTTTACACAACAGATATTTGTCTCACTTTACGTAGTCTGAAGTAAAAAAATTCAGATTTCCTAAATATAAAAATGAAATAGCACTTATTTACTTTATAAAATACATAGTAGTACCAAAATTTTATTTATATACAAAATTTAGGAATTTAAAAAATTACTGTAATCTCTATAAAGATTCTTAAAAAGTAGAAAGAAGGTCAGGACAATATACCAAAGATATGATAACTACAAATTAATCAAGACAGATTTGCTAATAAACATTTAGAAGACTATGGTATCTACTTTAGCACCAAGATAACAGAACTTACTTTGATGAGATTGGCACCTCCCTTTTCACAACCAATATGATACTTTTTCTCAGGGGTCTGAAAGGCCAGTAACTCTTTTGTTACCCCAAGGTGGCCTTCCAAGATGGTCTCTTCAACACCTGTTTCACCTGTTCTTTTAACATCATCCTGCCAAAGAAAATATATCAAATTCCTAACTTATGAAAGGGAGGTAGACAAGGAGGGAGGAGACAGAACAAGAGAGGGCTGGACAGACATGAGGAAATTCCCCCAAACCTCTCCATTCAAAGCAATTTATATTTAGAACTTTCTAGAAATGGGTTTATGAACTACTAGAAATGCTAATAATGTGAAGGTTAAAGCTACAAAATCTCTTTAGAAATAAATTCTCATACAACTCTAAGTAAAAAGTATCAGGTATTAAGATCAAGAATTAAATTAAGTGCTACTCTATCAGACTCATTTTTTATGAAAACAATTCAATACTTTTTTTATAAGATGAAAATGTACCAGAAGGCCCAAATTCTAAAATGAAAGAACCTGAAAATCAGTATTCCAAGTCTCAAGTAAAAGCATTTTACAAAACTAGTTATGCATTCACTCTGTGATTCATGAGTTACTAATATCCAATGAATGCAGAGTACATGCTTTGGTCGTTTTTATTACCCTTTGGTGTAATTTTCATTTAAGCAAAATGCTCAAAACTATAAATTACTAACTAATAAACCACTCTATTGATATGGTAAACACTGTATTAAATGCAACTTACCCTAATTCTTTTCAGCCAATCAATTTCATTATTGAGAAGAACTTCAGCATTGGGTATATTAATATTACTATTGTAAGCATAATTAAGAAGGTGCCTTAAGAGAGTGAAGTAGTCGCCTGAATGCTTAGCTCTCTCTCTGGCTGTGCTCTGAAACAAAGTAGAATATGAATTTATATGCCGATGCTTAGAATCCACTTTTTAAAAACTCAGAGTTAACTACAGTAGATGACTAAAATAGTATGGGAAATCACTAATATTTCATTAAATACAGACTGCTTTAACACAAGCTAAAACCATAAATTCCTGAATGTCCCTTGTTTAAAGAACAAATCACATTGGTACACATATTAAAAAAATGTCTCACCCCCAAAACGGTAAAGAGCAGAGTAATGAAGAAAAGTAGAGGCCTGTGTCCCATGCAACATCTGGTGCACATTAAAAAGAACTGCTCCTGTGCCACCTGGCGAACAGTTCTGAAATAAAAATGTTTCACATTTAGTATATTATTTTCATGAAGAAAAAAATGACGATTACAACAGTGGTCTCTCTTGAGGGGCTGGGTGGGGAATAAGAAGTAAATTAAAAATAAAAATACAGGGATACAAGGTAACACCCTCTTTAAGCCAGCAACGTGTAATAAATGAATTTAGGCTGCATATCAAGAACTATAACCTCAAATTGTTACTGAAGAGCCTGAGGGATACACTCTAACACCCTTCCTTGGAAAAGACTAGAAATGCTCCTCTAGGTACAAGATGCTCTATAGTGAGCCTTACACATCTTTCTGGCCTTTCACACAACTTGGATTCAATTGTGCTTCGGAGGAAACAAGTCTAGAAATTCTGTTGCAATTACAGTAAGGTTACTGCTGTGTAATGTCCCTTATACTAGCAGTTCCCGAAGCATGGTCCGTAGATCAGCAGCACCGGCAGGGAACTGTTAGAAACGGAAACTTTCAGGCGACAGCCCAGACCTGCTGCCTGAGAAATACTGGAGGTGGGGCCCAGCAACCGGAGTTTTCACAAATCCTTCAGGTGCCTCTAACGTGCGCTAAATATTAAGAACCACTGTTATGATATAATATTCTCTCTCTGACGAGCCACGGGAAAGACTAGTTTCTGGTCTCAATAACGGAGAGAATTTTATCTGATTATGGATTAAAAAAAAGTTACATACCGTTTAAGATCTTACTAGAATAAATGCTCAAAGAGGGCAGAGACATAGTCTCCTGTGCCTCCAGAACCTAGAATAGTGTCGGGCATATAGTAGGTACCAAGAACCAGTTTCCAAATGTATAAATACTGTTTGTTTACAGATGGTGGTCTATCTCCATTAGAAAGGAAGCTCTTTCAGGTCAGGGCTTTGCTTTGTTCATGCCAGAGTTTCTGACACCTAGAACATTGTCTGACATGTGGAAGATGCTTCGTAAGTATCTCCTGACGAAACATTTGTGTACCTTACAGTCATTACAAACTACATTTTGGGGATAACTATATGTTTGTCTTTGTGAGAAGCGAATTTATAGTTCAATGTAAAGAACTTGAGAGCACACATTCTGTGTACTAACCTCCTTCCTGAAGTTTTTAGGTTTCTGAAATCCATACATGGTCCTATAAATCAGAGAGATTTTAGAAGCTCTGTGGGTTGAGTTTGCTGGAACCCAAGTTAACTGAAGAGGTTTCTGGGGATAAGGTCCATAACTTTTATCAGGTTTTCAAAGGCATATCATTCACATTGCCCTAGTTTGTTTGTTTTTAAGTAGGTATGCAGCCCAAATAGGGTGGGGGCCTACTAAGTTGGTGCCTATCAATTTCTGATGAAAGCTCCCTCACACTTCCGTAATGCTTCAAAAGAAACCTGTGTTTATCAACATAATCTGCTGCCTGTGTCTTCACAACATAATCAAAATCTGATCATTTCTTTCCACGTCTACTACCACCATACTTTCAAACACTGCCATCTTTTATTTGGATGAATGCAGATGTCTAACTCTTTTCCTGCCACTCTATAACCTATTCTCAACAAAGCAAGCAGAATAAACTTTAAACGTCAACTCAGAGCACATCATTCCTCTGCTCTAGACCCTCTAATAAAGTCCCATCTCACTGGGGTAAAAGTCAATGTTCTTCCAATGACCTATCAAGTCCTGACAGGCTGCCTGTTATCTCTCTGACCACGCCTCCTACAACTGGCCTCCCGTCGCCCTCTAGCTTCAACCACACTGGTGTGTCCCTGCTGTTCTTTAACATGTCAGACATGTTCAGGACACCTGCATCTGTTGCTCCTGTGCTTAAAACACTTCCCCCATCACCTACATGAATCATTATCTGACTCTTTCACAACTTTAATGGTCACCTTTTCAGGGAAGCCTTCTCTATCCTTGGAGATATTGCAGGTTTGCTGCAGACCACCACAGTAAAGTAAGTCATAATAGTTTTGCTGGTAGAGGGTCGTGCTTTCAAGTTGTAAAAAATGCAACATCTTGAAATGCAATAAAGCAAAGTGCAATAAAGCAAAGTCTGCCTATATAAAACTGAACTCCACTCACCCCCTCTCCTCATCCCTTCCTGCTTTATTTCTCTCCATAGCATTTATTACGTTCTAACACGTCTTCTGTTCCCATTCCCCATCCCCTTTTAGTATGCAGCTCTAAGAAAGCTGACATTTTTTTCTGTTTTGTTTACTGCTATATCCCCAGTAGCTAGAATAGTGCCTGACATATAATAGGTACTTGATAAATTATTTACCAATGAGACTACCATATTAAAATCTAACACTACTTAGATCTCAGCATCAAAGGCCTTCTGTAAACCGACTCCTACTAATCTCCTTTACACTATTATCCTTTACTCTTCTACACAGCAAACCAGACTACTCAGCTCTGCCCTGAAAGGCAAACTCAACTGCCTCCATGGATCAGAGAAGTAACACAAAGGAGTTAAATAAGCAGGGTATAAAGCAACTGGTGCTGGAGGGGGCTGGAAAAAACATATCCACCTAAAGAAATTCAAATCCAATTGCGAGTGATTACTCGCATAACACCGACAAAGTCAAGTCAGTGTTATGACGTGGAAGCAATCTCATCTAATAGGAACAGAGATCTGGGAGATCTTCTGAGCCTAGGGATAAGGAAAATTGATTAGAACCAAGAATCGAATTGTAGAGTGCTTATAAACCAAATTTAAATGTTTAGACTAAATTAGAAGGCAATGGGCAGACATGGAAAGGTTTTATGCAGGAAAACATCACAATCATATTTTGCAAAGATCACTCCATCTGCAGTGTGGTCAACAGATTAGAGTTAACACCTCAGTGGAGCAGCACTAAGTGTGGGAAGATTAAGGATATTGCAGTTGTCCGGACAATGGGTGTTGGTTGTTTACAAGAGAGTAGAAGCAGTATGGAGAAAGTGTATGGAGCCCAAAAATACACGAAGTAAAAACAGCCTGTCGGGGAGTGAGGGTGAAAGAGAGAGAGCACCACCAATGCCCATCTTCCTTTTTCACACATATAAACCTTACCCAAACATGACCTCACATGCTATATTCTGCACAGAATCTTCACTGCTATTCCTTCCAGGTAAAAGTAACGTGTTCCTCTTCTAATTCCCAAATTACTTTCTCCTTTATGACACTACTTTCTGTCTCAAAGTTCCTTGAGTATAACTATCTTATTTGACTTTGGACTCTCACTGACAAGCACATAACAGGGACTCTCATAATTTGCTGGTGGATTAGAATTATACAAACTATGTGGCAGAAATGAGTTGGAACTCAAGAGAACCTTGTCATTTAACTTCAGTCTCGGGCCCTCCATCAGCAAAGTCTACTTCTGAACTGCCAAATAATTAAGTGAGAAAATATATGTGGGAAAAGCTTTGTAAATAGCTATACTTGTTAGTATACGCAGATATTTATAAATTGATTGAAAACTGCAGGGCAGGGTGAGAGTCAATAACAGAGAAGAAAATCAGATACCTAAAGCTCAAAAAGATCTTAACCTTAAGAAGACCTCCATTTTTGTTGAAGACAAGGTAACTCAAGAACAATGAGATGAAGTGCTGTCTACAGTACTTTACTTCTTTGTGTGAAAGCTTCAGGGAGGAATGGAGTAAAACAGTTCTCACTTCCTATAAGGGGAATTTTCATCAAGGGTAGAGGGCAGAAAACCTGTTAGACCAATTTCCTTAATACTTAGTAGCCAAGGAAGTGAAGTTACGAATTCAGTTTTTTTTTTTAAATTTTAGAATTTCTTCAACTACTGTTTTTATTTTTAAACAAAACAAAATTTTAATTACAGTTGACATTCAATATTGTATTGGTTTCAGGTGTACAGCATAGTGGTTAGACATTTATATAACTTACGAGGTGATTCACCTGATTAAGTACCCACCCGAAGCCATACAAAGTTATTACAATATTATTGACTATATTCCCTATGCTGTACTTTACATCCCCGTGACTATTTTGTAATTGCCAATTTTCCTAATTCAGTTTAAAATTTAAAAATCAACATAGAGTAAGTTATTGGCCACCTCCAGGTTTCACATCATTAAAACTGTTGGCTAATATCTTTCCCCCCTCGACCCAAAGCATTACTACAGGAATTCGACTTAACCAATTTATCTTTCTTAACAGAGTTGTCCAATGATGACAGAGTCTTCTCAAGGAGATAGCAAACTCAACCTTATCTGGGGGAGATCTTGTCAAGGGACTTTCTGAATAGGTTGAACCCGATGTCTTCAAGGAAATTACCAAGAAACTTCTAAAGCAGACTTTCCCACTTGAGACCCATTAAATAACTTTACGGCATCCTCTGGAATGAGCAAGTTGAACCTACACCATTACATCATGTGCACATTTTTTTTTAAAAAAGCTTTCTTTATCACTAGGCTTCATTTCAGCAAATTGCTTATTTTGACTTTACACTTCTTCATCAGTAATTTCTGTCATTGTTGAATGGCACGAGACAGAATAAACAAAGTAAACGTAAGACAGATTAATTACATATAACCATGAAATAATTAGAGCTCGAGTTTCACAAGTTAACTCATGAAGCTGAGGATTAGATTGACATGAGGATGGAAACCAACATTTTCCACAAATCTGTTTTGCACAAAAGAAGCCCCAAACAAAATTAATGTCATTGATTAAATGCTCTTCAAATGAAAATGAGGGCTTTACAGTTGGTCTTTATCCTCAGTGTAAGATACAACAGTTCTTCCCATACGCCTGCTTTGTGATTTCATATTGACAAAGAAACAAAAACAACCCTGGCAGCTAGGTATCCAAGATAGGAGACTAATGTCCCATTTAATTTATCTCTTGTAAACCAGATTCTTAAAATGGGCTAAAATGCATACTTCTTAGGTGAAACTAAATTGTGAAATTAGAGAAAAATTGATTTTACGTTGATAATTAATGTTGGCATTTTGTAGAGACTAAAACCAAACAAATTTAGGTCTAGGCAAAACACGGTTAAATAAAATTTTCCTAAATATTAACGTGTTATAGAGACAATAATAAATATTTGATTTCTGAGATAAATTTTGCCAGCATAAATCAATTCCTTTTTGCTTACAAAAATAAGATCAAGTTTCTTACAATTAAAAAAATACTTACTTGCTGTGACAATGCAATAATAAGTCAATAATGAATGTCTGCCAAGCCTTTTCTTTACTCAGAGCATCTAAGGCTGTTGGAATCAAGGCAAAACATAACGTCATCACTTCCAAAGCTTCACAGCAAACCTGTTCGTCTTCCAAGTCCAGCTCATTGCCTGCATTGGTCTGCAAAATGATAGGGGCACGTTACCTCGAAACGCACTTCAGAAAAAGCTCATACAACTTAAAAATTAGTGCTTAAAACTTACCTACTCACTTAAACCATCTGGCCTCAGCCTCTTTACCTCCACTCTTGAAGGTCCTTGGAAGAGCATGGAAATGACTATAACCGAAAATGAAGTCTAATTCCAATATTTTGCTACTTGGCAAAGAGGGATGAAGGAGCACACTGAGCATACCAGCTTTTTCTTTGTCCTCCAGGCTTCTGGAGACTTTCTGAGCTGTGTGCTTTTGCATCAACAATCATTCCTTTCCCAAGAAACACTCTGGCACTGCAGTTAGGTACTTGTGACTAGTTCCACTGTACAGCTTACCCATAGTGCCATTTAATTAGAAAGCAACTGTCTTAGACTATTGTTAAGAAAGGTTTTGAAGGTTTTACAACCTAAAATATGCTTGGGTAGGTAGCTAATAAATTCTAACCTGACTTTATCAAAAAGTAATGATAGTACATGCCTAAGAAAGAACAAGCATTCAAACAGTAGCTCAATGAGTACCCAGCACTGTACCACACAGATACCACAGGACACCAACACGCATACAGGTCACATGAGGTTATGCTGGTCATAAGAGGGAGGGTCTACTGAGCCAGAGAAGTAAGTTCCTGTAAGTTAATTTCCCCTTCTAAATATGCACAAGTAGCTATTAGGGGCAGGCACATATGACAGAAAATCAGAGTCGAACACAGCCTCTCTTCTGTAAATAATTTGTTTAACCTAATAGATGGTCAGGGATGACACCTAATTGGCTGACACTCTACTTTTTACTACTTTAAGAGAATAAAAAAATACTTAAATGCAATGACACAATTGACAGTTACTTAAACCAAAATCTACACAGGACAGAAAGATGATGAATAAAGAGAATGGACGAAATCGAATTCAGTATGAGACAATTATATCTGACTCCAGTGAGAAATAGAAAAGATAGTTTTGTATTTTTTTTATAAAAAGCAGTTTTATGGCAGGATTCTGAAGTACTTTCTCTTCAAAGTAAAATTTTACTGTATTCTCACCATAACTACCAGTTAATTTTCAACCTATTAAGATACAAATGACTGGATTTTAAAAGCTATCAGGCATACTTCAGGCACTTGCACAATTAAACAACATTTAGTTGAAAGGAACATATTTCTGTGGTAACTCTTACCTTCTCATAAATTTTAGTGATTTCTTCATTTGGGCTAAATACTAGCTGCAATGCTCCACATCCTGATGCCCAGATAATTTTTTGTATAGCTCTAATTACACAAATATCAGGCATATATCTTGAAGCCTGCAAGACAATGAGTAATTATAACTGTTGTAAGAGTATTAGAGTAGAACAATCACAAGAAAAGCAAAAATGTTTGTCCTTGCAAAGGAACAGGCATTGCCGTGAAGCAGTACCAAACAGTCTTTTAAGTTCCCAAGTTGCCTTTGTCCCATTTTTTTTTTAACAGCAACACCACAAAGTATGTTCTCCAAGTTATTATCCGGCCTTGTATTACTTTCAGAAAAATCTTAAAAAGACTACAAAGGTGATCCAACCATTCTATTCCTAGTATTTTTATCCAAGATAAATAAAAACCTATGTCCACACAAACACTTGTACAGAATGTTCCAGCAGTTTTATTCACAACCAAAAAAGGGAAACAATCCAAATGTCCTCTGCCAAGTATATGGATAAACACAATGTGAAATGTCCATCATGGGATACTACTCAGCAATAAAAAGGAATGGACCAAAGATTCACACAGCACAGATATTTCTGTCATTATTCTAAGTCAAAGAAACCAGACATAAAAGAACACACACTGTATAAATACACTTGTGTAAAATGAAAACTAGATACAGTGTCAAAAGATCAGTGGTTACCTATGGCCAGGGCGGAGGGAAGAATGGACTGCAAAGGGGCACACAGAAAGTGATGGAAATGTTCTGTGTCTTGATTGTGGGGGAGGTGTCACACATATATGCATTTGTCAAAATTCATCGAATTAACATACTTTGAAAGATGCTGTTTATTGTACACAAAGATAATTAAAATCAGAAAGTGCTAACAATATTAGATAAAATTTATGTTAAGGGAGCTTTACGTGGACTGAAACAGTGATTAAAGTGAGTGGGCCTAGGAAAATTAAGCCCTAAATTGTGACAAGGGTTATTCCTAAATTAACAGAGGGTCAAAGGAGAAAGAAATGAACCTTCCAGGATTTTAGAACTTTAATTAAAAGTTTACTACGAACCTCATCAGATATTTGCTGAGCAAGACGAATTGACACATTTCTAAGCATGCACTCCGACGATGGATTAGGAATGCTCTGAAGGGCACTTTGTAGCACCACTGCTTGATCATGAGTAACTTGGTTGACCTGAAAAAAGATAGCCATTATACTGGGAGTAAATGATTTGTACACAATCAGACCCAACCACTTGTTCCTCACCGTCACCGCTCCCTCAGGATGACTTCCTTCCACATATGTACTGTAGAACCTGTGGTCGGTCACTTACACAAAAAGTACTTCATGTTGCCAACAATGTGGGATTCTTCTTTTCCTTGTGCGTCAGAGTGCCACACATCCCTGTGCAAACCCCCATTCTAGATCAGTCCAACTCACGTCTCTCCATCTGCGCTCAGCAGAACTTGTAGGGGCAAGTGATAAACTGAACCGACAAGTTCCAACCCTATCTAGAGACTTAGTCAAGTACGCCACGTCTTTTACACGTATGCTCCTGGGCAGACCCTGCTCCCATTCCCACTGGTCGTCAAATTCTTTGAAATGGAGAAAAATTAAGGAATATCAGAAACAGAATAAAAGTATAAATGTACAAAAGGTATCAGTGTTTTAATAGAAAAATCAAGTTTTTAAATCCGTAAGAAAACCAGATTACTTTTAAGTAGTTATTAACCAGGCAATTCTGTCTTTTAAGTTGTAACTCCCCTTCGCTATATTCTAGGTACAGTTGACTCATGAACAACATGAGTCCACTTACATACTCGGATATTTCCCCCCCAATAAATATGTAGTTGGCCCTCTGTATTCCTGGATTTCACATCCACAGATTCAACCAACCATAGATCAAAAACAGTATTATCTTTTTTTCTTTTTTGGGGGGTGGGGTATGTAAACAACAGAAATTTATTTTCTCAGTTTTGGAGATTAAAAGTCTGAGATTGGAGTATCACCACAGGTTCTTATGAGGGCTTTCTTCATGGCTTGCAGTTGACTGACTACTCTCTTGGTGTGTGTTCATGATGGTGGGCAAGGGAAAGAAAACAGTAGTATTTCTGATCGGCAGTTGGCAATCTGAAGATGTGGAGGGCACGAATTTTCGACTGCTCAGGGGTTGTTTCCCTAACCCCCATGAGGTTCAAGGGTCAACTGTATTTCTACAACAGTATTTAAGACACATCTATTTTACTAATTTTACCTTTAGCTCCCTACTGACTGTGAGCTTCTTAAGATTAGAGGCTAATTACGTACCTTTGAATCCACAATAGCACATTTTCTGAATAAATATTGCAGAAAAGTGAAAGAGGGAAGCATGTAATTGTTTTCTGTGTACTTCATTAAGCACCTGTGCCAGGGATCATGATAAGAATCTGTTTTTATCTTAGTAAGAACCACTTTTTTTATTCTAACAAACATGGGACCTTAATTACAAAACAATGTAAGGTTTATGCCATTTAAAAAAATCCTTATTAATGGAAAATTTCTAACATATATGAAAAGTAGAGAGAATAGTATTACTAATGCCCATGTACCCATTGCCCAGCTTCAACAATTATGAACAAAGGACCAAAACTGTTTATCTAACCAACCCCTTTACTTTTTATCCCCTCCATACCCCAGGATTCTTTTGAAGCAAATTCTGGGTAGTGTATAATTTCACCTGTAACTAGTTCAGCAACTACTTAAAAAAAAGAAGGGGGATGCTATTCCTTTTAAATATAATCACAGTATCATCATCACACTGAAAACAATTATGGATGCTATTATCTTGATTATATCATACATTGAATCAACATTCTAGTCTCCTCGATTAAAACCTCAGTCATTTCTAAAAAAGAAAATCTACGCTCCTAAAGCATTTATCTTCTATCAGTAACTTGGTAAACCATCACTTATAATGTACAGAAGAACTCAAATTTTAGTCAGAATTAAATGCAGTTTGACCTCTTCATAAGCAGGCATTGACTTCCGGCATGTCTTGAGAACTTTTGGTGCATTGAGGATGCCACCAAGGCAGAGACAGAGTCAGGGTAAGCTCAGAACTGGAGGCTTAGCCTGTGAAAGTGGGAGGCTGGCACCAAGTCAAATCCACCACATCCTTTTTAGTACCACCTGTGTCTTTACTATCTGCCAAATACGAGTATGAGATTCATATAGAGGTTTTATTAGGTTTAAAATAATTGAAAGTCAAACACAATTTAAGGGGGGGAGGGAGGAACTGTCTTCTCAAACCACAGTACAGTCAATGAAAGAATCTGCATATACACAAATATAATGAAAGAAAAGATCTAAAATGAGGTATCACTGGAAAGGAACGAGAAACATTTTGAATTAACTTCGAACTTTATACTTAAGAATTTCTGAGAACTTTAAAAATTACCACCTATTATTATAAAAAGACTTTAAAGAAAGTTTGCATTACCGATGTCATAGGATTCACGCCTTCTACACCTGGCTGAAAAGCTTCTGCCACAGCTCGAACGTGTCCATAGCCAATGGCAGTTAGCAACAGTTTGGCTATTTTAAGAGCATTGAGGTAGGCACCTCTTCGAGTTTCCATATCTGCATTTGGTAGGAAGTTATTTCTGGTTAACATGCTCAGGACAAGTGGTAGGCCACCACTTTTCAAGAAGTGAAACTGAAAATCAGAAGAATCATCAGCCAGAGGTGCACCGGCAGGCATTAACAGGGCATAGACTACCTGGAAGAAAAAAAGAAAAAAAAAGGACTGCATTAAAATGTTTTCATAAGGTTTTTTTCTATCATCACTGCTAAGAAATTCTCTGACCATTTCGAAGAGGTTCTATTACAATGTTACCCATGTTATTCACATTACCATAAAAAGGTCAAATTTAAAGAACAGAATACATTCAAAAGAAAAAAAAACAAACCTCTGTTAGGTATAGCACTTGCGAGGCTGAAGGACCAAAGAAAAGCGAGTCAAGAGATGGACTAAGGCTGGTTTCTCCAAGTTTGGCGTGGTCTAAACATATAGCTCTTAATTTTTCTATTGTTGTGCTATCTGTAAGAAAAGAGACAAAACATCCTCCATGCATTCATATTTCACTTTTAATAGTTTGAAGACTACTTTAGTATAAAATAACAATTCAGTTGAGTTATAGGCTCAAATGTCACAAGACATAACCAGATCTGGATTAAAAAAAGAGAGAGAGAAATAAACTAGGGCTCTTTAATCAGTCAACCCAAATTGAAAGAAGCAGTCTCCTTCTACTCAGAGACCTCAAATCAACGTGCCCTCCCGTCAGCCACTGGAGACTGAAAAAAATACAATACACTTCAAAAGGAACTAGTTCCTATTGAAAAATAACAAGAAAAAATTGACAAGCTCTTTCCTCCAACTTCTTTATTGTTAGCCTCCCTGACACTATGCATTAACTGGCTTGTTTTACTAAAGGAGGCTGAGGAATACCCCAGAAACTGAACCTTAAAAAGTGATCACTGAAAAAATAAAAGGGAATCATGTCTAATGTTCACCTCAAAATAAGCACAGCTTTGATTTTTTTTTTATCATCATACTAAAAGATGAGTTTCTCTGAAATCACAGTGAAAAAATACAAAAGAAAAAAAAAGGTAATTCCAGGATACAATTAAACATTAGTTACCAAACACTCAAAGTTTTTAGAACGTATTTTTAATCACAGAATTATTTTCAACATAAACAGCCTACTACTAAAATGCCACTTGATAAATACGATTTTTTTTTTTTAAAGTAAAAGCCTTTTTCTAAAGACTAGAGAATTGAAAATTACTACAATTCCTTAGTTGGTAAGCTAATTTTTACAGGCCTAGAACAGCCTAGAAATGTTATCAAAAAAATCTTCAATTTGTGCTAAAATTGTTAGTTTCCCCTATTCTGAAGCGACAGCGACATATTATAACTAAATGAAATATTATGTTTTCATAATAAAATATTTGTGAATATCTTCTCATGTCATTATTCACCCCCTTATCATTTTGTGTTGATGATTAAAATGATATTATCATTTTACCACTATTTACCACAGTTTAGTCTCTATTATTGGGCATTTAGGTTTTTTCCAATTTTCTTTTTACACTAAAGATCCTAGCAGTCAAATCTTCGCAATTATTTCACCAGGAGAGAAATCCTATAAGCAGAAAGCACAACAAGGTCCAAGACTTCCGACATATATCACCAAGTCACTCTCTGAAAACCAACCAATGCATAGGCTATGTCTGAGAACGTCTTGCCTGCTTAAAAAATATAGAGCGAAGGATGGAGCCTAAAGAAAGAAGGAGAAAAAAGGAACAAGAGGGGAAAACCAAGATGGCGCAGTATGTAAACGCTGTGTTTACCTTCTCTCACAACCACATCAAAATCACAACTAATCTACAAAACAATCATTATTGAGAATCACCTAAAATCAAGCTGAACTGAAGCCTTTCAACTAAGGATGCGCAGAAGCAGCCACCTCCAGACTGGTAGGAAGGTCAGAGACGCGGAACGGGCTGGTCCCACACCCGCCTGTGACCATTAAAGATGGGGAGAGATATTTCGGCTGTGGGGGTCCCTCCCCACCCCCTAGAAGGGTGTGAGATCCCAGCCCAGTTCCAGTGCCACGGAGAAAAGTCGCCACAATTTCTAGCTGTGAAAACCAATGCAGACTGTGACTGAGCGAGACTGAGGGCAGCTGCACTCCTGTTCCTCTTAAAGGAACTGCACGTGCACTTACCCAACAACGGAATCACTCGCTGGGAGTTCCAGCGCTGGGGCAGCAGCTGGAAAGGAGGCTTTCTCCTGGATGGGGAGCTGGTGGACACCAGTTTCTTTGTTGAGCCCTCCCCCTTCCCAGGGAGCGAACACAGGCAGCCGCCATTTCTGAGTCTCTGCCATGTCTCCATCCTTAGTTCACCAAGCCCAGGCGATTATAGAGACCTGGCCCTGCACAACTTCGGGCACACCCAGGCTGCTTTCAGGGGTTTTTTCATGCACTTGCCAGCCTTGGCTTAAGCTGCAGACTTTCCTAGACTCTCAAAGATTCATTGGAACCCCGACAAGCAGCATCTGGCTTGAGCGTGTCCTGTACCTCTGGCTGAGCAGCCCAAAGGCAGCACTAGTGGCAGCCGGCCTTGGTTTGCGGCTTGGCCCCTCAAGGCGCTTCCATGCACAACACGGGCGGCAGCCATCTGCGGATTTCTTCTGGTTCCTGCTGGGTGGCCCCAGGTGGGGCACGGGCTGTTGCTGAACTTTACCTACATACAGTGGATGCCCTCCGAGGTGGTCCTGGGGCTGGTGCCCCCAGTGGCCAGCTTCAAAACAAGCTCGAACATCACCCAGCCGCCTCCAAGCACAACACACCCAAGGGGCGTACTGGGCAGGCACCAGGGTCCACAGGGTCAGCCCCTGCACTACGACTCCACTGTAGGCCCGGCCAGTGAGCCCAAGGGTCAATCCCTCACACTGATGTGCAATTATCAACCAAGGCTCAACTACAAGAGGAAGGCCACACAAGGAACACAGCTGGAGTGCGGGGCTCAGGCGACCAGAAAGACTGCGCCATTGAACCTCACAGCACACCTACTACATACGGCCACTCTACTAAGACCAGAAGACATAGCAGCCCTACCTAATACATAGTAACAAACACAGGGAGCCAGCCAAAATGGGGAAGCATGTCCCAAATTACAGAACAAAGCTCCAGAAAAAGAACAAAGTGAAACGGAGATAAGCAATCTATGAGACGCAGAGTTCCAAACACTGGTTATAAGACTGCACGATGATCTCAGGGAGAACTTCAACAGACAGATAGGAAGCATAAAAATGGAGATGGGAACCATAAAAAAGAACCAGTCACAAATAAAGAATGCAATAATGGAAATGAAGAATATATTACAGGGAATCAACAGTAGATTAGATGAAGCAGAGGATCCAAACAGCGATGTAGAAGATAAGGTAGCAGAAAACACCCAACCAGAACAGCAAAAAGGAAAAAGAATGCAAAAACTGAGGCAAGTTTAAGGGACATCCGGGACAATATCAAGCATACCAACATTCGCATTATAGGGGTGCCAGAAGGAGAAGAGAGAGCAAGGAACTGAAAACCCATTTGAAGAACTAATGACAGAAAATTTCCCTAGTCTAGTGAAAGAAATAGACATTCAAGCCCAGGAAGCACAGAAAGTCCCAAACAAGATGAACTCAAAGAGGCCCACACCAAGACACATCATAATTAAAATGCCAAAGGTTAAATACAGAGAGAATCTCAAAAGCAGCAAGAGAAAAGCAGTTAGTACCCACAAGGGAGCCCCCATACTGCTTTCAGCTGATTTCTCAACAGAAACTTTGCAGGCAAGAAGGTGGTGGCAGGAAATATTCCAAGTGATGAAAAGCAACGACATACAACCAGGATTGCTCTACCCAGCAAGTCTGCCATTTAGAATTGAAGGACAGATAAGGAGCTTCCCAGACAAGAAAAAGCTGAAGGAGTTTATCACCACAAAACCAGTATTACAAGGAATCTCAGAGGGACTTCTTTAAGATGGAAGGGTGGTTCAGGACGAGAGAAAAGGAAAGGGATTAAGAAGTACAAATTGGGTGTCATACAGTAGTCATGGGGATGTAGGGTATAGTATAAGGAATATAGTCAACAATATTGTAATAACTAGGCATGGTACCAGATAGGTACTAGATGTATCAAGGTGATAGATGGGAATGGGGTTGGGGGCAGGGTGAAAAAGGTGAAGGCATTAAGAAATACAAATTGATAGTTAATACACTATGGGAAATATAATCAACAATGTTGTCACGTAAGGTGCCAGATGGGCACTGGACTTATCAGGGGGGTCACGTCATAGACTGTGTACATGCCTGACCAATGCACTATACATCTGAAGAGCTGAAGTAGTATAATAATGAATGTCAACCATAACTAAATATATAGGTGTGTATATAGTCATGGGATGTGGAGTACAACATAGGGAAGATTGTCTATGGTATTGTAACAGCTATATAAGATGTCAGAGGGGCAGTAGCTTGGGGGTGGGTTATCACTTTATGAGGGGTTTAAATGTCTATTACGTTGCTCTGTACAACTGAAACTAATAAAAAAAATACATACCACCCCCCCCCAAAAAAAGAAAAAGGAACAAGAGCTCTATGAAAATGAAGCAGTGACTTGTAAGCAAATCATTTAATGTTATTGAATTATAGATCATTCATCCAAGGGATCCGAACCAAATGATCACCAGTGGCCGGCCATTCCAGCTCTAGTATATGTGAACATAAATGATTTTAGGTCCCCAATAATAGACATGCTCATTTTACAAAATATGAAAAATAGCGAAAAACTAAAATCACCCACAATCCTGTCATGCAGTTTTAAGATTTTGGTTCATCCCTTTCAAGTCTTTTAAAACGGTAATTACATAAATATATCAATGTATTATTAAAAAATACAGAGAACAGTTAGCAGTAACACACAGGTTAACATCACAAACTTTGGAGCCCAACTGCATGCATTTGAATCCTAGAACTGTTTAAAATCTGTCCCTGGTCAAGTAACTCAAATCTCTCTGTGGCCCAGTTTCCCCATCTTTAAAATACAGATAAAGTAAGTTATTCCCTCATAGAGATGTTGTAAGGTTTAAATGAGTTAGCAAGTGCTAAGTACTTTTAAGAGATTTTGGCATATTTTAAGATACTAGTCAGACTAAACTCCTGGGAAAAAGGATGCTCTGAACAGGAAAAGCAACTCATTCTGCTTGGCAAGGCAGTATACATTTTAACTACTCAATTATATCAAGCCAGAGTCTGTTTTCCTGATTATTTAAGGAAAGGTCATAGGAGCTCCTGAGTATAGTCTAGATTACAAGAGATTAAATTACCTTCCAGAGAAGATTCTAAAAGTTCTAAGTTTAGCAGCAATGGAGGCACTTGACTTCAGGTACATTCAGAATGAACAGATCAAGTCAATGACTAGGAAAAAAGCTACTAATGCCATCTTGATTTTCCCCTTTCAAATACATGCATGTGTGGGCAAACACTAAATGATTACCCAAATGTTACACAGCTAGAAACAGAACTTATAACTACTTCCTTTTCCTGGAGCCCCACTTCCTTTCTTAAAGTGAAAGAAGAGTGTAGATGCATGTGAGTGTAGCAACCACAGTGACAGAGAGTCAGTTAACATTTGTTGAATACTGATTAAATACTAGTCACTAGGCTAGGGTTTTCCATACATCATCTCAGTTAATTCCTGCAATTCTATAAAATAGTTATCATTAGCCTGGTTTTATAGTTCAGAATTTGAATGCAAGTCCATTTAAGTTCAAAGTCTATGATTTACCTAGTGTAGTAAAATCATTATTGGCTTTTTCAAAGTTGGCTATTTCAAATTTAGGTACTATACTTTGGTTATAGAAAATATGGAAGAAGCACACTTAGGATTCCTGCTTGGAACTGCCTGGCAAGAGCTCACTTTTGCCATCT